>NC_082723.1:48316268-48621065 GCF_030144855.1 Hypanus sabinus | reverse complement strand
ATTTGTGAACTTCTCCAACAACCTGGCTTTATGCAAGTGCAATGGATTGTGATTCCTAACTAAATTAAAAAGGAAAATAGTCTGCCCTCAAATGCATCTCTCCCATTTCTCGCACAGCTGCCCGCATCCGCCTGCAACCCCACTCGGGATAGGGTTCCCCTTGTCCTCAACTACCACCCAAACAGCCTCCGGGTCCAACGTATAATTCTCTGTAACTTCTGCCACCTCCAACGAGATCCCACTACCAAGCACATCTTCCCTCCCCACTCTTTCTGCTTTCCACAGGGATCGCTCCCTACGCGACCCCCTTGTCCACTTGTCCCCCCCAACCCTTCCCACTGATCTCCCTCCTGGCACTTATCCTTGTAAACGGAACAAGTGCTACACCTGCCCTTACACTTCCTCCCTCACCACCATTCAGGGCCCCAGACAGTCCTTCCAGGTGAGGCGACACTTCACCTGTGAGTCAGCTGGTGTGGTATACTGTGTCCAGTGCTCCCGGTGTGGCCTTTTATATATTGGTGAGACCCGATGCAGACTGGGAGACCATTTCGCTGAATACCTATGCTCGGTCCACCAGAGAAAGCAGGATCTCCCAGTGGCCACACATTTTAATTCCACGTCCCATTCCCATTCTGATATGTCTATCCATGGCCTCCTTTACTGTCAAGATGAAACCACACTCAGGTTGGAGGAACAGCACCTCACATGCTGGCTGGGTAACCTCCAACCTGATGGCATGAATATTGACTTCTCTAAGTTTCGTTAATGCCCCTCCTCCCCTTCTTATCCCATCCCTGACATATTTAGTTGTTTGTTTGTTTTTTTTTTCTTTTCTCTCTCTATGCCCATCACTCTGCCTGTTCTCCATCTCCCTCTGGTGCTTCCCCCCCCCCTTTCTTTCTCCGGAGGCCTCCCGTCCCATGATCCTTTCCCTTCTCCAGCTCTGTATCACTTTCGCCAATCACCTTTCCAGCTCTTAGCTTCATCCCACCCCCTTCGGTCTTCTCCTATCATTTTGCATTTCCCCCTCCCCCCACTACTTTCAAATCCCTTACTATCTTTCTTTCGGGTAGTCCTGACGAAGGGTCTCGGCCCGAAACATCGACAGTGCTTCTCCTTATAGATGCTGCTTGGCCTGCTGTGTTCCATCAGCATTTTGTGTGTGTTGTAGGGTAAATAGTAATTGGTTTGTTTATTTATGTATTTTATGATCTGTTCATCCAGTCAATTGTTAATTTATCTATTTAAATTATACTATTAGAACCCTCTTATCCCTCTATCCATCTGTGACTTCCCTACATATTTGCTATTGACTATTGGGATTCCTGTGTAAACAATACCATCAAAGTGGTCACCTTTTCCTTACATCTACTGGGATATAAATATTGGAATGAAAATTATTTTGCAGACTTTATGCCACATAATTACCATAAAAGAGCCATCTTCAGCAATAAAAGTTGTCATACATTCATTAAATCTTCAGCAATTTGTTACTATCATCACCAGAAATGAGTTATGATTATACACTTGTTAATTTTTTTAACTTATCACCCAGCACTGTGAAGAACACTGAATATTTTCATAGGATTATAGATCAGATGACTTGCAATGCTTAACAAGTCTTGGTGCTCCTTTCTGTGTCTGTTTTTACCTACTTTTTCACATTTTGCACACCACAGTTTGCAGGGGGACATTGGATGGCACAGAGGGAGAGAGAGTTTAAAAAAAGTGAATGGGAGCAGTCAGCACATTTTGCATGCCACGGTTTCTGAGAAGCCATTGGTTCATGCATAATTAGACACTTGGCAAGGTCCAATAAAAATAAGTTAGGTTTAAGTGGAGTGGCCATTGTGAGAGTGGGACAGTGTTAGCGAGGTGAATTGAGATATTGGCTCAACAAGGCTTCAGCAAGGAGAAATGCAAGTCTAGGTCGATTTTCTTTTGTCAGTTGTTTTTTTATTACACATTTAGAGCAGTGGAGATGTCAGGCAGGATAGTGTAATGTTCCTTTTGCAGAATTTGGGAAGGCAGGAAGATCCCCAGTGTCCCTGCCAACTGCACCTGCAAGACGTGTACCCAGCTGCAGCTTCTCACAGACTATATTAAGGAATTAAAGCTGGAAATAGGTGAGCTCCAGATGATTCAGGAAGCTTTAGGGTTCATAGGACATAACAGGAGGTAGTTACACCTGCAGTGTAGGACACAAGTAACTGGGTAACAGTCAAGAGGGGAAAGGAATAGGTATCCAGTACATAATGCCCCTGTGGACATTCTGTTCAACAACAGGTTTGGATATTACTGGGGGAAATGACCTTACAAAGCAAAGCCACAGCAGTCAGGTCTTTGCCATTGAGGATTTGTGGACGAGGACAAATTCCCAGATGGTATGTTGCCTCCCACGTGCCAGGGTCAGGGACATCTAAGGTCAAGTGCACAGCATTCTTAAGTGGGAGGGTGAGCCACCATAAACTGTAGTCCACATCGGTACCAACGATATGGGGAGAAGGATGACAAAGTCCTGCCAAGTGAGTTCAGGGAGTTAGATGCCAGAATAAAGGACAGGACCTTCTGGGTTGTGATCTCAAGATTGCTACCCTGAGTGAGCAGGAAGGCCAGACATAAGAATATGATGCAGTTGAATACATGGCTATGGAGATGGTGCAGGAGGGAGAGCTTCAGGTTTTCAGACCATTGGGTTCCAGAGAAGGTAGGACCTGTACTGGGGGAGTGTGTGGGGGGGGGGGAATGGAATTAAACTAAAGTTGCATGGGAATGGGAACAAGTGTACCAGTTCAGATGGTGGAGAGGTTATAAAAAAATTTGTTTTTTAACCAACAAAATCAGGAATCAAAATGTTGAGCATGGTGAGACTAATGTTCTGATCTGTGTATATTTCAATGCAAGGATTATTGTAGGAAGTGTGAATGAGCTTAGGGCATGGGTCAGCATGTGGAATTATGACATTGCAGCTATTTATGAGACGGTTGCAGAAGGGGTGCGACTGGCTCCTCAATGTTTGGGGTTCTGCCGTTTTAGGCATAATAGAGTGAGAGGGATCGGGTGGGGGTGTGGGGGCCGGTGGCATTACTAGTTAGCGAAAATGTCAAATCATTGTTCAGACAGGACAGACTAGACAGCTCATCTAGTGAGTTTTTGTGGGTAGAACTAAGAAATAAGAAGGGTATGACCACATTAATGGGATTAAATTATAGACCACCTGATAGTCTACAAGATTTAGAGAAGGTAATTTGAAAGGAACATAAGGTTGTTATTGTAGGTGATTTTAACTTTCCACATGTTGAGTGGGACTCCCATACTGTAAAAGGGCGGATGTAAAAGATTTTATAAAATATCTTCAGGAAAGTTACTTTAATCAGTACAGGGAAGTCTCAACTAAAGAGAGTGTGATACTTGATCTCCTATAGGGAATGAGACAGGGCAGGTGACAACAGGTTGTGTAGCAGAACACTTTGTATCTAGTGATCATAGTGCCATAGGTACTTATGAAAAGGATAAGTCTAGTCCTCCAAATGAGATTCTAATCTGCAGAAAGGCCGATTTTGATGGTAGCAGAAATTATCTGGCAAGTATGTATTGGGACAGGTTGTTTTCTGGCAAAGGTAAATTTGGTAAGTTGGAGGCCTTCAACAGTGAAATTTTGAGAGTACAGAATTCAATGTTCCTGTCAGATTTAAAAACAAAGATAGCATGTTTAGGGAGCCTTGGTTTTTGAGAGATATTGTGGCCCTGGCTAAAACAGTGAATGAGCATAGCAGGTATAGGTCAGTAGGATAAAAATGAGGCACTTGAGGAGCATAAGAAATGCAAGAAAACACTTAAGAAGGAAATCAGGAAAGCTAAAAGAAGGCATAAAGTTGCTCTAGCATACAAAGTGAAGGAGAATCTTTAGGGTTTTGATTAAGAGCAAAAGGTTAGCATGAGGCAAAATTGGTCATCTGGAAGATCAGCGTGATAATCTATGCATGGAACCAAGAGAGTTGGAGGAGATATTCAATGTATTTTTTGCAACTGTATTTTCTCAGGAGACAGACACATTGTCTATAGAAGTCTGGCAAAGCAGTAGCAAGGTCATGGATTCTATACAGACGATAGAAGAGGAAGTGTTTTGTCTTGACGCAAATTAGGATGGAAAAATCCCCAGAGTCTAACAAGGTGTTCCCTTGAATCCTGTGGGAAGCTAATGCAGAAATTTCAGGGGCATTATCAGAGATATTTTAAAACGTACTTAGCTAAGGGTGAGGTGCTGGAGCATTAGAGGACAGCTAATGTTTTTCTGTTGTTTAAGAACGGCTCTAAGAATAAACCAGGAAATTATAGGCTGGTGAGCCTGACATCAGTAGTGGGAAAGTTATAGGAAGATATTCTAGGGGACCTGACATACACATATTTGGATTGATAGGGACTGATTAGGGATAGTCAAAATGGCTTTCTGCACAGTAGGTCGAGTCTAACCAATGCTACTGAGTTTTTTGAGGAAGTTACCAAGAAAGTTGATGAAAGCAAGGCAGTGGATGTTGTCTACATCAGCTTTAGCAAGACTTGTAACAAGATCCAGCATGGGAGTTGGTCAAGAAAGTTCAGTCACTTAGCATTCGTGATGAGGTAGCAAACTAGATTAGACATTGGCTTTGCAGAAGATGCGAGAAGGTGTTAATAGATTGTTTCCTCTCTGACTGGAGGCCTGTGACTACTGATGTGACACAGGCATTGGTGCTGGGTTTGTTGTGTTTTTGTCATCTATATCAGTGATACGGATGATAATGTTGTAGAATGGATCAGCAAATTTGTGGATAACACCAAGATTGGGAGGGGGGAGGTGGTGTAGTGGTCAGTAAGGAAGACTATCAAAGCTTGCAGTGAGATCTGGACAATCTGCAAAAATGGTCTGAAAATGACAGATAGATTTGAAACCCCGCTGGTTTCCTTAGCTGCGTAAGTCTAGGGAGGACACACTCTGGTCCTGCCAAACCCATGAGATTAAGACGACTCTCCCAACCCAAACCCCAGTTTGTGTGGATGCTGTGTAATTTGCTACCCTGTTACAACTCAGTGGCAAGAAACAAGAGACCGCATACTGCACACGATGAAAGGATTTATATTTACGAATCTTAACTAAAAGGTTAGTAAAGAAAAGAAAGAAAAAACAAAGAGGGCCCATTATAATTAAAAAGTCAAATGTGCATCAGCTGGAGCTCAGTTCACCATTCCTCAGTTAATCTCGCTGCCTGGTTTTGTCGAATCATGATCTTCCCACCTGGCCGTATCCTATGATCGGTCCTCTCCAGTGTCTTCTTTCTTCGTCTCACGCCAAACAAAATAAACCCTGAGACCAGCCTCAGTGTCCCTCACCAAAAAACCGCCCCCCAGTTCCACCATCTTAATTGGTTGTCACACATTCCTCATCGTCCCTTAACTTCAACAATAACCCCAGCAGGCTGATAACAGAACAAACTGCTCTTACAGAACTACTAAATGTAACACCAACAGTAAAATTGTGAACCAGGGCATTACACATTTTACTGAAGACAAGTATGAGGCATTTCACTTTGGGAGGTCCAACCAGGGTAGGTTTTACACTTAGCAGTAGGGCACTACAGAGTGAGGTAAAATGGAGGGATCTTGAAATATGAATCCATAATTCTTTGGAAGGGGAATCACAGGTTGATAGGGTTGTAAAATCTTTTGGCACATTGCCCTTCATAAATCAATGTGCTGAATCTGGGAGTTGGGATGCTACATTATAAGACATTGGTGAGGCCTAATATGGAATATTGTGTACAATTTTTCTCACCTACCAACAGGAAAGAGTAAATAAGATTGAAAGAGTGCAGAGAAAATTTACGAGGATGTTGCTGTGCTTGAGGTCCTGGGTTATAGGAAAGGTTAAGTAGGTTGGGATTTTATTCTCTTAGAAAGTAGAAGATTGAGGGGAGAGACTTGATAGAGGTATACAAAAGTATGAAGGGTGTAAACAGGTAAATGCAAACAGAATTTTTCCATGAAGATTGGGTGAGACTACAACTAGAGGCCATGAGATAAATGTGAAAGGTGAAATGTTTAAGGGGAACATGAAGAGTCCTTCAGAGCATGTTGAAATTGTGGAACGAGGTGCCCATGCAAATGTCGGATACAGTTTTGATATCAACATTTCAGAGAAATTTGGATAGGTACATGAATGGGAGGGGTATGGAAGGCAATGGTCTGGGTGCAGGTTGCTGGTGGTAGGCTGTTTAATGATTTGGCACAGTGTAAATGGGCTGAAGGGTCTCATTCTGCACTGTAGTGTTCTAAGACTCCATGACTCTACATACATACTGCCACCCCTCCCAAAACACACCTACACAGACACATTCACATAACCATTCGGCCAGTGAAGGCACCACCATTAAGTCAATACATCAGTTCAGATTTATCTCTCTGTTAGTCTAATTATTTTTGTTTGCCATTTGTATGATGGATTGGTAGGCAGTAAGGTTTATTCTCAGACGCTCGTTCCCAGAGCTTTAAAATATTTGTTTAGCTGTCAAATTGTGAGGAGCTGTGAGTTTAAAGTTCCCACGTAATGGGAGTCAGTGGCTTGTACATAATGAGAAATTATTCTGTCACTGGTTGTACTCTGACATGCAATCAGATGGGTGGTTCCAGAAGCTGTATGTGTGTCTACCATAGAGATGCATATTTGAAAATATTTTACTACAAGAGAGATGCACTTGCAATGCTTGGTTAAAGCTGAAACTTGTAGACATCAAACAAAATGCAGGAAGAAATTTTCTACAATGTGCCATTTGATTTGAAACATATTTATAATTTGAGAGAGAGTGAACCAAAGCCAAGGTTTAAGGAGACA
The DNA here is from genome assembly GCF_030144855.1 of Hypanus sabinus. NCBI lineage: Eukaryota > Metazoa > Chordata > Chondrichthyes > Myliobatiformes > Dasyatidae > Hypanus > Hypanus sabinus. The sequence continues at coordinate 48,614,194 of NC_082723.1, read as the reverse complement.
AATCTTTGACTTCACAAAAAGAAATAAATCTTCTCTTACACCAATTTGCTTTGGGCATAAGTTATTATCCTTTCCCATCGCTGGGTAAATCCCTAGAATTTCCCATCTAGTGGGACCACCTTTGCCATACAATATGCAATAATTCAAGAAAATAGTTCTTCACTACCTTCTCAAAGGCAATTGGAGATGTACAAGAAAGAATTCCCTTGCCATAAACACCCACATCCCTCAAATATCTCAGTAAAATATAATGAAAATTAAAGATAGCCTGGGAGATTATTATAAAATTTAGCTACAAGTCTTTAGATGTTCAGGGATAAATTGTTATCTAATTGTTCCTTCTACTTTCATTGTTTCAAAATGAATCTTGCTATTATGTCAAAGATATTGTGCATTTTAATTGCAGAAAAAATAATAAATAGAGAGTGATGTTACATTAAGGGAAAGAGTAACAAAAAAGGGGTTGTGTCCCTCTTATACATGGGACCAGAATTTTTTCAAATTTTGGATTTTGGAATATTAGCAAGATAGTTGGAAGATAGTTTTATATAATATTTTTGATAATTTTGTGCACAAAAAAACAATGCGTATCTTGAACCATCAGAAAGTTATACTATCACTACCTCGGCTGCCCAGGTGAAAAGTCAGTTGCTGTTTGGCATCACCAGCATTCCTGACACAGAATTTATGTGTTACCAGTTACCAGTCTTGCACTTGTTCATCACACAGATTCAGATTCAGATTCAGTTTATTGTCATTTAGAAACCACAAATGCAATGCAGTTAAAAAATGAGACAACGTTCCTCCAGAATGATATCACAAAAGCATATGACAAAACAGACTACACCAGAAAATCCAAGTAATGTTTGGCAATCCCCAATCCAGAGTCCGGAGAGGCTGCTGCATATTAATATCACACTACTGTCTTAGCGCGTTCCCCAGAAAGGAGTTCCAAATCAACCAGACAAAACAAGACTAAAAACTAAAGCTACAAGACCTGCACAAAACCACATAGTAGCAATAGCATAATTGATAAAAAAACAGACCGTGGGCACAGTAAAAATAGTCCAAAGATGTTAGAAGACTATAAGCTTAAAAAAAAATCACCACACAGTTTCCACAAGTCCCCACGGTCCCGACAGACTCGCCATCCCACGCCAGCAGCAGAAGGGAATACCCCCCGCTATGGACTTCCATGGTGCCGCCTGACTCAGCCCCACAGGCGCAGCACACAATGAAAGAGATCTGACCGCAGCGGACTCTGAGTCCATCGAACCTCCGAGCCGATGACCATCCCCTCCGGCACAGCTTCTCTGAGCACCATTCTCTGCTGAGCATATTAAGATGCCCCTGCCAATGGCCATCGGTAACGCGACCCCGAGGACTGGGGGTCTGTTCTTCCCAGCAGAGTCCCGGACCTCACAGCAGCAGCAGCAACGAAGAAGGCCTTCCTGGAGATTTCCCGATGTTCCTCCGTGCTCCCACGTCTGTTTTCAATCGATTATGATTACGCACTGCACCCTACTTCACAAATAATAGATAATCAACTCGGGAGTGGCTGCTGCAAGCTGCATCGCGCCGCCATCTTGGAATTTAACATATGTACTGATGCAGCCATTCAGTGCATTAGGTTTTCATCAACTGCATTCTTGACAAACTAATTAATGAATTCCTCTGCTGCTTTGTGATCAACAGTTATTTTTTCAACATAACTACTTAAAAATGTAATACTGTGCCTTCGCTTAAACTTTTACAACCAGTCTGTTGAATATTCAGAATTTCATTCAATTTTCAGTTTGTTGTGATAGATCTTAGCTTTTTTATGAGCAGTGTATGGTTAAGAGTCATATGTTCACTTTGATGCTGACAAATCCACTCATTCAATACAGAATCAAGATCTTTTCTTGCTTTATGCAGTGTTTTTTTTTATTTTTCATTAACTTGTTCAGAACATACTGAATGTGAAGTCACTTTTCAGAGATTTCTGAAAAGAGGTGCTCAGAGACCTACTGCATATCACCTGAGAACATTATGTCAGTGCTCAAAAAGTTTCTTAATTTTGGAATTTTGGACAAAATTCTGAACCTGTACTATTCAGAAACTGTAGGAGTGGGGGACAAAGGGAAATATCATTGCAATCTCCAGATGGACTGCTTGAACTTGCTCTTCAGCTGCTTAGAGGTTAAATGGAATTACAGGAGCATAGAACCCATTATTACTTTGTGCAGTAAGAGACGGAAACTCCTGCAAAAAGTTTACTTCATCAATGGAGTCCAAAAGCAGAAATCTCTTGATGCTACTGAGAAGCTGATGATAAACTTCAACTTTAGTGGGACAGATGAAGAAGTCCAATCAGACACAAAAAGCACTGGAAGATTGGAGAGAGGCAAATGCTGTCCCCTTGTTCAATAAAGGTAGTGGGGATAGTCCAGGTAATTATAGACCAGTGAGCCTTACATCTGTGGTGGGAAAGCTGTTAGAAAAGATTCTTAGAGATAGGATCTATGGGCATTTAGAGAATCATGGTCTGATCAGGGAATTTCAGCATGGCTTTCTGAAGGGCAGATCATGTCTAACAAGCCTGTTAGAGTTCTTTGAAGAGGTGACCAGGCATATAGATGAGGGTAGTGCAGTGGATGTGAACTACAGGGATTTTAGTAAGGCATTTGATAAGGTTCCACATGGTAGGCTTATTCAGAAAGTTAGAAGGCATGGGATCTCGGAAAGTATGGCTAGGTAGATTCAGAATTGGCTTGCCTGCAGAAAGCAGAGGGTTGTAGTGGAGGGAGTACATTTGGATTGGAGGGTTGTAACTAGTGGTGTTCCACAAGGATCAGTTCTGGGACCCCTATTTTTCATGATTTTTATTAACGACCTGGATGTGGGGGTAGAAGGGTGGGTTGGCAAGTTTGCAGATGACACAAAGGTTGGTGGTGTTGTGGATAGTGTAGAGGATTGCCAAAGATTGCAGAGAGACAGGAGTGGGCTGTGAAGTGGCAGATGGAGTTCAACCTGGAGAAGTGTGAGGCAGTACACTTTGGAAGTACAAACTCTAAGGTAGAGTACAAAGCAAGTGGCAGGATACTTGGTAGTGTGGTGGACCAGAGGGATCTGGGGGTACATGTCCACAGATCCCTGAAAGTTGCCTCACAGGTAGATAGGATAGTTAAGATAGCTTATTGGGTGTTAGCTTTCATAAATCGAGGGATAGAGTTTAAGAGTCACAAGGTAATATGGAGCTCTATAAAACTCTGGTTAGGCCACACTAGGAATACTGTGTCCAGTTCTGGTCGCCTCACTATAGGAAGGATGTGGAAGCCTGGGAAAGGGTACAGAGGAGATTTACCAGGATGCTGCCTGGTTTAGAGCGTATGCATTATGATCGGAGATTAAGGGAGCGAGAGCTTTACTCTTCGGAGAGAAGGGGGATGAGAAGAGGCATGATAGAGGTATACAAGATATTAAGAGGAATAGATAGAGTGGACAGCCAATGCCTCTTCCACAGGGCACCACTGCTCAATACAAGAGGTGGGAAGTTCAAGGGGGACATTAGAGGAAGGTTTTTTACTCAGAGAGTGGTTGGTACGTGGAATGCACTGCCTGAGTCTGTGCTTGAGGCAGATACACTAGTGAAACTTAAGAGACTACTAGACAGGTATATGGAGGAATTTAAGGTTGGGGGGATATATAGGAGGCAGGGTGTAAGGGTCGGCACAACATTGTGGGGCGATGGCTCTGTACTGTGCTGTACTATTCTATGTTCTATGTTATCAGAATCGAAAAGACATAGTAAATCTTGACCAGAAGTTAAAGACTTTAATCTCATAGAAATGTGTATTATTCATTCACAAATGGTTTGATAACATATTCTAGTTCAACATTACATGTCTAAAAACTTAATGATCTCTGACTCAGAACCATTGACTACCAGATGAATTTGGTAATAATTACCTGATCCCCTTTGGCAAGGGCTGTGGCTGTAATCTTAAAAGAATAAACAAGACTGCCTTCAATACAATCCAGCTATATCCATTCCCAATCTACCCATGCAGCAATAAATCTGTTAATAAATAATGGGCTTTTTATATAATATAGAACAATGAGTTCTGATGCATGAGACAACAGAACAAGAAAGCACAACCTCAAGAATAAATTGCTGAATTTCGTCAAAAGTGAAGCTTCAGAATTGGGTTTGAAACTTTCAAATTCTCAAGCTGCTGCTTGCTGTGGGGATCTATATTGTTTCAAACTCTGAGATGTATTATCACTAAAGTCAACTAATTGTTTTTTTTCTTTTCAGATTTTATTGTGTACTCCTCAGTTTGAAACTCTGTCATTTAATGCCATACACTTTTCCAAATTACAACACACACAAAATGCTGGTGGAACACAGCAGGCCAGGCAGCATCTATAGGGAGAAGCACTGTCGATGTTTCGGGCCGAGACCCTTCGTCAGGACTACCCGAAAGAAAGATAGTAAGGGATTTGAAAGTAGTGGGGGGAGGGGGAAATGCAAAATGATAGGAGAAGACCGAAGGGGGTGGGATGAAGCTAAGAGCTGGAAAGGTGATTGGCGAAAGTGATACAGAGCTGGAGAAGGGAAAGGATCATGGGACGGGAGACCACGGGAGAAAGAAAGGGGGAGGGAACACCGGAGGGAGATGGAGAACAGGCAAACAACTAAATATGTAAGGGATAGGGTAAGAAGGGGAGGAGGGGCATTAACGGAAGTTAGAGGTCAGAGTTTATGCCATCAGGTTGGAGGCTATCCAGCCGGTATATAAGGTGTTGTTCCTTCAACCTGAGTTTGGATTCATTTTGACAGTAGAGGAGGCCATGGATAGACATATCAGAATGGGAATAGGACATGGAAGGATAGACATATCAGAATGGGAATAGGACGTAGAATTAAAATGTGTGGCCACTGGGAGATCCTGCTTTTTCTGGCGGACCAAGCGTAGGTGTTCAGCGAAACGGTCTCCCAGTCAGCATCGGTTCTCACCAATATATAAAAGGCCTCACTGGGAGCACCGGACGCAGTATACCACACCAGCCGACTCACAGGTGAAGTGTCGCCTCACCTGGAAGGACTGTCTGGGGCCTTGAATGGTGGTGAGGGAGGAAGTGTAAGCAGGATCTCCCAGTGGCCACACATTTTAATTCCACATCCCATTCCCTTTCTGATATGTCTATCCATGGCCTCCTCTATCGTCAGAATTAATCCAAACTCAGGTTGGAGGAACAACACCTTATATACCGGCCTGGTAGCCTCCAACCTAATGGCATGAACATTGACTTCTCTAACTTCCATTAATGCCCCTCCTCCCCTTCTTACCCCATCCCTTACATATTTAGTTGTTTGCCTGTTCTCCATCTCCCTCTGGTGCTCCCCCCCCCCTTTCTTTCTCCGGAGGCCTCCCGTCCCATGATTCTTTCCCTTCTCCAGCTCTGTATCACTTTCGCCAATTACCTTTCCAGCTCTTAGCTTCATCCCACCCCCTCCGGTCTTCTCCTATCATTTCACATTTCCCCCTCCCCCCACTACTTTCAAATCTCTTACTATCTTTCGTTTCGGTTAGTCCTGACGAAGGGTCTCAGCCCGAAACATCGACAGTGCTTCTCCTTATAGATGCTGCTTGGCCTGTTGTGTTCCACCAGCATTTTGAGTGTGTTGTTGTTTAAATTTCCAGCATCTGCAGATTTCCTTGTGTTTGCTCTTCTCCAGATTCTTTTTATTCATAACTTGATAAACAAAATCCTGAAACATGGCAAATCTGGAAGTAAAAGAATAGAACATGAATAATTTTTCTTGCATGATTGTCAAGCCATTTTTAAGTTGCTATTTTTTTCATAATCCAGCTTGAAATACTTATTTAAAGTTTGAACCCGATAATTTTATGATTTTTCATCGCATAAAGCAGAAGAATCAATTATCCACTTATTTTGTACATGACAGAGTGTTCCAGAAAGACTTAATTAATATGTGTTTGAAAACAACAAAATGGATGTTAAATTGTAAACTGAAGCTATCTTATTAATTTTCTTGAATCTCAATGAGGCAATACTCACCTCATTATAAATCTGCTCATTAATTTAACCATATTTTACTTTGATAAAATAAAATTGACAGATATAAATCCACATTTCTTTATTGCTGCAAAAGACAGTGGTCGTTTTAACCTAATTTGCCAGAATTCAGACCACTGAATGGTGTCTGCTTTCTTTCCCTAAAGAATGTTAGTGAACCTAATGAATTCTCTATAATAATCCAATTGCTCCATTGTCACTGGTACTTGTGCTAGACTGTGTTTGTAAGTTTGTATTGAAAAACTTTGAGTGGTAGGGTGGAGATAGGTCTCTACCAAAGGAGGGGTAAAGTGCTCCTTCTCTTCACAATCCTGCAGGTCACCCTTGGGTGAGTTGTAGCTCTTGCATAGCCCCCCCCTCCCCCCCCCCCCCCGCACCGATCAGGGTCAAGTGAAGCCACGGGAGCAGGTGGTGGATGGTCGTATGAGCAATTGGTGAATATCACAAACCTTGGTTATGCAACCACTGACATCAGGCAGACAGTCTCTGAAGAGTATTGATAATGGCTGTGGTCACTCATCTTGTAAAGACACTTCCCAGGAGAAAGCAATGGCAAACGAGTTCTGTCGAAAAATTTGCCAAGAACAATCATGGTCATGCGACAATGATGCCTACATCATACAACATGGCACATGATGATGATATTTGAATAAATAACTTGAATTCAAATGCCCAAAACATCATACTGGATTAAAATACTTATGTCCATACCAATAACCTCTGCATTCCAGTGCATTCCGCTGGTGTTCTGTTTGAACCATTGGAACTATTCACCATCAAGTGTTTTTTCTGCTCTAAGATTTGAGTTTGAATTACATGTAGACCACCCATTAATGTCAACCTGTTGCTACAAACCACATTTGACTTTTCTTTTGCCATAATTCATAGTAAGCACAGGATATGCACAACAAACTTTAAGTTTTGCATTGCTTGTCATATGATAAGGCCCATATAATTTTCAATAATGTCAGAAGGCATTGATTTTTAAGTCTATTTCTAAATTTATTTCACCAATATATGGACATCTAAGGTCCACAGACTTGTGTTAATCTCAGGCTCTAAAGCTACCTTCAACTACTCCACTGGGTGCAGTACTAACCTTTTATTAAATTACATTTGATATTTAGAAATCAATCTCAAAAATAACAATACAATTAAGACTATTACCAGTTATGTTCTTATTATTTTCTTCTGGATGATGTTGTCTTCCTGGCTAACCTCAGTGTCTTCACCTGAGGACCTGAAATTTACTTTGACATTTTGACCAAGCCAGCAGCAACAACTTACATTTTCTTAGTACTCTTAGCTCTCTGAAGAACTCTAAGGGAACACATGGGAGTTCTATCAAAAATTATTTCATACAAAACCACATAAGGAGATATGAGACAAATTGACCAAAGGCTGGACAAAGAATTAAGTTTTCAAGCACATATTTTGAACTTTGAAGTGTATTGGCTGAGGCTACAGAGCTGGTGAGCTAAGCATATGGTAAGGACTGAATGTAGTGGCTTATATCTTCTCAATAAGGTGAAGTTACTTTAAATGTAGACACTTTGAGCTACAAGTCAAACTCACTGAAATATATTATATTTCAATATTTGATTTGTTCCTATTGAAAGCTTCTTTTGAATTGTGTATCTACAGTAGGAGTCTTCTCTGAATGTTCAAATACCCCTGCAGGGTTAAATTAATTGCAATTTTCCTGAATTTATTTATAATGGAGAAAATGAGTTAAAGCCATAGTTGCTTAGATTGCTGCAGGACAATTAACACAACCCCATTGTCTTAACGTTTGGCTGATGTCTCACAGTCATCATTTTGCCATTGATAATTTTAGTCTGTGAGCCAGTTTAACTTCAATTTGCTTCTTGTAACATACAATAAGAACTGAAAACTGGTCCTTGCTTGAATTAATAGCTGCTATATTTGCATACTCCAGAATAATCCCCAAAAGCTTCAAACTCCTCAGGAAGTGGAGTCACTGCCGTGCTTTCTTGGCTAAAGAGGTGGTGCTGAGGGACCAGTGTTACGTGCACTTCAAGAAAATTGGTGTGCCTAACTCCCGCCAAGGAAGAGCCATTTATGTACAGAGAGGAATGGTCACCCTTCCTAAAATCCACAATCATCTCTTTAGTTTCGTCCACACTGACAATCAAGTTGTTCTGCACACCATTCTAATTAGCCACTCTATCTCCTTTCTATAAGCCATCTCAATGCTGGCTTTGATGAAGACAACTACAGCTGTGTCATCAGCAAACTGGATTCATTATAAATGGATCTAGCAAGATAGTCCTGGATCAAAAGTATGAACAGCAGTAGGAGGAGTAACCAGCACTGGAGACACTAACACTCACTGTGGTGGAGCTATCCAACACATATTGACCTTGATCTTTCTGTCAAGAAGTCCAAGATCGAGTTACAGAGAGAGGTTTAAGACCAAATGAGTACAGTCTACCCACCAACTTCTGAGGAATGATCTCACCAAACATGTGCTGGTCAATAAAGAGTATTCTTGCATATGAGACACCATTTTCCAGGTGGGACATGATGGAGTCATGTCCATCATCAGATGGCCCTCCCATCATCAGAGGATCAGTCTGAGTGATAATTGAACTAGCAAGGTCCAATATCACAGAAAGATAGGATTTACTGTGATTTATAATCAGACACTCAAATTACTTCATTATTGTTTGGCATCAGTGCCACTGGGTGGTAGCCATTAAGGTAGGTTACTGTCACTATTTTGGGCACCATGGTGATGGTTGCCTCTTAGAACCTCTGTTGACTTGGCTGCAAGTCTCTCAGCGCCCATCCTGGTATGCGATCAGGCCCCACAGATTTACATGGGTTGACCCTGGCTTGGGTCTTCCTTACATCAGCTGTAGTCAGACGGATTCCCTGCTCCTCAGGGGTAGAGGGACTCTCCCTTGCTAGCACATCGTTCCACGCTTCAAACCATGCATAAAAGACTTTCAACTTACCTGGAAGAGAGACATCACTGTCTTGCAGGGTGGACATAATGATCTGAATACCCTACCACATGCCATTAAAAGTGCATGTTTAGTTTTACCGACAGAGATAAATTTCAAGACCAATACATCTTCGAGAGAAGTCCTTCATTTTCCTCCCCAGCACATTATGAAGAGAACGGGTGAAAATTCTTGCAAATTTTAACAGCGATGTAATGCAGTGTTTCACTTTTGGATTTCACATGAGCATTTAGAAAACATTGAGAAGATTGATTGAGTGTCAATTTAACAATATCAGATAGTGGTTCTATCCTGGGCTCATGCATGAAGAAGGCACAACAGCAGCAATACCTCATTGAGGGTTTAATGAGATTTGGTATAGCACCAAAGACTCCAGCAAATTTAAGCAAATGGACCGTGAAGAGCATTCTAATTGGTTGCATCACCACTGATAGTGAGGCTCCAATGCTCCAATGATGGTTGTAGTTTCAACCATTTCCTCTCTCCTGCTTAGTCATGTGTTGAACTACATTTCTTACTTCACTTGCACATGACCTACGTAGTAATCCTAAGATTACAACCCTGGAAGTCCAGCTCTTTAACTTTCTACTTAGCTCCTTAAAACCCTTGGCAGGACCTTGCTCCTGCCTATGTTTTTAGTATCTATACAGGACCACAACCTCTGGCTACTCACCATCCCCCTCAGAATGCCCTGTACTCACTGCAAGACATCCTTGACCCTGGCATTCCTGGAGTCTTGTCTGTGGCCACATAAATGCCTACTCTTACTATCGAGTCCCCTAGCGAAACAATTTTCTACAGATGTATAGTGGTGAACATTCTAACTGGCGACATCACACCATATGGAGGTCCATTGCACAGGATCTAATGAGGCTGTAGACTCAACCTACTCATCCCCACCACTGTTGATTTCTTCAAAAGACAGTGCCTCAAGAAGACCATATCCATCATTAGAAATCATAAATTGGAAATAGGCAAAATGTAGCTCTGGGTCGTCCAAAGTAATCTTATAACTTTTATAATACATGGCATATCAGACTATAGTTTATTATATTGGTTAGCACGTTAGGTCAGAGAGAAGATTATGATTATAAGTCAGAAGAGCTTGCCATTTTGTCTGTGAGACTTTTGTCAAATTAGTGATCCAGTTGATACCATCTCCCAGTTGCAAAGAAATGTGGCGAGCCATTGGCAACATTGAAAGGAAATGTCAACTGTTTGCCAGTTAGTTGATGATCGATTTCCTCTCGCTATTTCAATGTCATCACTTCGAGCACTTTTAAAATTTTAAAATTTAACGGACAATGATTTGCAAGGGTCAAATTGAATGTATTTTATTAGATAATGAATGAGAGTATCATCAACAGTTCCAAATATTTAATTCTCAGCAATAATAGGCTTTGAAAGGAAAGCAGTATGTTACCTAATTGAACCAATGAACTCCCTCCTCTAAAGTTGTTCCCATGTTATTGCTGGGTCTAGAATTCTTGGCTGTAAGTCCAGCAACAATAACGGAATATTTCTAGAGTAAGATATAATCTCAAAGGGAATCTGCAGGATATGATGTCTGTTATGCCTGATGTCCTTGTCCTTCTTCAGAAATGAAGATAGCATGATTGGGAGGTGCTATCAGCATCGACTCAGTGACCAAATGCAGTGTATTTTGCAAATAGTACCAAATGGAGAAATTAATCGATGAACTATTTGGGATTGTATTTCAAGAGGGCTGCTTTGTTCTGAATAGTGTAAATGATTTTGATTGTTGATGGAGCTGCATGGATTCATGTAATTGGATAATATTTATCAAAGACTGGATTTTTCCTCATTGATCATTGGGTAATTGGATGTGATAACTCAGAATACAGAATAGCCAACCTTTGATTTCTCTTATAACCACAGTATTGATTTAGATGGTCCAAATATGATTAGGCCTTTAGGATGTTTATGGGTATAGGGCTTGACATTGGACATGGCTTTAAATGTCAGGGTATGTAATTTGATATACCCTTGTTGGAGATGGTATTTGCCTGTTGATCAATTTCTATTTATCAACTTGACTGCTGAAAAGGTCTTATTCTTTGCAAAGGTTGAAGATTAAGGCCGTGACAGCATTCAAGTGAACTGTTTCATTCAAATGAGCTGTTCCTTTCATAGAAGGATTGCAAGTAGAATTGGATGTTATGTAAACACTTATGAACATCATCGTCTTACAATGGAAGAAGGATGAAAGAGAATTTAACCAAAAATGGTTGGGTCCAATTTACTCCCTTGAGCTACTCTTGAGGTAATATCATGAGGCCTCCAATTATTATAATAATCTTTCCTCTTATAGTGTATAGCCGATATTAAATAAAACCTTTCCCTTTGGTACCTTGCTTTCCTGAGTTCCTTGAAATTACATTCAGTCCAATGTTGCCTCAATGTCAAATCTCATCTGCAGATTCATCACTCTCTGGTATGGAGGGGCTACTGCGCAGAACCAAAAGAAGCTACAGAAGGTTAGAAATCTAGTCAGCTCCATCTTGGGTACTAGCCTACAAAGTACCCAGGACACCTTCAGGGAGTGGTGTCTCAGAAAGGCAGCGTCCATTATTAAGGACGTCCAGCAGCCAGGGCATGCCCTTTTCTCAGGGTTACCATCAGGTAGCAGGTACAGAAGCCTGAAGGCACACACTCAGTGATTCATGAACAGTTTATTCCCCTCTGCCATCCGATTCCTAAATCAATATTGAATCTTTGGACACTACCTCATTTTTCTTTAATATACAGTATTTCTGTTTTTGCACTTTTTAAAATCTATTCAATATACATAGACCACAATTTATTATATTGTTAAAATTTTATTTATTCTTATTATTTTTAAAATTTTATTTATTATTATTTTTTTCTCTGTTAGATTATGTATTGCATTGAACTGCTGCTGTTAAGTTTACAAATTTCACGTCAGATTGCTGGTGATAATAAACCTGATTCTGATCCTGAAAATCACTCCCTCTCATATCATCTCTGGAATGAAGTTCTTCAGTCTGTGTTTGCTCAACTGAACTAATAAGATCTGAAATCCAATCTGAATTGGTGAACCATTGCAGACAACAATATCTTCCATAACAATGTTGTGGATAGATATTGGATGGGAATTACTCAGATTGGGGTTGTCCTGTTTTTTGTGATGGGATAAACTTATACATAGTTGCTTCAATGCCAGTATTGCTGTTGTACTGGGTAGTACTGGGACAGCTCCTCTCGAATTCTGAACTGACAGGTTTCAATACTACAACCATCTTCAGCGGTTCCATGTTAACTAAATGCTTCTACATAAGCTGGTGTCACGTGAATGAATGAATTCTATATTATCTCCTATTGTCATTGAGCAGAACGTTCATAGAATGTGAGGCCATGGAAGATTTGGAGGGGGAAATAACTTTCATCTGGAAGTCCATTCATACAAGGCATTCAGAAATTCTCCCCCTTTAACGGCATCAATGACTTACATTTGAGACAGTTATGCTCTACATAAGGGACCATCAGGTAGATCACTCTTTTGTATTTTGTCAAATCACAAGGTAAATCAAGACTTGTCATTTCATTGGCCATGAGAGGAATTGTGATATATGAACGGTGATTGATATGTTCGTGGCCTAATGTAGAAGGAGTCAATTTTAGAAAACCTAGTACATTTATTTTTCAACATAGTCCCTTCCTACAGTTATACACTCAGTCCAGCGGTTGTAGAGCATACAGATCTTGGACCTCCAGAAAGTGTCCACAGATGGGTGATTGATAAGTTCGTGGCTGAAGGTAGAAGGAGATGAGTTATACAGCTGTCATTACATGCACATGCAGGTCAACTCTTTGGGTGATTATGCAGAAAGTTTGAAGTTAATAACTCATCTACATTAGGCCACAAACTTATCAATCACTCCTAGTAAGTTATTAACTTCAAACTTCCTGCATAAATACTCAGAGTTGAACTGCATGTGCATGTAAAGCAAGCTGTATAACTCATCTCCTTCTACCTTCGGCCACAAATTTAATCATCACCCAGCTGTGGACACTTTCTGGTAGTCCAAGATCCATCCGTATGCTCCACGACTGCTGGACTAAGTGTGTAAATGTAGGAGGGGACTATGTTGAAAAATATATGTGCTAGGTTTTCTAAAATTAACTCTTTCTACCTTAGGCCATGAACCTACCGATCACCCCTCATATCTACATGACAGTCTGTTGCTGGAGATGTTTGGAACACATGAAAAAATAACATCACTGAAGCTCATTATTTAGAGAGATATAACATCATTATGTTTCCTCTGGCAAGAGGCAAGTTGATGAAGTGAGCACTATTGTTTAGAAATGTTTGTAGATAGGTTGCTGGCTTTCCAAGGGCACATTGCTTTGCTGGTGCCTCTTTTCAACTCTGTTATAACACACACTGTCATGAAATCCGTTAGCTCCTTGTGACCACTGTGGTGCATCATGCAGGTCAGTATCTGGTGTATCAGCAACATTCAGTCCTTTAGGTTTTCAGTCACCATGGTAACCAAGGGTTGTTACGGGTTGACAAGGTCTATCTGTCAATAATGTGCTTCCTGATTCTGCAAACTATACTTACAACGAGAGCAATGCTACCTAGGAAATCTTTACCTCAGAGCACTAGTATGCTAATGGAATATACTGTAGCTTGAAGGGTAATGAAGGAAACTTACAGTATTCAATTGACAATTGACAACCTCCAATAATCCAGTGTATTTAAGACTTGGTGTTTTTGCTTTGGTGATTTATACCGTCTATTCTCCCATCCGTTGGATATTTCTGTTGGATTAGGGCATAGGGTTTTTCTTTTTCTTGTATTTTCCTTGTAGTTCGACTTTACTATGCTTGCTTGTATTTTTATATAATCATTTATATGCATGTAATTATTCAGTAAATCTTCCAGTAATTGTAAAGTAGCTGATGCTGAATTTTCCTAGATGCATCTCAGCCTTTTTTTTCTGCGGCAGGTATCATGCCACTTGAATCTGGATATTTTAAAGGTTAATTGTTATCGCAGCAGTTTTGTTTATCTCTAGTTTGAGCATAACATAACCATGACATTTTACTTTGTCTTTTCATTGTTCATTCTTTGTTCTTCCAACAGTTTAATAAAACAGCCATAACCATCAAGTCTTTTGCCTCATTCCAAAATACCTCAGATCAATACCAACAGATACAGCAGTCCAGATGTAACATCTCAACTTGAAATGTTGATTGTCCATTTCCCTCCATGGATAATATCCTACCCACTAAGATACTCCAGTGTTTTGTATGTTTTGTCAGACTCTTTGATGTTATTCTAAATTATTGTTCACTATGCTTTTAATTCACTGTATATTTTGATGTTACACAGTACAAAAATGTGATAAATCCTTGTAACAGGGAAGCAGGTTTATGGGTTTTGTGAGTGAGACAGAAAACATTGACTATGAATAATTTATTTACAAACATTGCAAAATTCAACCAAACAACCAAGCTCCCCCAAGTTCCTTCGGAGCAAGAAGGCTGCGAGTGAACAGCTGATTTTTCAGAATGAAGGGAGTTTTTTACTACTCGATGTAGTAAAAAGAGAGATGAGACTGTGCAGGCACGTGACGTCAGCCAGTAGAGCGTGAAAAGTTTAAAAAGAAGACCACCCTATCCAGCAGGCCATGTTTAAAGTGGGCAGCAGAGTAAGAGGCAGCAGAGTGTTAGGGCTTTGGCTCAATGGGTTTAGGTGGTAACGGGACGAGGTGAGGTCAGGTAGGCTTAACTGTGTTAATAGCAGAAAGGAGAAAGTATGTGTGCGAGGCCAGTTTTCTGTGCTCGGTGTCAGATGTGGGAGGTCCTGGAGTCTCCCAGCATCCCGGACGGCCATATCTGCACCAGGTGTGTCAAGCTACAGCTCCTGAAGGATCAAGTTAGGGAACTGGAGATGCAGCTCAATGACCTTTGCATGGACAGGGAGAGTGAGGAGGTGATAGAAAGGAGCTATAGGCAAGAGGTCACACCAGGGCTACAGGTGACAGACAAGTCAGGGGAGAGAAAGGGAAGAGTCAGGAACTAGAGAGTACTCCTGTGGCTGTGCCACTTGACAATAAATACTTCTGTTTGAGTACTGTTCGGTGGGAGTGGGGGGCAGCCTACATGGGGAAAGCGGCAGTAGCCATGCCTCTGGTACAGAGTCTGGCCCTGTGGCTCAGAAGGGTAGAAAAGGGAAGAGGAAGGCAATAGTGATAGGGGACTCTATAGTTAGGGGGTCAGTCAGGCGATTCTGTGGATGCAGGAAAGAAACTTGGATGGTAGCTTGCCTCCCAGGTGCCAGGGTCTGGGATGTTTTGGATTGCATCCAGACATCCTACGGTGAGAGGGAGAACAGCCAGAGGTCATGGTACATATTGGTACCAATGACATAGGTAGGAAAAGGGAAGAGGTCCTGAAAAAAGACTACAGGGAGTTAGGAAGGAAGTTGAGAATCAGGACCGTAAAGGTAGTAATCTCGGGATTTCTGCCTGTGGCACGTGACAGTGAGAATAGGAATAGAATGAGGTGGAGGATAAATGCGTGGCTGAGGGATTGGTGCAGGGATTCAGATTTCTGGATCATTGGGACCTCTTTTGGGGCAGGTGTGGCCAGTACAAAAAGGATGAGTTGCACTTGAATCCCAGGGGACCAATATCCTGGCAGGGAGGTTTGCTAAGGCTACTGGAGAGAGATTAAACTAGAATTATGGGGGGTGGGAACTGAACTGAAGAGACTGGGGAAAAGGAGATTGGCTCACAAATAGAGAAAGCTTGGAGAGGAAGAACAGGCAGGTAATAGAAAAGGGACACGCTCAGACTGAAGATTGAGATATGTCTATTTTAACGCAAGGAGTGTTGTGAACAAAGCCAATGAGCTTAGAGCATGGATCAGTACTTGAAGATGTGATGTGGTGGCCATTACAGAGACTTGGATGGCTTAGGGACTGGAATAGTTACTTCAAGTGCCGGGTTTTAGATGTTTCAGAAAGGATAGGGAGGGAGGCAAAAGAGGTGGGGGTATGGCACTGTTGAACAGAGATAGTGTCACGGCTGCAGAAAAGGTGGATGCCATGGAGGGATTGTCTACGGAGTCTCTGTGGGTGGAGGTTAGGAACAGGAAGGGGTCAATAACTCTACTGGGAGTTTTTTATAGGCTGCCCAATAGTAACAGGGATATCAAGGAACAGATAGGGAAATAGATCCTGGAAAGGTGTAATAATAAGAGAGTTGTTGTGGTGGGAGATTTTAATTTCCCGAATATCGACTGACATCTCTCTAGAGCAAGGGATTAAGATGGGCTAGAGCTTGTTAGGTGTGTTCAGGAAGATTTCTTGACACAATATGTAGATAAGCCTACAAGAGCTGAGACTGTACTTCCATCGGAATTGGGAAATGAACCTGGTCAGGTGTCAGATCTCTCAGTGGGAAAGCATTTTGGAGATAGTGATCATAATTCTATCTCCTTTACAGTAGCATTGGAGAGAGATAGGAACAGACAAGTTAGAAAAGTGTTTAATTGGAATAAGGGGAATTATGAGGCTATCAGGCAGGAACTTGGAAGCTTAAGTTGGGAACAGATGTTCTCAGGGAAAGGTATGGAACTAATGTGGCAAATGTTCAGGGGATATTTGTGTGGAGTTCTGCATAGGTACATACCAATGAGACAGGGAAGTTATAATAAGGTACAGGAAATACAGTATACAAAGGCCACAGTAAATCTAGTCAAGAAGAAAAGGTTCAGAGAGCTAGGTAATGTTAGAGATCTAGAAGGCTATAAAGCTAATAGGAAAGAGCTTAAGAAGGAAATTAGGAGAACCAGAAGAGGCCATAAGAAAGCCTTGGTGGGCAGGATTCAGGAAAACCCCAAGGCATTTTACAAGTATGTGAAGAGCAAGAGGATAAGATGTGAAAGAATAGGACCTATCAAGTGTGACAGTGGGAAAGTGCGCATGGAAATGGAGGAAATAGCAGAGGTATTTAATGAATACTTTATTTCAGTATTCACTATGGAAATGGATCTTGGTGATTGTAGGGATGACTTACAGCAGACTGAAAAGCGTGTGCATGTAGATATTAAGGAAGAGGATATGCTGGAGCTTTTGGAAAACATCAGGTTGGAAAAATCACCAGAACTGGATGAGATGTACCACAGGCTACTGTGGGAGGTGAGGGAGGATATTGCTGAGCCTCTGGTGATGATCTTTCCATCATCAATGGGGATGGGAGAGGTTCTGCAGGACTGGAGAGCTGTGGATGTTGTTCCTTTATTCAAGAAAGGGGGTAGATATAGCCCAGAAAATTTTAGACCAGTGAGTCTTACTTCAGTGGTTGGCAAGTTGATGGGGAGAGAAGATGGAGAGGCAGGATTTATGAAAATTTGGAGAGGTATAATATGATTAGGAACAGCCAGCATGGCTTTGTCCAGGGAAGGTCATACCTTACGAGCTTGAGTGAATTTTTTGAGAATGTGACTAAACACATTGATGAAAGAGGAGCAGTAGACGTAGTGTATATGGATTTCAGCAAGGCATTTGATAAAGTACCCATTGCAGGGCTTATTGAGAAAGTAAGGAGGCATGGGATCCAAGGGGACATTGCTTTGTGTATTCAGAATGGGTCATATTCTGCATGGAGGTCTGTCACCAGTGGGGTGCCTCATTAATCTTTTTGGGACCCTTACTCTTCATGATTTTTATAAATGACCTGGCTGAGGAAGTGGAGGGATGGGTTAGTAAGATTGCTGATGACACAAAGGTTAGAGGTGTTGTGGATAGTATGGAGGTCGGTCAGAGGTTACAGCGGGACATTGATAGGATGCAAAACTGGGCTGAGAAGTGGCAGATGGAGTTCAACCCAGATAAGTGTGAAGTGGGTCATTTTGGTAGGTTAAATATGATGGCAGAATGTAGTATTAATGGTCAAACTCTTGGCAGTGTGAAGGATCAGAAGAATCTTGTGGACCGAGTCCATAGGACACTCAAAGCAGCTGTGCAGGTTGACTCTGTGGTTAAGAAGGTATATGGTGTATTGGCCTTCATCAATCATGGGATTGAGTTTAGGAGCAGAGAGGTAATGTTGCAGCTATATAGGACCCTGGCTAGACCACACTTGGAGTAAAGTGCTCAGTTCTGGTCACCTCTCTACAGGAAGGATGTGGAAGCCATAGAAAGGGTGCAGAGGAGATTTACAAGGAGGCTGACTGGATTACGGAACATGCCTTATGAGAATAGGTTGAGCAAACTCAGCTTTTTCTCCTTGGAGTGAAGGAGAATGAGGAGTGACCTGATATAGGTGTACAAGATGATGAGAAGCATTGATCATGTGGATAAACAGAGGCTTTTTCCCAGGGCTGAAATGGTTGCCACAAGAGGACACAAGTTTAAGGTGCTGAGGAACAGGTACAGGGGAGATATCAGGGGGAAGTTTTTTATGCAGAGAGTGTTGAGTGCATGGAATGGCCTGCCGGCAATGGTGGTGGAGGCAGATATGATAGGGTCTTTTAAGAGACTTTTAGATAGGTACATGGAGATTAGTAAAATAGAGGGCTATAGGTAAGCCTAGTAACTTCTAAGGTAGGGACATGTTTGGCGTAACTTTGTGGGCCGAAGGGCCTGTATTGTGCTGTAGGTTTTCTATGTTTCTAAACTACAAAACTACATGTTCAATCAACAGATACTCAGTTAAAAGTGCCCGCGGAACATACCTTCCCAAGGGCTCTCTGCAGTATGCCTTAGAGAAATGAAAAAGAAAGGGAACCTTTTGCACATGTTACTCTTTATATCCCATAGCTGCTTGAAATTGGACACTAGGTGCCGTTGCATGCAGGGCAACCAGTGGGAAGAACTGGTATGGATTTCAAATGCACGAATCACAATTGACATGACAAAAGCATCTGTTGACCAGCAAGTAAGCCATGCCTACACAGTACGATTCTCTAGTGAATTTTCAAGACAGCACATGAAATGGGGCTCCGGTTAATTTAAACAGAGCCCAGGAACAGGGCTGCCATTTGCTAGAGGGGACACAGGAAGTGGGACCATAGTGTGTGGAGCAAGCATGAGATCCAGGATCCTATTTGTTAAATGGAGAATGGCAATCGAAAACTGACTAGTCAGATACAAAATCACTGGAATTTCTGAATAGTCCAGAGATGAATTGTTGCAGATTCACACACTGTGTGAACAAGTATTACTGTCCTTGTTAGCTGTACACAGAAGTCATTGTGAAATGATTGCAATATCACACATTATGTTGTGTCCACCCTATAGATGCACAGTTAAGAAATTTCATGAATTCTATTGTCTTTGGACACTATCATTTTGAACTAACAAGGATGATGTTCTAAGCCACTGGCCTTGTCATCAGTCAGGTTAACAAATGCACTTGCCATATAAGTTCAAATGGTTCAATTTAATAACAGAGAAAGCAGACAGTATACAACTCGAAATTCTTACTCTTCACAGACGTCCACGAAACAAAAAAAAACAAAGAATGAATGACAGCAACATCAGCAACCCAAAATGATGGAATTCTCTCCATTTGCCCTGAAAAGTGGAAAACAATTTCAAGGGGTACAATACCATTCAGGACAAAACTATCTGCTTGATGACACCCCATCCTACTCCCTAGACATTCTTTTCCCCCCACCATTACCACAGTGGTACATAGTGTGCATTATAAACAAAATGCACTGCAAATACAAGGAGCCCTTATCTGCAGAGGACTCTAACAGCATTCTCCAAGCCCTCAGCTTCTACCACAGAGAAGAACAAAGGCAAATGTTGAATAGGAACACCATTAACTGCATGTTCCACTTCAAGTTCACGTATTCCTGTCTTTGAAATACATTGATGCTCCTTCATTGTCAGTGGGTCTAAATCCTGGAACTCAATCCTATGGCAGCACTTTCACAGCATGAGAAAGCAGCTCACTCTCACATTCTCCAAGGCAATTGTAGATGGAAAACTAATGTTTGCCTGGTCATTGTATCCCAAAAACTAATTTCAAAGGTCTGCTAGAACTACTCATAAAAGAAGCAGAGAATTCCTCCTGTGTCCTAACTAGCATGAGATCCACAAATAGCATCACAGAGAATAGGGAATTGATGCTTATGTCTTGTCGCCAATATAAAGATTCTTTTGTAAGTATAACGACATATCATCTGCATCCAGATGCTTAACAATTTTGATTTCACAAGCAACATCAATTGTTCCTCAAGTTACAAGCAGCTTATCCTACAGTCAAAAGCATCACGAGGGAAAATCTCATCCACACATTCGAGGAAATCCTAAGGTAATGGAGTGGTAGACATTTTCAATCTTCATTTTGCTTTGAGGTATGTTCGCAAACTTCCCTGACTGAGAATCCTCCTGGATTTTTCAAGCAAGTGAGGTGAAGTGGAATTAATAACCTTACATTGCATCAGTTCAAGTAAGAATAGTTGTACGATAACATTGAGGGAATTGGTGTAAGAGAGATAAGTTGTTCAGTGTTTAGAACCTCAGCATTCAATCCTATTAACTAAATCTTCAAGGCTGTTTGAATTGTCACATTAATGCGACTTTTGCAGCTTTTCTTGGTCTCAATCACTTACATGGAGAATCCTTTGGGATCAAAGTAAATTTTTCCTTCTAATCTAATATCCAAAGGCATGTTTGGATTTGAATTATTTTGAAACATTCACTACACTCCAAATATCCAGGGTGTGATGAACACAAAATCTGGAGATGCTGTACCAATTAGGGCTATGAAAAAGTGTTCTGGAATGTATGTACTAAATAAGAAAGAGAGACTCAAAATTCAGCTGGTTCACTTATTGCTTCTAAAACATTTATTAAACTGCATTGTGTGCAGGAAATTGTTAAGCCTTGCAACTGTGATTGACCAAGAATCTGAATTAAGTTCCAAATTTACACTCCTCTTAATTAAGAATTAATTCAACAAGGCTGTCCTTTAAGTCCTTTATTATTTGACATTGTTTTAGAACCTTTAGCCATTGCCATTCGTGGATCACCTAATATTTTTGGTATTACTCGTGGGGAAGGGACTTATAAGTTATCATTATATGCTGATGATTTGTTACTATGTATATCTGACCCTGAGAGATCTATTCCTGCTATTTCGTCCTTGCTTACTCAGTTTAGTAGCTTTTCTGGTTACAAACTGAATTTTAATAAGAGTGAATTATTTCATTAAATATGCAAGTTCCAATTTATAAACACTTACCATTTAAACTTGTTACAGATCATTTTACTTATTTGGGTATTAAAATTACCAAGAAACATAAGGATTTATTTAAAGTTAATTTTTTACCTTTAATTGACCAATTCAAGCAACTTGTTACCAGGTGGTCCCCATTATCTTTGTCATTGGTTTGTCGAATTAATGCTATTAAGATGATAGTATTACCCAAATTTTTATATTTATTCCAAGCATTACCAATTTTTATTCCTAAATCTTTTTTTGATATTATTGACCCCAAAATATCCTTGTATGTGTGGCAGAATAAAAATCCTAGATTAAGTAAAAAATATTTACAAAGCCTAAGAAGGAGTGTGGTTTGGCTTTGCCAAACCTGAGATTTTACTAATGGGCAGTTAATATTCAATATTTAATATTTTGGACACAAGAATTGATTCTAGTATCTTGCCCACAATGGGTAAATTTGGAATGAAAATCTGTACAAGACTTCTCATTGTTTTCTATTTTAGGATCTTCGCTTCCTTTTGCTTTATCTAAATTGAATAAACAAATGACCAATCCTATAGTTAAACATACATTACGAATATGGTTTCAATTTTGTAAATTCTTTGGCTTGAATAAGTTTATCTTATCAAGCCCTATTATATCTAACTTTTTTTTTCTGCCCTCTTTTATGGATCACGCCTTTGTATTATGGAAAACAAAAAGGTATAACATGTTTTCGTGATTTTTTTTAGACAATAGTTTTATGTCCTTTGAATAGCTATCTAATAAATATAATTTGCCTAAAACTCATTTTTTTAGATACTTGCAAGTTAGAAATTTCTTGAATAACATGTTACAGTTTTTTCCGAAATTATGCCCAATGGACATTATGGAAATTTTTTTAGCTCTGAATCCTTGCCAGAAGGGTTTAGTTGCCATCTTTTATAATATGATCATGAAAATACAGGCAGAAGTATCAGGAAAAATTAAGAAGGAATGGGGAAAAAGAACTTCATTGTCTTATACCCACTGAGCAGTGGGAGAAAATTTTACAATTGGTCAATTCTTCCTCTATTTGTGCTAAACATGCCTTAATACAATTGAAGGTTGTACATAGGGCTCATATGTCTAAGGATAAACTTGCTCGATTTTATTCTTATGTTAATCCAACCTGCGACAGATGTCGTTCTGAAGCTGCTTCATTGACCCACATGTTTTGGTCTTGCCCCGCTTGCAAAATTATTGGAAAGATATTTTCGGTATTATTTCAAAAGTTCTGAGTATTAAATTGCAACCGCATCCTATTACTGCAATTTTTGGTTTACCAATGGTGGATAATAGTTTATCCCCCTCAGCTCGGTGGATGATTGCATTTGTTACATTAATGGCTAGAAGATCTATCCTATTGAATTGGAAAGAAATTAATCCTCCAACCATATTTCAGCGGTTTTCTCAAACTATTTCTTATTTGAGTTTAGAAAAAATTAGAAGTGTTGTTTTTGACCCTTCAATTAAATTTGAAGAAACTTGGAGACCATTTATTCAACATTTTCGTATTAGTTAAACTGACTTTTCCTAAACCCTGCTTCTACTATCCTTAATTATTTGGATGGAAGTACGGAGTTATTGACGCTGCTGTGTATATTTGACATAATGCAATGGCCCATGTTGGTTAGGTTTTTTTTGGAGGTTTTTTTTTCTTATTTACTCCTTTTTTCGTAATCACTGTGAGTTTGGGAGGTTATTATATATGGATTATCATCTATTTGTATTTATACTTTAACCTATTAATTATGTATTCTCAAACTCTCTGTATCAATTTTTCTCTTATGTTTGTTTAAAATTAATAAAAAGTTATAAAAAAAAGAATTAGCAGAGCTTTATGTACTTTATGTGTTATATATTTTAATTCATGTAACTGAACTAGGTCACTGTAGCGATAACTTAATTTGGCAGCCAACGTCCTATAACTAGGTATCATCTGAATACACCTGATTAAACGTGCAATGTTTGCAGTCTTGTACAATTTCAATGCTTATTAAATTCACAGCAAATAACTTAAAATTATGATGCTTATAACTAGCATCACTTTATAAACTGAAATACTTTGGACAATAAATTTCATGTTCTGTGCTCGCTAGTAAATGGGCTTCCGTCTGTTCAAGTGCAAAGCTGTGAAATTACATATTGGCTTTACTGAAGAAATTGTTACACTTAGGAATCAAATACCAATGGTGCAATGTGTATTGAGTAGAGCTGACTCACAGTGCCAGAGACTTGGGTTTAATACTGACGTAGAGTATACTGCAAAACTATACAGCAAAGGAGCAGACTCTTCACTCCCCAGCATTGTATTGAGCTAATTAAACAATTCATACTATCAATCTGATGATATGAATATTGATTTCTCCTTCCAGTGACCAACTCCTACCCCTCTACTTCTATTCCACACTCTGAAACTTTACTTCTTCTCACCTGCATATTACTTCCCCCTGGGTTCCCTCCTGCTTCCTTTTCTCCTATTGTCCACTCTCCTGTAAGATTCTTTGTTCTCTCAGGCCTGAAGAAGGATCTCGGCCTGAAATGCAGGGTGTTTATTAATTTCCATAGATGCTGCCTGATTTGCTGAGTTCTTCCTGCATTTTGTGTGTGTTGTAATTTAAACTAGTAACTGAATACCTAACTAAATTAAATTTGTTCCATGCTCCCCCCTTTTCTGCTCATTCATGTGTCTATCTATGAGCTTTTAAATACTTCTATTGCATCTTCCTCCACCACCACCCCTGGCAGTGCATTCCAGGAACCCACCAATCTGTGAATGAAGAGAAACTTGCCCTGGCACATCTCCTATGAACTAATTCATTCTCATCTTAAATACCTGCCCTCTAGAATTAGACATTTCAATCTGGGGGGGGGGGGGGGAATAAATCCAACTGTCTACTCTATTTATGCCTCCCTTAATCTGATAAACTTCCATCAAGTCTCCCTTCTACCTCTGCCACTCCGGAGAAATCAACTCAAGTTTGTCCTGCCCTCTTCTTATAATACATGCCCTAGAATCCTGGCGGTATCCTGGTAAACATCTTCTGCACCCTCTCCAAAGCCTCCACATCCTTCTTTGACTATAATAGGACAATCAAAATTAAGTGCAATACTTCAGATGCAGCCCAAGCAGAGTTTTATAAAACTGCAATATAACTTTATGACTCAATGCCTCACTATTAAAGGTAAGGATGTCAAATGTCTTCCTTACCACTATATCAACCTATGCAGCCACTTACAAGCAGAATGGATTTAGAGTCCAAGATACCCCTGAATATGAACACCGTTAAGGGTCCCACCATTAATTCTACAATTTCTATATGCTTGAGCTTCCAAAGTGCAACACCTCATACTTGTCTGGATTAAACTTCAATTACCATTTTGTTGCAACATTTTGTATCCTGCATCATTCTTTGGCAATCTTCTGCAATCCACAACACCACCACTCTTCTATTCAAGAGACTGCAAATGCTGAAATCCAGGACAA
Organism: Hypanus sabinus; assembly: GCF_030144855.1. Lineage (NCBI taxonomy): Eukaryota > Metazoa > Chordata > Chondrichthyes > Myliobatiformes > Dasyatidae > Hypanus > Hypanus sabinus. Next base: position 48,589,370 of record NC_082723.1, on the reverse strand, counting down.
TAACCAATTTGCTGGATGAAATCTATGGACTGAATCTTGATAAAATGTCAACAGTTCCTTTCTAGTACAGATGCTGCTTGAGCTGCTAAGTTCTCAAGCTGTTCTCATCGGTTACTGCTCTCCTGGAATGCTGCAACAGGCAAGGCCACGGCTTGAGGCCTAATCCTTACTACAACCCAGGCCATGTAGCTCCCCTGCTGTCTATCTCAAGAGAAATATCCAAGGTAGTCACTCACTGTTAGACTGCACACCACCTTTGGCACCTACTCCGATGCCTTCCTGTAACAAGCAGTAACACAGTCAAAGCTAAGTCCAGCTCCTCTACCAAAAAACAGCCTACTAACAAGACAGAGCTTCCATACCCAAATTTCTTAATGTCCAGCATTGTTCTGTGATTGTAAAAAAAGATGTTTAAAAAAAGGCAATAAACACCTCTGGTTGGCCTCCAAGAGACCACAGCATCCAAACGCACTGCCATCTTTGGAGAAGGTCAAGCAGTTCTGAGGAGGAAATGAATAGTATATGTTTTGAGTTAAATCCTCTTGGATTCATCTGACCTAGACATGCCCCTCAGGGGAGAGCTCTAGATGCAGCCATTTCCAGGTGCTTCATATTTTCCTTCCATTATTAGGTCTGAGCTGTGAATGCCTGCTGTTCAGTTCTACTCACCACTCAGTAAAAGAAGCAACCCATGCCTGCATGCAGTAAGATCTCAAAAACATTCAGACTTGGGCAAATAAGTAGTAAGTTACAATATTGGCAATGACCAACTTCAACAAGAGCAAATTTACCCATGACTGTAATGATATTCCTATTACTGAGATTCCTGGTATCCACATTCAATCCTCAACCAGACTAGCCTCATGAGCTGCAAGAACAGATGAAATCCTGGATGTTTTGAAGTAAGAGAGTCACCTCCAGACATCCATGTCTAAAAATGTAATTCAGAACGTGAAGGAATATTTGGTTCTTATACCTGATCAAGCTATGTTGGCTGGAGTCAGGGTTTTAAGCTTTGGCTCTTGGTAGAGTCACTCACGTCAAACAGGTCAAAAGGTAGAGGCCAGACTAACAGTGGAAAACTGGTCCTCCAGATTCAGTGGTTCAGCTCACGGGTAACAGGGCTATTGAAACAAAACTGTTACAGAAACAGCAATGAAGAATTCTTCTACATTTGAGTGCGACGGTAGTCATGAGTTCCCACCTGGAACCTGCATGACTGACAGTAGTGCAAACCGAGCTACTGACACGATGAAGGAAACTCTGAACACCAACAGAGGTGGAGGGCCTTCTTGCTGCCCTAAACGTCAGAGGTGTAATAGGCAATAGAGTAGAGACAGCTGAGCAAACACTGAAGAAACTTGAGACCATGCATAATCGAGCATTGTCTTAGATTGGTATGCCATTCTTGCTCCCATAATACTAAACAAGCAATCACTGCATAATGGCACACAATAATTGTAGTGTCTACCATCGAATGTGTACCATCCACAACCTATACTGGCTGTATACAATGGCGGCAGTGTATACCATCCACAACTTATACTATAAATACCCATCTAGTCTACTTTGACAGTACCTCCTACAACTCCACCAACGAAGAAGGATAAAGTCTTCATGCACATAGATATATCACCACCTGTAGGTTAACCTCCAAGTCGCACACCATCCTGACATTAAGATAGATAGATGCCCCATCATTGGCACTAGATCCTCCTCACACCAGCAACACCGTGGAAATATCTTCACAAAGTAGACAGCAGTGCCTTAAGCTCCTTCTCAAGGATAATTCATGAAGGGCCATAAATGTACTTTGCAATAATGCTCAAATTGCAAATAAAAATGTATAAAATAGAAAATTAATACAAAGTTAATGAAATTGAGACTTATAAATCTCCACATATTTCCCACTATACTATCCCACTTCATTTAAATTATTGAATTTGCACTGCTTGCACCAGTTCCAGATAACATTACTGGGAATGCATCAATGTTATGTTCCACTTCTAAGACCAGGTAGTCTAATGTTTGGACAATTGGACAATTGACAAGACACAACCAGCAAATTTGGGACTTCTCTTTATTCTTTGGAATGCTGAACATATTGGAACATATGCTTGGAAATGCCTGTAAGTTTTTGGCATTTCTCAGGTTCCAGCGTACCTTGGCACTGTATCTTTCTCGAATAGAATGATCTAAAACATCCACAAAACCCAGATTTACATTAATCAGTTGATCTGGGTAAAGAAGCAGATCCAATCAACAAGCCCTTTGGCAGTCCAAGGTCTGCCATAAGTTCCCTTTTAATCTTACCAATCTATTTTGACAGCCAGTTACTCCAGAAATTGCCTCCGAAAACTGACAAAGCAGTTGGACATTAGTGAAAAGTCCTGAAATTCAACACCTTTTCAGAACTTAAAATGGTCTCGTTTTTCAAGGTATTAGAAAATCAAGATCAAGATCACTTTTTATTGTCATTTCGACCATAACTGCTGGCACAGTACACAGTAAAAACATGACAACATTTTTCAGGACCTTGGTGCTACATGAAGCAATACAAAAACTGCACTGAACTACGTGAAAACAACACAGAAAAAAAACTACACTAGACTACAGACCTACCCAGGACTGCATAAAGTGCACAAAACAGTGCAGGCATTACAATAAATAATAAACAGGACAATAGGCACAGTAGAGGGCAGTAAGTTGGTGTCAGTCCAGGCTCTGGATATTGAGCAGTCTGATAGCTTGGGGGAAGAAACTGTTACCTAGTCTGGTCGTGAGAGACCAAATGCTCCTGTCCCTTTCCCAAATGGCAGGAGGGAGAAGAGTTTGTACGAGGGATGCATGGGGTCCTTCATAATGCTGTTTGCTTTGCAGATGCAGTGGGGAGTGTAAATGTCTGTAATGGTGGGAAGAGAGACCATGATGATCTTCTCAGCTGACCTCACTATCTGCTGCAGGGTCTTGTGATCTGAGATGATGCAATTTCCATACCAGACAGTGATGCAGCTGCTGAGGATGTTCTCAATACAACCCCTGTAGAATGTCATGAGGATGGGGGGTGGGAGATGGACTTTCCTCAGCCTTCGCAGAAAGTAGAGATGCTGCTGGGCTTTCTTTGCTATGGAGCTGGTATTGAGGGACCAGGTGAGATTCTCCGCCAGGTGAACACCAAGAAATCTGGTGCTCTTAACGATCTCTACCGAGGAGCCATCGATGTTCAGCGGAGAGTGGTCGCTCTGTGCCTCCTGAAGTCAACAAGCACCTCTTTTGTTTTGTTCACATTCAGAGACAGGTTGTTGGCTTTGCACCAGTCCGTTAGCCGCTGCACCTCCTCTCTGTAAGCTGACTCGTCGTACTTGCTGATGAGACCCACCACAGTCGTGTCATCGGCGAACTTGATGATGTGGTTCAAGCTGTGTGTTGCAGCACAGTCAAGGGTCAGCAGAGTGAACAGCAGTGGACTGAGCACACAGTCCTGGGGGGTCCACATGCTCAGCGTGATGGTGTTAGAGATGCTGCCTCCGATCCGGACTGACTGAGGTCTCCCAGTCAGGAAGTCTAGGATCCAGTTGCAGAGGGAGGTGTTCAGGCCCAGTAGGCTCAGCTTTCCAATCAGTTTCTGAGAGATGATTGTGTTGAATGCTGAACTGAAGTCTATGAACAGCATTTGAATGTACCTTCTTTAAAAAAATTGAAATGCCTATGATACTAGAAAACATTTAAAAGCAAAAAATAAAATTCTGAATTAGCTCAATTAATTTAGAAGATACAAATTATGTATTACATTCACCATAACCTTTTCTCTTTATTTTATGTTGTGATTGCATCAAACCCTACTACAGGTAATCTGGATTAACAAGATTAAAGAACCAAGCATATCTCAGGACTTCTTAAAGGAAAACTGCTGTTGGCAGAATCCCAGGTAGTGATGAGGAAGCGTACAATACAGAAATATTGTAGTTTGCGTGGTTGAAAAGTGTTGCGACAAGCCTACAAAAACAGTGATACATATAGCCAAGTTCACCCCAGAAAAAATCCTTCCAACTATTGAGCATATCCACAAAGAATGCTGCCTCAAAAAAAGCAGCATCTATCATCAAGGATCCCCACCATGCAGGTTGTGCTCTCTTCTTGCTGCTAACATTGGGAAGCAGGATCGGGAGCCTTAGTCCTATGCCACCACATTCTGGAACAGTTATTACCCTTCAACATTCAGGCTCCTAAACCAGTGCAGACACTTTCTCTCACCACAACACAGAACTGATCACTGAAAGCAACCTGTGGGCTCATTTCAAGGGCTCTACACTGGCATTATTTTTATTTATTATTATTATTACTATTATATTATTTGTAATTGTGCAGTTTTTCTTCTTTTGCAAATTGGGTGCTTGTTAATCTTTGTGTGTAGTTTTTCCTTTAATCTACTGAATTTCTTTTTCTACTGTGAATGTCTGCAAGAAAATGAATCACAGAGTGTTATATGATGACATACATACATACATACGTACTTCAATAATAAATTTACTTTCACTTTGACATTGGACCAAGACCTTGCACTCAACATCAGTAAGACCAAAAAATTTAATTGTGGACTTTGGAGGGGAAGTTGGGAAAATATTGTAAGTCTTGTCCATTGGTTCAATGGAAAGACTGATGGTGGGGGAGCTGCACGACCTCGGTTGTTGCGTGGACTGAGCTCTCTTGCTGCAGTATTAGCTTTTACAGCCTTGCAGGGGATGAAACACCAGAGGTAATGTGGGAGAGAACAGAGACATGGCGGGCATGCTGGAATCTGTACTGGTTTGGGGGCTGACTGCTGTAGTCTCTCCTGTCGGTGCTGCTCTCCAGTGTTTGCTCCCTGGAAGACAAGCTGGATTGACTTCATCTGCAGCTGACCCATGTGCGGCAAGCTGAGTTGCCTTCATCTGTGGCTGAAGGAACGTGAGGAAATATCGCATAGTTTATCTTGTAGAAATGTTGCTCCAGAACAACATCCATGTACCATTGTTCTTCACCAACATGATATGACACAAGACACGTGCTAATATCATTATTGTGACTATTTGTGCTATTGTTACTATGGTATATGTGCTTTGTGCTGAGTGTGACTGTATGTACTGTGTTTTGCGCCTTGACCCAGGAGTCACATTGTTTTGTTTAGCTGTGTGTATATGTAAGGTTAAATAATAATTAAACTTGAACTCGAACATACTCCAGTCCTCACCGAGGTGTCAGCAGTGGAAGGGTGAGCAGCTTCCTGGGTGTCTGAACATTTATCCTAAGCCCAACATGAAGAAAGTATGCTAGCAGACATATTTCATTAGAGTTTCAGGAAATTTGGTATATTACCAAAGATGCTATATAGATGTACTGTGGAGAGCATTTTGACAATCTGGTATGGAAGAACCAAGGCACAGGATCAGTAAAAGCTGCAGAGGTTATAAACTGAGCCAGCACCATCAAATACACTAGCCTCACTACCATCAGGGACATCTTAAAGAGGCAATATTTCAAGTGGGTGGCATCCATTATCAATTACCCTCGCCATTCAGAACACATTCTCTTCACATTACTACAGTCGGGAACTAGGAACAGGAGCTTGAGCCTGAAGCCTCAACATTTTAGGAATGGTTTCTTCCTCTCCGCCATCAGATTTCTGTATGGTCCATACATCCATGAGCACTATCTCATGGTTTTGCTCTATTTTTGCACTATTTAATTATTTTATATGTTTATTATTGCTATTTATAGTATTTTAATTACATTTTGCATGGTACTATGCCACAAAACAACACATTTTACAACATTTGTCAGTGATGATATACCTGATTCCATGCATTGAATTTCCTTACAGATAAAGAGCGACAAGCAGGCATGTAAAATTATTGCTGTTTGGTAATTTAGCAGAAACTCGAGGCCATTATATTTTCATCCAAAAAAAAGCCAGCTTTAAGCTTTGCTTGAATTTATGTTTTGTGAGTTTGTATCTGCTTTGGCCAAGATGACAACATTGATGGCATCCTGGTGTGTATAGTTTGCTGTCGAGAATATAACTGTTGTTGTAAGATGTCATAAATTTTATTTAAGGTGTCTTAATTCAAACAGAGATTCATTTGAGAGAGACACAAGAGACAGCAGATGCTGCAATCTGGAACAACAAGCAATTTGTTGGAGAAACTCAACAGGTCGAGCACCATCTGAGGAGATATATTATTGACATTTCAGCCTGGAACCTAGGTTTCAGATCATCTTATTCTGTTGATTTAAAAGATTAGTTACTGTATAGTTACAATAAAATTACTGATAAGTTTGTAAGGTAAAGTATTGGTACATTTGTGAATTTAAAATAAACTATTATTTAATTCAAGATAGAGTTTTGTTTTGTCTTTCAACATGAAATTTAAAAAAAACAAACTTTAGAAGTAATAATTTAAAGTAACAATATAATTCAATGTCCTATGATTTTAAGCTTCTACGTAATTGAAACAGAATTGTGAATTTTGCCTGGAGGAGAACCTTGCTCTTTTTGATCCCTACTGTCGCTGTGGAGCTTACCACAAAGGGCAGCTTCAGCAGTGAGTCAAATAGCTGTGGTAATCAGTAACTCGGAAAATTGCATAGCAAACCTGGACAGGTGTGGCCCTATTGCCCTGTCTTGTTCCTGTTGGGTTATGCTTGTTGAGATGCTTCCTTCTCATGTTTGGAGCCGAATTCAGAACATTACCTCAGGTAACCAAATACATAAGGAGCCTTATGGTTCGCATGACTCTGTCTACTAAAGTGCCTGAAGCTGCAATAAAAGTGGCAGAGTAATTAATGGGTTCTGCTGCAAAACCCACAATACCCTGCCAATGTGAAAACCTCAGTCTGTAAAGTTACTTTATTATATGCCTCAAGGTGTCTCATCACAAGAAAATTCTTCAGTAGTTGCTGTTTGTCTCTCCTTTTGACATGCGATTGTGTCTTGGTGAAAGAATGTGCACAAGGGACAATTGCAAACTTTGGCACTTTAAATGGCACAATATAACTCTTTAAACTTTAAACTATCACAATTTTTCCACAATTTTTATTTATTTCAAGGAAAGCACAGCAGAGCATATACTTCCTTAGAGTTTGTGGAGACTTGAGATGGTATCTACAATTTTGACAAACTTCGAAAGATGCGTAGTGGAGAGTATATTGACTGGAAGCATCAAAGCCTGGTATGGAAACACTTGAACAGAAAAGCCTACAAAAAAGTAATGGATATGGTGTAGTCCATCATGGGTAAAGCCCTCCCAATAACTGAAAACATCTATATGAAACACTGTCGCAGGAAAGCAGCATCCATCATCTGGGACCCCCACTACGGAGACATGCTGTCTTATCACAGCTTTCATCAAGAAGGCATAAGAGTCTCAGAACTTGCACCTCCAGATTTAGGAACAGCTACTAACATTCAACCATCAAACTCTTGATTCAAAGAAGATACCTGCACTGAACTTCACTTGCCCCATCATTAAAATGTTCCCACAACCAATCGACTCACTGTCAATAACTCTTCATCTCATGTTCCTGATATTTATTTTTCTCTTTGATTCTGTTATAGATATTACTATATAGATTTGCTGATTATACCCATAAAACAATGAATCTCAGGGTTGTATATAGTGATATATATGTACTTTAATTAAAAGAAATTACTTTGAAGTTTGAATTTAGAATCCATCTAACCTTTACAAGGAATTATTTTCAATGTTTAACTAACTAAGACATTTCAACATTCTCATACATTGCAATGGATTGACGAAGCCTTTTTTATTTTAGCAGTTTGTTTATTAAAAAGACATTGCTTACTGCATGGACAGATCACTAGATATTTTCCATCCTTTATTCTTACTAAAATATGGAATATATACAAACGTTTGTAAAAAGGTAACCATATTATGCCTGGAGTCATGAGTAAACCTCAAAAGTTAAAGAGGGTAGATTTCTTCCTTGGAGGAAATTATTGAGCCTCAGTGGTTTTAATGACAGCTTCATGACTGTTATTGATACTGGTATTGCTATTATTGAAACTGCATTCATCACAGGAATATTATTTCCCAAATGTCATGGTAGCATTTTAGCATGTCACTAAATCAGTGACATAGGCTATTAAGCACTGGTCTAGTAACTTAATTTTCATGTTGTCATATTTATTAAGTTTAAAGTTCATAGTTCCGAGTAAATTTATTATCAAAGTATATATATGTCACCATATACAACCCTGAGATTTATTGTCCTGTAGGCATACTCAATAAATCCATAGAATAATAACTATAACAGAATCAATGAAAGACTGCGTCAATTTGGGCATTCAGCCAATGTGCAAAAGTCAACAAACCATGCAAGTACAAACAGAAAGAAATAATACTAAATAAATAAGCAATAAATATCAAGAATACAAGGTGAAGAGTTTTTGAAAGTGAGTACATAGGTTGTGGGAAGATTTCAATGATGTGGCACATTAAGTTGAGTGACGTTTTCCTCTTTGCTTCAAGAGCCTGATGGTTGAGGAATAATAACTGTTCCTGGACCTGGGAATGTGAGTACTGAGGTTCTTGTACCATCTTCTTGATGGCTGCAGCAAGAAGAGAGCATATCCAGGATGGAAAGGTCCCTGATAATGGATGCTGCTTTTCTACAGCAGCATTTCGTGAAGATGTGCTCAATAGTGGGGAGGGACTTTCCTATGATGGACTGGGCCATAACCACTACCTTTTGTAGGCTTTTTGCCATTTAAAGGACTTGGTATTTCCATATCAGGCTGCAATGCAGCCAGTCGATATGCTCTCCATTACGCATCTGCAGAAGTTTGTCAATATTTTGGATGTCATGTTGAATCTCCGCAAACTCCTAAGGAAGTAGAGACATTGTTGTGCTTTCTTTGTAATTGCACTTACGTGCTGGGCCCAGTACATGCCCTCCAAAATAATATCACTGAGGAATTTAAAGCTGCTGACCCTCCCCACTTCTGATCCTCCGATGAGGACTGGCTCGAGGATCTCTGGTGTCTTCATCTTGAAGTCAATGAGCAGCTCCTTGGTCCTGCTGACATTAAGTAAGAGGTTGGTGTTATGGCACCACTCAGGCAGGAACATGGGGGCCTGAGCAGGTGACGGGGCACCTGGGTAGGTTGCGGGCCACAATCCGTCGGCAGTGAGGGATGGAGAGGGGCAGAATACCCCGCCGGGCAACAGCAGTCCAGCCAGGCTTACCTAACGGGGGCAAGGGGTAGGAAGGGAACTAGGCCCAGGGTGACTGCCAGATTTACTCGAAGAACTTGTCTTTAATGAGGGGAACTCCAAGCCAGGGCAACCGGAGGAACAGGGTGAGCAGGATGATGCACCATCAATAACTCACTCTGAGATGTAAAAGCGAGGTATCAGCTTTTATTGACTGGAAGAAGGAACAAGCAGTGAGTGACCACTATACTACATCCTGGAGACTGAGAGGCTGGGCTCAGACCTCCATCAGCTTTATACAGGGGTCTGTGGGAGGAGCCACAGGAGCAGTCAGCAAGGGGCGTGTCCAGACAGGTATATGTAGTTCACCACATTCACCCCCGCTTTGTTTTAAAAAGATTCCCCATGTGGTGAAGTTTCTTACAAGTGTATTTACAGGTTAAGTCTATCAGATGGTCGAATCTGTTGCTGCAATTTACGTAGCACTGGCTGTGATTGCACAGATGCTGGTGGTGGTGATTGCACAGGTGCCGGTGGTGCTTGCACCAGAGATGGTGGTTGTGCTGGTTCTGGCCTAACTGGAGGTGTCAGCCCACTAGGCGTCAGTGATCCCTCACGCGTGTGCGAGGCGCCTGGAATATACGCGTACGAGACTCCCAGGGGAGTGTTCAGGGTAGTGGTCTGCTGCTCCTGCGGGTGCCAGGTCGTGGATGGAGACCGTGTTCTCCCGCCCATCAGGTAAGACCATGCAGGCATACTGGGGTTCGCATGTAGAAGGTGAACCCTCTCGACCAGCAGGGAGTATTTATTACTCCTCACGTTTCCAGAGCAGCACTGGCCCTGGGGACGTCAGCCAAACTGGTAGGGTGGTCCCAGTGACAGACTTCCTGGGAAAAGAGAATAGGCGTTCGTGAGGGGTGGCATTGGTGTATGTACATAACAGGGAGCGGATAGAGTGGAGTGCCTCAGGGAGGATCTCCTGCCATCGAGAGACCGGCAACCCTTTTGACTTAAGGGCTAAAAGTGTGGCCTTCCACACTGTGGCATTCTCACTCTCCACCTGTCCATTTCCCCGGGGATTATAACTCGTGGTCCGACTAGTAGAAATGCCCCTAGCTAGTAGGTACCAGCGCAGCTCGTCAATCATAAAGGAGGACCCTCTATCACTGTGGATATAGCAGGGATATCCGAACACAGTGAAGAGCTGGCGCAGGGCTTTTATGACGGACATGGTAGTGGTGTCAGAGCAGGGAATGGCAAAGGGGAACCGCGAGTACTCGTCGATAATATTGAGAAAATAGACATTGCGGTTGGGGGAGGGAAGGGGACCCTTAAAGTGAACACTCAGTCGCTCAAAAGGGTGGGTGGCCTTGACAAGTTGCGCCGTTTCAGGACGGTCGAAGTGCGGTTTGCACTCAGCGCAGATTTGGTAGTCCCTGGTCATCGTCCTGATGTCCTCCAGGGAGTGTGGCAGGTTCCGGGCTTTCACGAAATGGTAAAATCGGGTGACCCCCAGATGGCAAAGATGTGCATGAAGGGCGTATAGCTGGTCGAGCTGTGCTCTAGCACACATTCCCTGGGATAGGGCATCAGGGGGCTCAGTGAGTCTGCCAGGCTGGTACAGGATGTCAAAGTTGTAGGTGGAGAGTTCTATTCTCCACCGCAAAATTTTATCATTTTTGATTTTGCCCCGCTGTTGATTGCTGAACATGAACGCAACTGAGCGCTGGTCAGTCAGCAAGATGAACCTTTTGCCGGTGAGATAGTGCTTCCAGTGCCTAATAGCTTCCACTGTGGCCTGGGATTCTTTCTCCACCGCGGAGTGCCGAATTTCAGAGCCTTGAAGGGTACGAGAAAAGAATGCTACTGGCCTGCCTGCCTGATTGAGGGTATTGGAATTGGAGGCATCACTCTCTACTTGGAAGGGAATGGTTTCGTCCACCGCATGCATCGTTGCTTTGACAATGTTCCCTTTAATGCAGCTGAAGGCCGCTCAGGCCTCAGCAGACAGGGGAAAAGTGGTAGACATGACCAGGGGGCGGGCCTTGTCTGCATAATAGCGGACCCATTGGGCGTAATTCGAAAAGAAGCCCAGACACCGTCTGAGGGCTTTGAGAGTGGTGGGAAGAGGGAGTTCTAACAGGGGGCGCATATGGTCAGGATCAGGGCCAATGACCCCGTTTTCCACGACATACCCAAGGATGGCGAGTCGGGTTGTTCCAAACACACATTTGTCCCTATTATAAGTAAGGTTCAGGGCTTCAGCCACTTGGAAAAATCGTTGGAAGTTGGTGTTGTGATCCGCCCAGTTGCGACCACAGATGGTGATGTTATCCAGATAGGGAAATGTGGCCTTCAGTTGGCACTGGTCCACCATCCGGTCCATTTCCCTCTGGAAGACCGAGACACCATTTGTGACACCAAATGGGATGCGCAGGAAGTGATAGAGCCTGCCGCCCGCCTCGAAGACGGTGTAGGGGCGGTCCTCTGGGCGGATGGGGAGCTGATGGTAAGCGGATTTCAGGTCTATGGTCGAGTACACCTTGTATTGAGCTATCTGATTGACCATATCCGTGATGCTGGGTAGGGGGTACGCGTCAAGCTGCGTGAACCTATTGATGGTTTGACTATAGTCCACGACCATCCTATTTTTCTGCCCAGTCCAAACAACAACCACTTGGGACCTCCAAGGGTTTGTGCTTGGCTCAATGATCCCCTCCCTGAGCAGCCGCTGCACCTCCGACTGAATGAAGGCCCGGTCCCCCGCGCTGTACCTCCTGCTTTCAGTTGCCACAGGTTTACAATCGGGGGTCAGGTTGGCAAACAGCGGTGGGGGAGGGATCTTGAGGGTGGAGAGGCTGCAAGTGGTGTCAGTAGCGCAGCTGTTGGCATGGTGCAGGGTGGGTCGCTTTGTGTGTGTGTGTGTGTGTGTGTGTGTGTGTGTGTGTGTGTGTGGTCAGTAGCGGGTTGTGTGACGAAGTCCCACCAAACTGAGGATTCCTGACAGTGAGTGGTGGGAGGGGCCCATAATATGCCATAGTCACACTTTCAAGATGGCTCTGGAAGCCCAGCCCCAATAGCACAGGTGAGCACAGTTGAGGCATGACCAGTAGCGCAAAGTTCCTATATTCTGTGCCCTGCACCACCAACGTCGCTACACAACCCCCCCGGATGTCTGCGGAATACGACCCAGAAGCCAAGATGACCCTTTGGCTTACCGGCCGTGTCACGTGTCCATAGCGTTGCACTGTGTCTGGGTCAATAAAACTCTCAGTTCTGCCCGTGTCAAACAGGCAGCTACTCCTGTGCCCCTCCACCAGGATGTCCATCATTGACCTTGCAAGCTTTGGTCGAGGGTTATGGTGGCCAGAGTGGACCTGCCGTCTTGGTACCTGGTAAGCAACGGTGGGTAGGGGGCGAGGCATGTTGGCGCCGACAAAGATGGCCGCCCACATCCAGGCATGCAAGATGGCAGACCCCATGTCTCACATGCAGCGCTGGCCAACCCCGCTCGTAGTTTAGACTTACAGACCTTGGCAAAATGGCCCTACTTCCCGCACCTGGAGCAGGTCGCTTCTCGGGCCGGGCAGTGTTTTCGGGGGTGCTTTTCGAGTCTGCAGAAATAACACAGCTCAGGCTTTCGCCTGGCTGCAGCCGTGGTCGGGTTCAGGAAGTTCATGGAATCACGACTGGCAGCGGCGTTGGTGAATTCGCTCGCGGGAACCGGCAGCAGCGAGGTCTGAGGTGTCCACGGAACCGGCGGGGGATCACGCGGCTGGACAGCGTCAGCGTTGTGCAGAGCAGCCTCCAACGTGTCGGCCGTCTCGATCACCGAGAGTAAGGTAAGATCGGCATTTTCCAGCAGTCGCTGACGCACATACACTGACCTCATTCCTGTCACAAAGGCGTCTCGTACTAGCAGCTCCGCATGCTGTTCCGCCGTGAGAGTTTTGCAATCACAAGTTCGGACGAGTGTCTGTAGGGCTTGGAGAAATTGGGCGCTCAATTCTCCAGGCCGCTGTCGTCGGGTAGCTAAATGATGTCTTGCGTAGACGGTGTTCACTGGCCGCAGGTACTGTCTTTTGAGGGCATCCAGTGCCCCTTCGTAGGCCAACAGGTCCCTAATAAGTGAATAAACTTTTGGGATGACCGTCGAGAGGAGAATTCGATGCATAACAACGGGTTCAGTTGCACTAACCTCCTCCAAGTATGATTGGAAGCATGCAAGCCAGAGTTCAAAGGCAAGAGCTGCTTCAGGGTCTTGGGGGTCCAAATCCAATCTTTCCGGACGTAAAACGCTTTCCATGTTTTAAAACTTCAAGTCAATAAAATTGATGCACCATCAATAACTCACTCTGAGACATAGAAGTGAGGTATCTGCTTTTATTGAATGGACGAAGGAACAAGCAGTGAGTGACCACCATACTACATCCTGGAGACTGAGAGGCCAGGCTCAGACCTCCATCACCTTTATACCGGAGTCTGTGGGAGGAGCCACAGGAGCAGTCAGCAGGGGGCATATCCAGACAGGTATATGTAGTTCACCACACAGGAGAGGCAGGACAAACCCCCAACTCCACTCAGTCACAGAGCCCCCTATATACACCGTCAGCCGATGGGCATCAGGGGCACCTCTTTGAGACCCAACAAGCCACGATGATCCGCGGGGTGACTGATTGGGCTCAAGGGCAAAAGGAGGGATGGCTACAAGACCCTGAGTCCGGAGTCCACGGACCAGATCAAGACCCAGAATGCGGGTTCCAGACTGGTCCATAACAGTACCCAACCTCCCTCATCAAAGGGAGCGTCCAGGTGACCAAGGAGGGTCTCTGGAGCTAGAGAAGATATGGGTGGGTGGTGGGGGGAAATGTACAGACAATAGTGGATTCCAGGGTGACAGGACATGACTACAGTGCCTGTGTTGCTGGGTCCATGCTGGGGGGGGGGGGGGGCGTCATTCTGTCATAAGGGGACAAGAGGCTGGACCGAAGCACAGGACACAGGCACTAAAGTACTAGGGGCAGGACGGGAACAACTAAATGAGAGACAAGACGTGGAGACCAGGCGTACGTGAGGGACATGACGTTCAAGAGAGAGGTTCCGAGAGAGTCTCAGATTTCAGGCAGGCATGAGGATCCCAGAGTTCACTGGGCAGGCCACAAAACTCCTGGGCAGGACCCAGACCTCCCAGGCAGGAACACGGGGCCTGAGCAGGTCACAGGGCACCTGGGTAGGTTGCAGGGCACAACCCATCAGCAGCAAGGGATGGAAAGGGGCGGAGTCCCCCACCAGGCAACAGCAGTCCAGCCAGGCTTGCCCAACAGGGGCAAGGGGTAAGAAGGGAACTAGGTTCAGGGTGACTGCCAGACTGACTCAAAGAATTCATCTTTAACAAGGAGGACTCCAAGCTAGGGCAAACACCCCTACCCCCCCACTCAGTACCAGAGCCCCCTGTATACACCGCCAGCTGATGAGCATCAGATGCCCCTCCTTGAGCCCCAACAAGCCACGATGTTGCACAGGTGTGACTAATTGGGCTCAAGGGTGAAAGGAGGGATGGCTACAAGACCCGGAGTCCAGAGTACACGGACCAGATCAAGACCCGGAATGTGGGCTACGGACCGGACCATGACACTTATATACTGATTTATCACCGACTTTGATTCAGCCTGTGACAGTGGTGTTGTCCGCAAACTTGAACATGGCATTGGGGCTGTGCTTAGCCACACAATCATAAACATAAAGTAAGTAGAGCAGGGGGCTAAGCACATCACCTGTGCTCATGGAGATTGTGGAGGAGATGTTGTTGCCAATCTGAACTGATTGCCAATTGCACAAGGGGGGATTGAAGCCAAGGTATTGGGGCATTAATGGAGGAATTGTGTGCATCATTGAAAATAATTTTAAAAAGCAAAGGATAACTTAAAGATGATTGAGTAGGTTGCACCAAGGGATGAATTAGTTCATTGCTGTGTGTGAGTGAGTGAGTGAGTGAGTGAGTGAGTGAGTGAGTGAGTGAGTGAGTGAGTGAGAAAGAAAGAAAGAAAGAACAATACATTTGATACAATGAAGCATTAAAGTGTTGTAAGTCACAGAATTTATATATTTTATTCGAGTACTACATTTTGCAACATCCTTATAATAAGAATACGTATTGGTTTATTATTGTCACGTGTACCAAGATACAGTGAAATGTTGCACGCTGTTCATACAAATCGAATTATTAAGGTAGAACAACACAAAAAAATACAGAATAAAGTGTTAAGGATATAGAGCAGCTTTATTTATTTGTTACAGGTACATTGAAACATCAAAACATAGAGTGAAACATTATTTGCATCAAATCAGATCAGTGAAGATTGTGCTGGAGGCAGTTCACAGATTTTGGAATATTTCTGGCACCAACACAACATGGCCACAACTTACTAACCTGGAACCTAACCATTCGTCTTTGGAATATGGGAGGAAATTGGAGCACCCAGAGGAAATGCAAGCGGTCACAGGGAGAATGTACAAATTCCTAACAGGTTGCCATGGGAATCAAGTCCTAAATAGTGATTGCGGGTACTACTGTGCTGCTCCTGTGTTACAGTGCAGACAAATTGCAGTGCAGGTACACAAAATAAGGTGCAAGGTCATGATCAGGTAGATATCAAGAGTCTTCTTATTATATCAGGGAATCATTGGTTATATCTACTACACAGAGCCAGAAGCTGTCTTTGAAGCTGGTGATATGTTCAAAATGGTTAATTTATAAAGATTACTATAATGATTTAAACTATAAACTATATAGTTTATAAAGATTACTATAAGTAATTAATAACGATACAGTATACATGAAGGAAAAGAAAAATAAAGAAAAGCCGCCAAATTTATCAAAGGCCAAACCACTTCGTGCACAACTGTTGGAGCTCAATTACTGAAGTCTTCTGGCCACCCCATTCAATCCCCTCCGAACTCCTCGACTCGCAGATCAGGACCACCCGAAGTGGTCAACCAAGCACATCTATCTTCGTCTCATCTCCTTAGGGTACCTCCTGGCCTTGGACCCCTGCTTGGGGTCCGTTCCTCGCCCCGTTTACAACATCACGTCCTCTCTCTCTCACCCCCTCGCACCTATCTCCCCAAAAGCCCGCCAAAAATAGCTTACTGACTCAAAAGAAAGAACAACATTAATCTCAATTGGTTTACAAAGGAATACAATTCTCTTTATCAGTAAATTTTAACCCAAACAAGCTTCCAACACTCTCTCGCAACAAGGAAGCATTCCTACTTTTAACAAAACAAAGAAGCCATTTTGATTAACGTACACAGTAACAAAGAAAGAGAAGAAACCCCCTTTACACATCATACGTCATTTTATTAGAAGTGTTCGTATTTTATTAGTTTTCTTAAGACAGCTTGAGGGGTGTTAATGAAAATTTTGATTTTTTTTTCTGAGCTTTAACTGGTTTTCTTCACCTGATTTACTGTAGGTTCAGTCTCAACTCAGTGAGTAGGTGGAAAGAAACCACTGACAAGAAGTGGATCTAAGGCTCAGGCAGAAGCCTTGACCTGAGAATGTCTTTAAACACTGGCCACTTTTCAAAGGCTTTTGAATTTTTTTTTAAGTGTCTTTAGTAGATTATATAAAAGCTATTAAAATAGGATTACATGTTTTTTAAATGTTATTTTCATCAGATTACTAAAATTTAGTACAATACTAACAAATTATTAAAGAAGCTTTAAAATAAACATTTTTTTCATGGGTTTGCAGTGCATATGCTGACCGATGTTGACATAAAGCTAAGTCCATTCAGCCCCTCTCAGCAAGGCAGTGATTCATCTGCAAACTTAATGTAGGACTCTCAGTACCAGTAAGAGTGGTGTTAATTGTTTACGCTAACAAAAGGGCTTCTCTGTTTTGTTATAATGAAATGGTTTCTCTGTAATCCTGTAATGGGTTTCTGTGTCTGGTACGTTTGGGTTATGACTACCGATAAGGGGAAAAATAACCAATGGAGAATTGTTATGCTATCTTGTATGTGTAAGCTGAGCTGGAGTTCGCTGTGTTTTTCGGGAGGAGAGCGAGGAGGATGGATGTGTGAGGAGCAGACAGTGGTTCCAGAGTGACGGATATTGGACGTCGGCAGTTCGGACAGTGGCCAAAGACTCCGAAGGTCTTTGTGGATGGAACCGGAGGCGTGACCTCCAATGTATTCAAATATTATGTGCACAAACTGATAAACTTACTTACTTGGCACCTTTAGATTATTTGTTTCTACTAACCCATCACTAAGAGATAACTATAAAGTTGCAATTATTTACTCGCTTTTGGGGGTATTGTCTGGTATTTGTATTGCGAGCGTGTACTAGGGGGGGGGCATTACTCCGTATTTACACCAAAGTATTGCACTATTGGCAGGGCAGCGGCAGTTCACCCTTGGTGAGTGGGGGGTTAACTGGGGGCACGGAGGCTACATTAATAATAAGCCAAACAGTTGGTGGCAGAACTGCCAGTGCATTAATGTTCATCTTGACATCAGCATCCAAATCAGGTACCTCGTTATTGTCCTTTCATATCAAAGATATGAAATTCATTGATATGTGTCAGCACTACAAAGGAGAGACATGAAATTACTCTTAAGTTCCAAAATATAAAATGGTGCTAAGGAAGAAGTTATAAGTTTGACCAAGTACACATGGAAATTGGAGACCTGAGAGTCTGTCTTTCTGGTCAAATTATTTAAAAGTGTCAAATAAAAACATTAGGATATACTTAACTGAGGTGGAGAGACTGAGTTAAAATATGGATTCTAATTGTTTAGCCAAATTAACTCTCAAGGCTGCTTGGCTTTTTTATTGATTTATTTATTTAGGAACAGGCCCTTCTGGCCCATTGAGCCATGCTACCCAGCAATCCACCTAAACACAGAGCAATTTACAATGACCAATTAACCTACTAAGTGGTACGTCTTTGGACTGTGGGAGGAAACTGGAACACCCGGTGGAAACCCACACAGTCAAGGGGAGAGCATACAAAGTCCTTATTAACTTATTTAAGTCCTTACAAACTCTGAATTCTGATGCCCCAAGCTGAAATAGTGTCACACTAACTGCTACATTGCCATTTTGCCCCATCAGGTCTTAATTCTCGGTGTTCACTGTCTCATACTTTTGAAAGCTTTAGAGCCATCTGGACAAAAGTATTTAATTTGTTATATTATTTAGAAGCACACTGCAAGAACAAAATATTTTCTACAGCTGTTTAATGACAACTAGGAACTGACAATATTTAAAGTGGGAAGCACTCAAGCATAAATTTTAATGGTCAATTTAACTTTAATAATAAGAAGTATTATTCTGGAAACCACGGAGGATTTGGGATTGCATGTATATGTTTGTCAGATTGATCCAGTGCTTTGTGCATTGTTTCGTTGCATCTTCTAATGCCAGTTGTTGTCAAGTAGATGATTTCTCATTCATGGAAGGCTTTACTGGTGTAAACTGGCCACACTGATCTTTATTGCGATGAAGCAGATTTTGATCTAAATGTGAAAATGTCCTGGATAAGCTCATTTATTCCTTGTAATGTCTGCTGTCCATTTCTACAATTAGATTGCGGCTTTAAAATAAAATCAGATCTTCAGTCGCAGAATGTGAGCTAGCAACACAAGTAATATCAATTGATATTGTTGTATTTATAAAGACAATCTTTTATTCACAATGTTGTTCAATTTTCATTGCTTCCATGGTCTTTAATACCCTTTTTGTGTTGAGGGTTTATTCTGAATGCATTTTGAATGTTGGTAACACCATACATGCTGTGATTGCAGTCTCAGGGCCTAGGCTATTTTCAAATTGCCTTTGTGTACTTGACAAGACTTTTGCAGTCTTTAATTTTTCACTCAAGTTAACTACCATGTCTCAAAACTGAGAGCTGAAGAAGTCCTGTTTTACACTCTGAGACAACCCAAGTCTATTTTATTCAAGGCACCCCCTGCCAAGCCTTCTGTTCCAGGCAAAAATGAGGGAGAAGTTCATGAACTTATGGAACTCAGCTGGAAGTGGATTTATAAGGTAAACCCAAGGAGATTGCTAACAAACACCACCACAAACATTAATCGAAGTCAAACCAACAATACGCACAGCAAAAAGATATAATACTGCTAAGATATGGAGAGAATTTTAATATAGTTCAATGACAATTGTACTTGAACTTGAATTTGAAATGCTGTGTGTGTTTGTTTGATTTTTTTAATGACAATTGCTGGTGTAATAGTTCTCCTGGCAAACAAACGAACACATACAGCATTTCAAATTCAAGTTCAAGTTCAATTGTCATTCAACCATACATGAATATCCATGAATACAGCCAAACCAATCAGTGTTACTCTGGTCCAAGCTGCAAAACACAGTACCAACAGTCACCCACAGCAAAATGCACATATAAGAGAGCAAGCACATATAGGATTTCAGTAGAATACAGACACACACAAAAAATAAATAGTTCAAGACCCTAAGTCCATGACTATTGCAGCAGTCTGCTGTTGAACACAATATATCTACTGCGGAACCAACATTGGAGGGGTAGCACCAACTCCGGCTTGGAAGCCGCACCACTCCACCTCCGGTGGAATGCAGCAACTCCAACATCTCTCTCCTGGGTGGTTGAACATAGGCAATACCACAGCTTGAGGCCGAGTCCGGGCTACTGAGACCATGCAACTTCCTAACGGTCCACCAGTAGATCAGTGAATCGGATTTGCATCATTCAACATTAACAATGCCCAGCAGGGTCATGTGATCACAAGAAAAGCGACTAGGATGATCACTTGCACACCACATTCACGAACCAACTCCTGTCTGATGCAGGCAGCAGCATATATCCGCATCAAGTCCAGCTCCTTCACTTTCTCCCCCAATGAGCAACTTGCTGATGGAGTAGACCTTCAGGACGTTAAGTTCTTGATGTCCAGCAGGGTCTTGTGATCGTAAAAAATACATTTAAAAAGGGCAATAACACCTTTGGTTGACCCGGGAGAAGCCACTGCATTCAAATGCACTGCTATCTTACCAGAAGAAAGTTGTTCCAAATCATTTGAACCTGGCCAAAACAAAACATTTCCTGTTTTCAATTCCTATTTATAGAGATCACACTGACCGTCAACCACCTATTTGTACATTGTTATATTAGTGTCATTTTTTTTTCTTCTCCCCATGTTGCCTACCTGCACAACACTGCATTTTCTCTATAATCATAATGGAGAGCAACAAGGGACAAGGAAATGGGAGACAAATTGAATAAGTATTCTGCATCAGTCTTCACCGTGGTAGACACTAGTGAAGGAGTGTCAAGGGCAGAAGTTAGTGCAGCTGCTATTACCAGGGTGCTTCGGAAAACTAAACACCTGAAGGTAGAAACATAACTTGGACCAGATGGATTGCACCTCAGGGTTCTAAAAAAAATGAGCTGACGGGATTATAGATGCATTAGTAATGATATTTCATGAATCAATAGATTCTGGCATGGTTCCAGAGGACTGGAAAATTGCAAATGTTACCCCATTCTTTAAGGAGGGAGGGATGCAGAAGAAAGGAAATTATGGGTCAGTTAGACTGATTTCAGTGGTTGGGAAGATGTTGGAGTCAATGGTTAAGGATATATTTTCAGGGTACTTCAGGGAACATGACTAAATAGGTTGAAGTTAGCATGGTTTCCTTGAGGGGAAATCTGGCCTGACAAAATCTATTGGAATTCTTTGAAGAAATAACAAGCAGGATAGACAAAGGAGAATCAGTGGAAGTTGTGCACCTGAATTTTCAGACGGCCTTTGACAAGGTGCCACACATGAGGCTGCTTAACAAAAGAGGTCATGGTACTACAGGAAAGATATTAGCATGGATAGAATATTGGCTGATTGGCAGGAAATAAAGATGGGAATAGAGGAATCCTTTTTGGATTGGCTGCCAATGACTAGTTGTGTTCCTCACGGGTTTGTGTTGATACTGCTTCTTTTTACATTGTATTGAAATGATTTGGGTGATGAAGTTGATAGTTTTGTGGCCAGGCTTGCAAACAATCCAAAGATAAGTGATGGGCCAAGTCACTGGGTGCACTTTAGGCAAAAATTGACAGATTCTTGATTAGTCATGGTGTGAAAGGTCAAGGCAGGAGAATGGGGTTGGGAGGGAAATAGGTCAGCCAGAAAAATTGGGATCACCTGGTGGCCACCCATTTCAATTCTACTTCCTATTCCAATTCCCATGTGTCAGCCCACAGCCTCCTTTACTGTCACAATGAGGCCACACTCTGGTCGAAGGAGCAACACCTCATATTCCATCTGGGTAGCCTCTAACCTGATGGTATGAACATCTGTTTCTTGACCTTTTGGTAACCCCCCCCCTCCCCCCACTTCACCATGCGCCCATTCCCATTTCTCTCTCTCATCTTACCTCCTTCTAAGCAAATCACCTCCGTCTGGTGTTCCTTCCTCTTCCCTTCCTTCCATGGTCGTCTACCCTGTCCTATCAAATTCCCCTTTCTGCAGCCCTTGATCTCTTTCACCAATCAACTTTCCGGCTCTTTACTTCACCCCTCCCCTCTCAGTTTCACCTATCACCTACCACCTTGTACTGCTTCCTCCCCTCCCCCAACCTGACTTCTCATCTTCTTGTTTTCCAGGCCTGATGAAGGATCTTGGACTCTTTTCCACAGATGCTGCCTGCCCTGCTGAGTTCCTCTAGCATTTTGTATGTATCAATGGTTCAGTCACAATGAAATAGCAGAACAGGCTCGATAGGCCAAATGGCCTAGTTCTGCTTCTTGTGTCTTTTGATCTTATATTCTGCTTGGTGTTTGTGTTTTTCCTTTCATACTACTTCAAGAAACTTAGGCAAGGATTCAGCTACTTGGATGAAATCCAAGCAAAGCTTTCCATTGCATGTCAGTACACACGACAATGAAAAACCAATTAGCAATTACCGACCCACATCGCCCCCCTCCAATTCTACCACTCTCGTACACACTAGAGGTAATTTACAGTGATCAATTAACTTCACATTAGATGGTTTTGGGACATGGAAGGAACCATAGCACCTGGAGGAAGCTGTACAGTCATATGGAGAATGTGCAAATTCCACATAGGCAGCACCTGAGGTCTGAATTGAATCAGATCACTGGGGCTGTCCTGCTGTGCTACCCAGCCTTAAAACCTTTCAAATGATATTCTGAAAATGTGTCCCACAACAGGCACAGGAGTACATTCTAAAAGTTGGAAAGCTGTTTTAACAAGAAAAAGCCTATTTTTCTGTGGAAGTCTTGCCCATCATGGAATTGGACTGGGAATACCTGATATGATTCACTGTTGAATTTCTGCCAGTGTTTTCACAAATAATGATATTGCCTGTATGTGCCGTTCTGTTTCATATGGCCCTTGACTTTCACTTTTAACTTCAGTAAAATAGAAGGAACTCCCATAAGAAGTCAACATGTACATTGCAATAAAAGGGGTATTGATATGACTCTATCTTGCCTGAGTTATTAATATTGTGAATATTTCATACATCATTGCCAGGTCTTGCAATACTTGTAGCAGAAACATGAGCTACAATGGCTTGCAATGGCTTAGGGGCATTCCCAAGCACTGCACTTGATCTACTGCAGAGATGAAAGAGGGTGGGACAAGTGATTTAGCCTTGTACACTGAAGCTATGTGTGGTCACCCAGCCCTTGTTTTCCCACACTTCTACAACAGCCATGGTATGAGAAATGCTACTGTACTATACCTGCCAGGAAAAGAAAAGCCTCCTTGAGAAAAATTCTCTGAGGCAAAGATCTGGCAGTTGTGATCACTGCAAAGAACACATTAAGAATCACACGTTTTGTATTTTAAATTCATAGATTTCTATGAATTTAATACATGTGGCCCAACTTGTCATGCCATAGAACCTAGCATCTATACAAATCCCATTTGCTTGCATTTGCTCCATAACCCTTTCAAACATTCCTATTTTAAACATTTAAATTGTACCTACCTCCATCACTTGTTCCATATACCTACAACCCACCGTGTGGAAAAAAAAACTTGCTCTTGAAAACTGTCCCCACTCACCCATGTCCTCTAGTTTCAGGCTCCCTTACTCTAGGATTAACATTTGGCTGACTTTGCTCAATAAAACATCCAGTGTTCTAAAGTTCAAAGTAAATTTATTATCAGAATACTTATGTATCACCAATACAACCCTGAGATTCCTTTTCTTGCAGGCATTCACAGTAGAACAAAAATATAATGGAATCAATGAAAAACTACACACAAAGATTGACAAACAACCAATGTGCAAAAGAAGACAAACTGTTCTTATGCACAAAAGCAAATAAAAAAGGAAATATATATACACTTATAGACATAAATGAATAAACAAGCAAACAAACAAACAAATACAGAGAACGTGAGTTGTAGAATCCTTAAAAGTGAGTCCATAGGTTATGAAATCAGTTCAGTGTTGCTTTGAATGAATTTATCCACCCTGGTTCAGGAGTATTCCTGACCCTGGCAGCGTGGAACATAAGGCCTCTGTAACTCTCTTCCGGTGGCCAAGTGAAATGAGATCATCATCGTTCATGGTCTCTCACATTCCCCTTAAACTTTTTACCTTTAACCCATTACCTCTTGATGCACCATCAATAACTCTAGGAGACTGGAAGTGAACGATAGGCTTTTATTAACAGCGAAAAGGAAGCACGACATGTCAAAGACTGAGGGAGGAGCAGTGCCCCAATCGCCTTTATACAGGGGTCTATGGGAGGAGCCACAGCAGCAGTCAGCAGAGGGGCGTGTCCAGACAGGTATACATCGTTTCCCACACCTCTATTTGTAGTCCAACCAACCTCAGTGGATAAAGCCTACTTGCATTTACCCTATTTATACCCCTCACCATTTTGTATACCTCTATCAAATCTCCCCTCAATCTTCCAAGTTCTAAAAGATACAGTCCTAATCTATTCAATCTTTCCTTATAACTCAGGTGCTCCAGATCCGACAATACCCTTGTAAATTTTCTCTGTACTCTTTCAACCTTACTTTCATCTTTCCTATAGGTAAGTGACCAAAACTGCACACAGTACTCCAAATTAGGCCTCACCAACATCTTATACAACTTCAACATAACATCACATTTCCTGCACTCGATACATTGATTAACGAAGGCCAACGTTCTTAAAGCTTTCTTTACAACCCTATCCACCTGTGATGCCACTTTCAACAAAATATGCACCTGTATTCCCTTTGTTCTATCACATTCCTACCATTCACTGTGTAAGACCTACCCTGGGAGGTCCTACCGAAGTGCAAGATCTCATACTTGTCTCCGTTAAATTCAATCTCCCACTTTCAGCCCATTTTTCCAGCTGATGCAGATCCAGTAACAAGCCCTGATTGTCACCTTCATTGTTCACTGCACCTGCAATCTTGATGTCATTCACAAACGTGCTGATCCAGTTAACCACACATCATCCAAATTTAGGTGACAAACCATTGACATAGATGGCATATCATTGACATAAATGACAAACAGCAGAGGACCCAGCACTGATTCCTGCAGCACACCACAAATCGCAGACCTCCAGTCAGAGAGGCAACACTCTCCTAACACTCTCCGACTTCTCCCACAAAGTCAATGTCTAATCCAATTTACTACCTCATCCTTGATGATGGATGCTACTTTCCTGTGGCAGTGCTCCTTCCAATCCAGGCAACATTCCTGCGAATCTTTACTGCACCCTACCTCATTTAATCACATCCTTGTTATCAAGTGGTGACTATAACGGATCACAATACTCCAACTGAAGTCGAGCCAAAAAATCTGTAAAACTGCAACATGATGTCCTAATCCCTCTAATCTATGCTTTTGCCAATGAAGGCAAGATACAACATGACTTCTTCACAACTCTCTCTACCTGTATCTTCACTTCCAGGGAAGTATGAACTGCACTTCAACAAAGCAAACCAGTCTGCTTTGCTAACACAAGGTAGATTTTGCATCAGATTTTGCAGATGCAGGAAATTCAAACAACACACACAAAATGCTTGTGGAACGCAGCAGGCCAGGCAGTATCTATAGGAAGAAGCACTATTGATGTTTCAGGTCGAGACCCTGAAGCATTGTGTGTGTGTTGCTGCTTTGCTAATAATTGCTGACATGTAAATTTAACAGATTTACTTGTGCTGACCAGATGGGTCAAAGAGACTGCTTCTGGCTGTAGAGCTCTATTTCAGAATTGAGTCCAAAGCCAGTATTAATTTAGTGCAACAATAGATGGTCAGCTCCAACTGCTAGCCCATGGGTGTAGGGTAGGATAAAGTAATTGGGAGACATGTACATAATTCACAACCACCAACATTGAGTTGGGGTTTCACTTTAAGAGCCTGGTCTGACATGATGACGTTATTCTGTAAGGAGTTTTATCTTGCTTTGTTGAGATTTTGGAATTCAATAAAATGTGTTACAGCTTGCATTAAACATAAAATGCCTCACTTCATTTATTTGCAAAAACTTACCCTGGTGACTCCAGTGCTCTCAGACAATTCCAGAATTATTGAACCAGTCATCCAAAGCTTTTGCTTTGAAACTGCCACAGTTTCGGGAGTAAAGTGCTGTCACTGGTTTGTACAAGCCGAGGCCCAGTTCACTCTGCAAGAAGTTACTGCTGATGACACTAAATTCTACTACGTGGTAACGTCACTCAGCAATTCCATGGCTGCAAGATTGGAGAGTCTGCTCGAACACCTTCCTTAACACGATAAATTCCGATTGCTGAAATCTCACCTTCTGCATACTTTCGGACTATCTGAGTCTGAGTGTGCCAAACAGTTACCCAGTCTTGATGATGCTAGGCGTTCAGAGTTAATGGGCCCCAGACTGTCTCGCCTGGAAAATCACCATCCTTGCTTTATTTTTAAAGAACTCTTCGTATAGTAAATGCCTGATCCCGTTTGCATAGCTCTTGTTAATACACCAGTGAATGATTATAGGAAGCTTGCTAAAATGGCTGACAGCCTACACTCAGCTAGGCAGTGGTACATCATTTCTTCTCCTTTCTCTGTCTTAAAAAGACCCACAACATAAGGATGCCCTGGCTGCAAAACAGACAATGCCGGGTCTGTGCTTTTGCTGCACTTACTTTGGTAGGAAAAGTAGAAAACGCTGACCACCTTGCAGCTTCGACAGTGCCAGCACATTGCCACATCAAAGATCTGTGAAGACCATGGGTTCCAGATGCCAGCAACGTCTGCTGTGCATTATGGGCACCCTTTTCCTGTGTGACATGGGTGCTCAAGTGAGTGTGCTGCCAGCATTGCCTATTGATGAGAAGGCAAAGAGCGACAAAACCTCACTGGAGGCTGCCAACTGCAGAAGGATACAGACTTATGAGACATGGTGGGTGAAACTCTGCTTCGGGGTAACGTTACATATGGGACTTTGTCCTAGCTAAGGTGGCTAGACTTCTGATCAGTACAGTTTTCCTGTGAGCCCAAGAACAGTTAGTCAATCTTAACTGCCAGCTTGTGGATATCAAGGACATTTTTGTCATTGCCCAGCTCCCCCAGTAAGTTCCCCACAACAACTGTCAAGCACATGCACCACTGCATGTGACTTTACTCGATTGCTAAGTGGATTTTCAGGCCACACCAAGCCCACATTCTCCACTCCAGTCAGAAAAGATGGGGTTGAACACCACTTTCCCACAACTGGCCCACCAGTCTATGCGTAGACTGGACCCAGAAAATCTGGCAACCGCAAAGGCTGAGTTTGCCAACATGGAAAGACTTGGCATTGCACGGCAGTCGAAGAGCCCCTGGGCTTCACTGTTCCATATGTTTCCTAAGTTCAATGGTGATTGTCGCCCATGTGATGATTACCAACGCCTTAACGAAGACACCACCCCTAGTCCCTCACAACTAAGATTTTTCGGCATGTTTAGCCAGGAAGTTATTTTTCCCACAGTTGATCCAGTTAGGGGCATATGTGTTTAGAGGACATTCCAAAAACAGCTGTGATAACCCATTTGGCCTTTTTTGAGTTTCTATGCATTCCAGTTGGACTGTAAAATGCAGCACAGACTTTCCAATGGCTGATGGACATTGTATTAAAAGACTTCGATTTTCTTTTTGTTTACCTGATTGACATACTTGTCACCAGTGCATCCAAATCTGAACACGTATCTCATCTCCTCACACTTTGAGTGCTTAAGCCTAAACGGGTCAATTATTAACTCTACTAAATGCCCAGTTTGGGTTGTCAGCTATTGACTTTCTCAGATAATTCCAAAAGATGTGAAACCCTTCCGATGAAAAGTAGCCACTCATAAAATGCCGCGCTTCGTTTTATTTGCGAAAACCTAAAGAAAAAGCAACATTTTAGGGGTAAGGTTATGGAGGTGAACTGTCGAGGCATGACCTTATTGGATCATTTGTTTAAATAATTAATTATATGTTTTCAATCTTAATTTAATTCCACAATTTTGAAATATGCAATGACTGTCTATTAGTTTTAATAGAATACTTCTGCTTGACATAGCAAAGCTATTCTCAGATTTCATTTTTTGGATTAGTTCTTTATCTATCCATTGGAAACTTCCTTTATTCTGGTAGCAGAAAGTTACCAGCTGCAGGGAGATTAAAACTTTTGTCAACATTACTTGGCATCAAATAAAGAATTCACAATCTGTCATACTCACTACAAGACTATTGCCCATTTGACAGCAGGACCATTTACTATTGACTACAAGACATTGCTCCATTGAATATTGGCTCATTACGTGTTTGAACAAAGAACTATTACACCATTGAGTACAGGAGCCTTGCATCTTTGACTACAGAACCATTGAACCATTGCTATAAGATCAATGCAGAAGAGTGTGAGGCATTCAGTCCTTATCTAGCCCATGATTACAAATTGTGCCAAATATAAGTGCTCTGAGCTGAGAGAAGCTATAGGGAGTTAGTCACCATTAAGCTGCAGGAGGCAATTGGGTGACTTTCAGAGGAGGGTAATGGAATTGGCAGCCAGTGCAGTGCACTCCTGTGGTGGCTCCCCAAAATAATAAGTATACCTCTTTGGATACTGTTGAGGGTAGGGCTGACCTACCAGGAAAAAAAAACCATAGCGAATGGGTCTCTGTGCTTTTGTGGCTGAGTTTGGTTCTGTGGCTCAGAGCAGAAGTGGGGAGAAGTGCAGTAGTGATGGGGCATTCCATAGTTAGAGGAACAGACAGAAGATTCTGTGGATGTGAAAACCACAGCCAGATGGTATGTTGGCTCCCAAGTGCCAGGGTCAGGAATATCTCGGATCAGGTCCACATCATTCTAAAGGGGCAGGGTGAACAGCTGGAGGCTACAGTACATACTGCTACCAACAACATAGATAGGAAAATGAATGAGACACTGAAGAGAAAATATAGGCTGTTAGGGTCAAAGATGAGAAGTAAGACCTCAAGTGTAA
Source organism: Hypanus sabinus (assembly GCF_030144855.1). Taxonomy (NCBI): domain Eukaryota; kingdom Metazoa; phylum Chordata; class Chondrichthyes; order Myliobatiformes; family Dasyatidae; genus Hypanus; species Hypanus sabinus. Next base: position 48,560,676 of record NC_082723.1, on the reverse strand, counting down.
TAATCTCTGTAATGCATAGCTGAGGAATTTGGCTTCAGATTTCTGAATCATTAGATTTCTCTTCTGGAGAAGGTATAACCCATTCAAATAGGACAGGTTATACCTAAACTTGAAGGGGACCAATATAGAAAAATAAAAACATAGAAAACCTATAGCACAATACAGGCCCTTTGGCCCACAAAGCTGTATCGAACATGTCCTTACCTTAGAAATTACCTAGGGTTACCCATAGCACTCTATTTTTCTAAGCTCCATGTACCTAGGTCTTAAAAGACCCTATTGTTTCCACTTCCACCACCACCAGCAGCCCATTCCATGCACTCACCACTCTCTGTGCAAAAAAAGTTACCCCTGACGTCTCCTCTGTACCTGCTTCCAAGCAGCTTAAAACTGTGCCCTCTCGTGCTAGCCATTTCAGCCCTGGGAAAAACCCTTTGACTATCCACATGAACAATTGAATGAATTGGATTGAATTGAATGATCTTTATTGTCATTATAAATAGGTACAATGAAACTATGTTTGGCTTCCCCTCAGGCAATCAAACAAAGTGGTAGATAAAAACAAGACAGTAATAGAAAAATAGTATTGAATAGATAAGTAGCAGAAAATAAGTTGCAGCAGCACCAGAATATCACAGTAATGCACAAAATGTCATTAGTGCAAGTATTTGAGTCCTTGTGTGTGCTCACAGTGCAGCCATTGTTCTGTGGGAGTGGTGTGATGGAGGCCACAGCTCTGGGGTAGAAGCTGTTCATCAGTCTATTTGTTCTGGCTTTTAGTGTCCTGAAACTTTTGCTGGACGGCAGTGGGTCAAACAGGGAGTGGCTGGGGTGTGTGGTGTCTCTGGTTATGCTGATTGCTTTCCTCCTGAGAATGCTGGAATAGATGGTGTCCAGTCCTGGGAGCTCCATCCTGACAATTCGCTGGGCTGCCTTCACCACACGATGCAGGTCTTGTCGCTCAGCGGCTGGGCAGCTAGCATGCCACACTCGGGCACTATCGATCAGGATGATTGCAATTGTGCTTCTGTAGAAGTTAAGCAACAGCTTTAGTGGGAGTTTGGCCTGTTTCAGCTTTCTGAGGAAGAAGAGTCTTTGTTCTGCCTTTTTACAAGCAGCGAGGTGTTGGTGGTCCATGTCAGTGAGGTGTTGGTGGTTCATGGCAGCGAGGTGTTGGTGGTCCATGTCAGCGAGGTGTTGGTGGTCCATGTCAGCGAGGTGTTGGTGGTCCATGTCCGCGAGGTGTTGGTGGTCCATGTCAGCGAGGTGTTGGTGGTCCATGTCAGTGAGGTGTTGGGTGTCCCTGTCAGCGAGGTGTTGGTGGTCCATGTCAGCGAGGTGTTGGGTGTCCATTTCAGTGAGGTGTTGGTGGTCCACGTCAGCGAGGTGTTGGTGATCCATGTCAGCGAGGTGTTGGTGATCCATCTCAGCGAGGTGTTGGGGGTCCATGTCAGCGAGGTGTTGGTGGTCCATGTCAGCGAGGTGTTGGTGGTCCATGTCAGTGAGGTGTTGGGGGTCCATGTCAGCGAGGTGTTGGTGGTCCATGTCAGCGAGGTGTTGGTGGTCCATGTCAGCGAGGTGTTGGGGGTCCATGTCAGCGAGGTGTTGGTGGTCCACGTCAGCGAGGTGTTGGTCGTCCATGTCAGTAAGGTGTTGGTGGTCCATGTCAGCGAGGTGTTGGTGATCCATGTCAGCGAGGTATTGGTGGTCAATATCAGCGAGGTGTTGGTGGTCCATGTCAGCGAGGTGTCGGTGGTCCATGTCAGCGAGGTGTCGGTGGTCCATGTCAGCGAGTTGTCGGTGGTCCATGTCAGCAAGGTGTTGGTGGTCCATGTCAGCGAGGTGTTGGTGGTCCATGTCAGTGAGGTGTTGGTGGTCCATGTCAGCGAGGTGTTGGTGATCCATGTCAGCGAGGTGTTGGTGGTCAATGTCAGCGAGGTGTTGGTGATCCATGTCAGCGAGGTGTTGGTGGTCAATGTCAGCGAGGTGTCGGTGGTCCATGTCAGCGAGGTGTCGGTGGTCCATGTCAGCGAGGTGTTGGTGGTCCATGTCAGCGAGGTATTGATGGTCCATGTCAGCGAGGTGTTGGTGATCCATGTCAGCGAGGTGTCGGTGGTCCATGTCAGCGAGGTGTCGGTGATCCATGTCAGCGAGGTGTCGGTGGTCCATGTCAGCGAGGTGTCGGTGATCCATGTCAGCGAGGTGTCGGTGGTCAATGTCAGCGAGGTGTCGGTGATCCATGTCAGCGAGGTGTCGGTGGTCCATGTCAGCGAGGTGTTGGTGGTCCATGTCAGCGAGGTGTTGGTGGTCCATGTCAGCGAGGTGTTGGTGGTCCATGTCAGTGAGGTGTTGGTGGTCCATGTCAGCGAGGTGTCGGTGGTCCATGTCAGCGAGGTGTCGGTGATCCATGTCAGCGAGGTGTCGGTGGTCAATGTCAGCGAGGTGTTGGTGGTCCATGTCAGCGAGGTGTTGGTGGTCCATGTCAGTGAGGTGTTGGTGGTCCATGTCAGCGAGGTGTTGGTGGTCCATGTCAGTGAGGTGTTGGTGGTCCATGTCAGTGAGATGTTGGTGGTCCATGTCAGCGAGGTGTTGGGTGTCCACGTCAGCGAGGAGTTGGTTGTCCATGTCAGCGAGGTGTTGGGTGTCCATGTCAGTGAGGTGTTTGGTGGTCCACGTCAGCGAGGTGTTGGTGATCCACGTCAGCGAGGTGTTGGTGATCCATGTCAGCGATGTGTTGGTGGTCCATGTCAGTGAGGTGTTGGGGGTCCATGTCAGCGAGGTGTTGGTTCTCCATGTCAGCGAGGTGTTGGTGACCCATGTCAGCGAGGTGTTGGTGGTCCATGTCAGCGAGGTGTTGGTGGTCCATGTCAGCTGTTTTTACAACATAACTCCAAGGAACTTCAGGTTTTGCACACTTTCCATTACCTCTCCATGTACATGGAGGGGGGCATGTACTCTGTCCTTTGATCTCCTGAAGTCAATAATCATCTCTTTTGTTTTAGTAGTATTAAGGACCAGGTCATTGTCCTTACACTACTTCGTCAGAGCCTCTCATCATCTTGTACACCTCTATCAGGTCACCTCTCATCCTGCGTTGCTCCAAGGACAAAAGTCCGAGTTCAGTCGACCTATTCTCATAATGCATGCTCCCCAATCCAGGCAACATCCTTTCTATGGTTTCCACATCTTTCCTGTAGTGAGGCAACCAGAGTTGAGCGCAGTACTCGAAGTGGCATCTGACTCCAAGAGGTAATGTTGCACCTATATAGCTGTAATATTACCTCTCAGCTGTTAAACTCAATCCCACGATTGGTGAAGGCTAATACATCGTATGCCTTCCTAACCACAGAGTCAAGCTGCGCAGCAGCTTTGAGAGTCCTATGGACTTGGACCCCAAGATCCCTCTGATCCTCTACAGCTGCAGACAGTTTTGCTGCAGGTGTTGGGGAGGGTTTCAACTAGTTTCACAGAGCTATGGAAAAATGAGGGGAAGGTCAAATGTTAGGGCACATGTAGATGCAGCAGTAGAGGGACTGTGAGGAAAAATAAGCATTTGATAGGGAAAAATTATAGTCAGTTGGATAGACTGAAGTGTGTCTATTTTAATGCAAGAAGTATCGGGAAGATTGGGATCTCTCTGGGAGATTTGACCCATAGATAAAGGAGGGGTTACACTTGTTCTTGAGGGGAATCAATATCTTTGTGGCCAGGTTTACTTGAGCATTTGGGGAGGGTTTAATTGGTCAGGAGTATGGATACCAGAGTGATAGACTGTAGGATGGGACTGTTGCATTCAAGTAGATGCAGTGTGTAGTTAGACTCTGAGGAAGGATAGGCAGATGACAGAGCAAAATTGCAGTCAGTGGGATGAGTTAAAGTGTAATATGAGGGTAGAACTGAGAAGGGTGATGAATACAGGACTGAATGTGTTATATTTGAATGCACATTCTACAAGGGGTGATTGATAAGTTCATGCCCTAAGGTAGAAGGAGTTAATTTTAGAAAACCTAGCACAATTATTTTTCAACATAGTCCCTTCCTACATTTTCACACTTAGTCCAGCGATCATGGAGCACACAAATCTTGGACCTCCAGAAAGTGTCCACAGCAGGGGTGATTGATAAGTTCATGGTCTAAGGTGGAAGGAGATGAGTTATACAGCTCTCGTTGCATGCACATGCAGTTCAACTCTTTGAGTGATTACGCAGAAAGTTTGAAGTTAAAAATTCATCAGGCTGATTGATAAGTTTGTGGCCTAAGGTAGAAGGAGATGAGTATCATATGAAACATAACTGCAAATTGCAGCAAGTTAGCAAAAAAATATTCAGCAACATGTATTTTTTCATTGATAAACCAAAAGGAGAGCCATTTCCACGAGATTTTGCGTCAGTCAGTACATTATAAATGGATGCTTCTGATTGAGAGTTGTCCTTGCAGTCAGCACAATTTATGAAACATGGCCTCACATAGTGATGTAATTCTAAATGTAAACAATTGAAGGATAACCAGGGGACATCCATCATTTGGTTTTGCTGTTACTCTGACAGCACTGGCCTGTTTCCCTCTACTCTTTCAAGTCACTCCTTATTGATCATATTGATGGTGCATTGACAATCTTGAGGTGCATAAAATCATAAGATAGTATGAATACACATAGTATTTGGATATGATATGGTCTTTTAAGAGACTTTTGGATAGGTACATGGAGCTTTGAAAAATGGAGGGCTATAGGTAAGCCAAGTAATTTCTGAGGTAAGGACATATTCGGCACAACTTTGTGGGCCAAAGGGCCTGTATTGTGCTGTAGGTTTTCTATGTTTCTATTTTTCCTAGGGAAAGAGAACCAATAACTAGAGGGCATAAGTATAAAGTGAGAGAGGAAAGACTTAAAAAGAACCTGAGGGGCAACTTCTTCATGCAGGAAGAGGTGGGTATATGGAATGAGTCACTAGAAAAGTAATTGGAAGAAGTACTATAACAATACATGGTTAGGAAAGAGGGAAATGGGCCTATTCAGGCAAATGGAACTTTGGTTAGTTAGGCAGTTTGGTTAACATGGACTATGTGGGTTGAAGGGCCTGTATTATTCTGTGACTCTTAGACTCTACGTCCTTGATCCTGAAGCAAAATCCTTGAACTGGGTCTGGTGCTGTTTTTCCAAACATTCCATCATCAGAAGCATTATCTGATCACCATACTTTTGCAACCCTCCAAGAGGACCACAACCTAGTCATTGTTTGGAGGCTTGCATGCCTCATTGACCCAGAGAACTATGTTGGCTGGAGTCAGGGCTTTATGCTTTGGCTCTTGGAAGGGTCACCCATACCAAACCGGTCAAAAGATAGAGGCCAGGCTAAGAGGAGTCCATCGGTCCTCCAGGTTCAGAAGTTCTGCTTATAGCAAACAACCCTGACTGGTAAAGTAAAATTGCTACAGAAACAACAATGAATAATCCTTCTCCATCTGAGTGTGATGGGGTTCCTGAGTGTTCATCCGGGAATTGCATGACTGACCGCCATGAAAACTGAGAGGAAGTGATTAACATGATGAAGGAAGAGATGGAGGATTTTCATTGTTGCCCTAAATGCCCACGGCATAACGGGTAGTAAGTATACTTTTGGAAAAAGGTGTAGTGTCTACAATAATACTCCATGGGTAATATTCTCAGTATGAGTGAACTTGTCCTCATTGATCCAGCCTTAGCTAATTGAAACTATACATTTTTCAGAATTTCATGATGCACATGCCTCCATTCTTTTCTTCCTCCCAGCAGAGTGTTTTTCCATTGAAATTTTCTCCTTAAAATTGATTCATTTAATAACAATGAGGAGAATAGTCTCACAGGATTCCAACCAAACATTTTATGTGGCCCTAATCGACATTTTGCACAAATTAATTCACCAGTTACTAAGTCAACATTTCAAATGATGCACACAAGACTCTCAAATATTAATTTGAAATCTTATAAGATTACAATGTCTGACAATCTCTTTATTTTAAAGTGACAATATTGTGTTCTGTTGACCTTCTCTACAACCTGCATCAAGATTGGAAAATTCCATTTACCTTCTCATCTCTTGAGAAAAGCTTTATGTTTGGCTTAAGCAAAGATAATCCTCAATCAATGGACAGCTTTCAGATTGTAGTGCTGCCATTATCTCCCCATATCTAATCTTTTGTTTAATTTTCCACTTCCTTCTTGCATGCAAGTCTGTCTGATCTCTTTACATCTTTTGCACTCTAGGCTTTTTTCTGAAAAATGAATTTTATACTTTGCTATAACTAATCCTTTTCCAGTGTAAAAATTTGCTCCTTCAATTAAAACAGTTTTGAGTGGATTAAGTGTTAGATCCTTCATCTGGATTAAGAAATGTCAGATGAAGGATACTCTGAAATGTCCAGTGGTATTTCTCAACTACCTGACCTGCTAATCATTTCCATCACTTTTAATATATTTCTACAGATTTCCATTATCTCCTAGACTGGACTGCCATCACAGATGCCCTGTGCAGGAAAGCACAGAGTCGACTGTACTTCCTCAGAAGGCTGGCGTCATTCAATGTTTGTAGTGAAATGCTGAAGATGTTCTATCGGTCAGTTGTGGAGAGCGCCCTCTTCTTTGTGGTGGCTTGCTGGGGAGGCAGCATTAAGAAGAGGGACGCTTCACATCTTAATAAGCTGGTAAGGAAGGCGGGCTCTGTCGTGGGCACAGAACTGGAGAGTATGACATCGATGGCAGAGCGGAGGGCACTGAGTAGGCTACAGTCAATCATGGAAAACCCTGAACATCCTCTGCACAGCACCATCCAGAGACAGAGAAGCAGCTTCAGCAGCAGGTTGCTGTCAATGCAATGCTCCTCAGACAGGATGAAGAGATCATTACTCCCCAACACCATTCGGCTCTACAATTCAACCACCAGGGGCAAGACATGTTAAAGTGCCGGGGTTAGGACTGAGCTTAAGTTACCATTCAATGCACTTTAGTAAACTATTTAAGAACTTTTTAAAAGCTATTTATTAATGCTTTTTGGGAGGGTGATTTTAGATGCATATCATATTTATACTGAGTTAAATACTGTATGTAATTAGTTTTGCTACAAATAAGTGTATGGGACACTGGAAAAATGTTGAATTTCCCCTTGAGGATGAATAAAGTATCTATCTATCTATCTATCTATCTATCTATCTATCTATTTTGCTATTTTAAGCACAAATATCTTATAAGTAAAGACAGTTCTGGAATTTTTGTTTCAAATATTTCTCCTCTTCTGTTTAAAAACAGTGTAATTCTTTTTAATATTGCCCTGCTTCCTCTCCTACAAACATCTCATCATTCCTGAGGTGTAGTTCCACGGAAGCCAATCACTTTTCTATTCTTCCTCCAGCCATCTCATACACATAAGCCATGTCTCTGAGGTATCTCTGACAGGGAGCATCAGCGGATTATTAGGGATCACGGTGGGTGGGGGGCATTACAGCTCCACTACATATTGTTCCACACAGCAAGTAGATAAAACATTTCACAAAATAATCGACACTTTTATTTCAAACCCAGCTTGAGCAAATCAGTTGAATGACTCTAGACCTACAACATAGGCCCCAAATTGACAAGAAAATGATCAGGAAAAGAATGTAGATGCATAATTTATACACTTAGTGATTAAATCAACAACAAATAAATATTGTCCACCTTGCTGAATGAATGCAATGTACACAATTTATATTCCAGTACCATTAAGACTTTCCATTTACAACTTATTTACCCCTTGCCACAGCAAGACAGTTATACACTGGAAATATTCAAAAGACGCAATGCTCTCAATTACCTTACTTCTTGATAAGGCTCAATGGGAATTAAATTAAACTCATTACTCTTCTGATAGTTAAGTCAATTTATTCTGTGAGTTCAAAGTATTATCCAAATACATATATGTCACAATATACAATTCCCTGAGATACAATTTCTTGTGGGCATTCAAAGTAAACACTAAGCATAAAACAATCAATGCAAAAACTGCACACAGAAACTGTTAACCTATGTGCAAAAAACAACAGGCTGTGTAAACACAAAAAGGAAAAATTCTTACTACTAATAATAAAAACTAAATTATTAATAAACATTGAGAACAAGAGTTGTAGAGTCCTTGAAAGTGAGTCCATACGTTGTGGAATCAGTTGAGTGATGAGTTGACTGAAGTTATCTCCTCTGGTTCTGGATCCTGATGGTTGAGGGTTAATAACTGTTCCTGAACCTGGTGCTGTGAGCCCTGAGGGTCCTGTCAGGCAGCAGTAAGAAGTGAGAATGACCTGTGCTTGGGTGTATTTTGCAGTTATGTTATATAACAAATATAACAGGAGCCATTCTTCAGATTTGAACGTTGGTTGCAGATGAAATTTAAAATTCAACCCTGAACAGTAATTTTCCTGGAGCTCTGGATTGGAGTTGATACCAAACCGATCAATGCTGATTAACTACGGAATTGCAAGGTATCACGAACACGGTGAATAGCTGACCTAGTAGTGAAGAAAGTAGTGTGATATGTGTGCATGCATATGTGGTTACTCAAGAGACTAAGCATTTGTGTGTTAATTTGGTGAGATAGTGCCACTTGTCACGAAGGGTCGTTACTGGCCATTGAGCACGTCAGTGGGGTATAATCATTCGGGTAACCACATAGTGGCAGACATGCTTCTGAGTGTATGCGTTTTAATAAGAAGTCTGTAACCTTTGTGTAACAGTTTTAAGTTTAAGGGGATACAACAGGCATTATGAGTTCAGGTGCACTTAAGTGGCAGATTGCAGAGTACATAGTCTGCAGATTTAACTGTGTACTGTGTATATTTTATCCATCATCTCTATTTTGCTTAATGTGAGAATTAGTGTGGAGATATTTGAGAGGGAGGTTATCATCAGATATATCTGTTGGGATGGCACCAGCTAAGGTCAAGCAATTTCCAGTTGAAACTCCTGATATCCCAAACCAGCCCTTGACTTTGATTACAACCATCCATAAGCATTTACCCAACCCCCCCCCCCCCCCCCAGGGGAAAATACAAGTACTTGACAGAGTTCACTGACTCACTCGTCGCAGGCAAGAATGTAGAATTCTGGCGCAAGCTGGAGGAAGTGAATGAAATTCACCAGATGCACCCTAAAGATACACTGTACATGTGATGGTAAAAGTGAGGAATATGTGGGACAGTATGGCCCAGGGAGTACAGGATGGTGTATGGGGAACTACCGGGAACACCAGCAATGAAGAGAGATATCACTTCTTTAAGGGTGAAGTAAGGCAACAATGAGGGGAGGTCAGAAAAATTGGGGAATGATAATGTCAGTAGTTCAGAGAGCTAATGACTCTGCCATGGATTATGCAAATATAAATATCAAGAGTATGAGGAGTTTCTGGAGTTGGATAATACAGGGAAGAATGACTCAGTCTTTTTGAAAATGTTGAAGGAAGACCTGAGCTCAGCCCACCAGTAGGTTCTAGATTTGGGGATAACAGTTGTTACGCCTACTCCATGATAGTGTCATGGGCCAGTGAAATAGACAGAAGAGAGTGAAGAGAAGTGGTAAAGTGGCTGTTCTGAATGTAGCAACTGTGACATCGCAGAGAACTTGCCTTGTGTGCCGACTGCTGGGGGACGAAGCAAGGAAATGCTGAAATTGAAACAGGAGGGTAAAGGAGATGATTTGTTACCATCGTGGCTTCCCAGGCCATGTTTGAAAGCAGTGTCCTGAAGAAAGAGCAAAGTGTGAAAATCACTCATCATACCAGGCAGAATCTACAGCAGCACCTTCTCTTTCCGATTTGACTCCTGACCAGATTATAGAGCTGGTGAGGTCAGGCAAATGGCTAGCGGCAGCCTCTATTGCCTGTAGTAGTCCGCACTATACAGTATGTACACAAAAGGTTTATTAGGGGGGATGACAATGTGAAACATCAGTGGACACAGAGTCGTCAGTGTATTGATAACTGAATCTACCCTCGCCCATGATTAGAGAGACAATTTACATTACCAGTGCAGGAAATGAAACAATGAGGGCGGAGTGAAGTCAGCCCCAGGTACTTGAGATTGAGGGAGTACAGCTTCCTGTAGGTTTTTAGGTGTGCCCAAATAATGAAGGTACTATAGCTGAATGAGGCAGGTGAAATCATAGATGCGGTAAAGGGGGTAATAACATGGACAAGACAGGTACAGCAAACATATATGCCCTGCAAACCAACTAACATGGTCCACAGAGAGAAGCAACCCCAAACAGGGAGGAAAGACAGTGCGATGTGTGGGAATCATGTCAGGTCCCAAGGGTAGGGGCCAAACACAGTCAGAGGCTGATAGAGATAATGCAGCTGACTGAGGAAGTAGTAGTGATTAAAGTCAAGGCTCACTAGAAAGGGAACAAATGGGCAGACATCAGTGCAGGGAGGGCAGCAGAAGATCAAGAAACAACAGAAATTACAAATGTACAGGAAGTAACCACAAATACCAATTTAGTAAGATTACACAGAGATGTGAAGGACAACGGTCACCAGGGTAACACATTGAGGGATTGAACAAAGCAGCAGTGGTATATTTTGGATCAGAGAGAGCCAGAGGGATGGAAGATAGTCCTCCCACATCCAGGTGACCAAGCCTTGGTAAGGGAGCTGGTTGAAAAGACAGGTTTCAATCCCAGGTGGATAGAACCATGGGTGGTGCTCCGAATGAAATGGCACCTGTGTCGGTGTATATTTCTGGTGAGACAGCCAGTGGAAACAGTGAACTCAAACAGTATGACACACCTTCTTGTCACCCTCACAGACAGAGCAAGAGGTCAAGTGTACCCGAGAGCAGTGACATTGCAGAGAACCCAAAGTAATGAACACCAGCCAGCTGCATCAGACCTGAGCATAGCTGATGGAAGCAGAGCCACAGCAAACACAAAGGAAGAAGTCACCGAGAGAGCACAACAGCACGCTGTGAATAGCATGTTAAAGTATAATGGTACCTATACTCTGTAATGAAGGTTGGTTGCTGAAGCCAGATAATTAATTGTATCGCTCAGTATATTGAATTAATTGAATTGACTTTATTTCTTACATCCTTCATATACGAGGAGTAAAAATCTTCATGTTACGACTCCGTCTAAGTGTGCAATGTACAATTTATAGTAATTTATAATAAATAGTATGTAGAACAGGACTTTCAATATAACATAGAAATACAATTGTATCAGCATGAATTAATCAGTCTGATGGGCTGGTGGAAGAAGCTGTCCTGGAGCCTGTTAGTCCGAGCTTTTATGCTGCTGTACCGTTTCCCAGATGGTAGCAGCTGGAACAGTTCGTGGTTGAGGTGACTCAGGTCCTCAATGATCCTACGGGCCCTTTTCACATACCTATCCCTGTAAGTGTCCTGAATAGTGGGAAGTTCACAATTATAGATGGACTGTCCGCACCACTCTCTGCAGAGTCCTACGATTGAGGGAGGTACAGTTCCAATACCAGGCAGTGATGCAGCCAGTCAGGATTTTTAATCCTCATGTATATGAAGGAGGTAAGTTATAAAGTCAATACAATTCAATTCAATTCTCAATTGTGCCCCCAACGAAAGTTCTTAGGATTTGGGGGCCCATACCAAACTTCTTCAAACGTTTGAGTTGAAAGAGGCACCATTGTACCTTTTTCACAACCCAGCTGGTGTGTACAAGCAACATGAGATCCTCAGTGATGTGTATGCTGAGGAATTTAAAGCTGTTCAACCTCTTAACCACAGATCCACTGATATCAAAAGGGATTAGCCTGTCTCCATTCCTCCCATAGTCCTCAACCAGCTCCTCTGTCTTTGCGATATAGAGGGAGAGGTTGTTTTCTTGACACCACTGTGTCAGGGTGATGACTTCTTCTATGTATGCTGCCTCATTATTATTTGAGAGTAGGCCAATCAGTGTTGTGTCATCAGCAAATTTAATTAGCAGATTGGAGCTGTGGGTGGCGACACAGTCATGGGTGTACAGAGAGTAATGGAGAGGTCTTAGGAAACAACCCTGAGGGGTTTGTGTGTTGAGGGTCAGAGGGGCAGAGGTGAGGGAGCCCACTCTTACCACCTGCCCGCAATCTGACAGGAGGTCCAGGATCCAGCTACACAAGGCAGAGTGAAGGCTGAGGTCTCTGAGCTTCTTGGGAAAACACCTGGGGAAGGAAGAGTTACAACAGAGACATCAGGTTCCACAATTTTGATGGCATGGCAGGGTGAGAAAGAAAATAAGTTACACACAACTGTGCCCTTTCAGCAGTTGGGCTAGTGATCAACTGGATTGTCTGGAAGGGGGGGGGCACTAGGGTGAGATCCTTGCAGTCATCTGTATAAAGACCACCCCAATCCCTCTTGTCCATCGATGAGACTGTCTGAGAGACTAGCCATCAGGATTCTGACAGTCTACTGTCATGAGCTGGAGTGTGAACTGTGAGCCTGACACATGAAGGTGTGAAGATACAGATTAAACTGCAATCAGACAACAGGGAAGGAGGCAACAGCCATACAAAAGATGAAGCTGCATTCAGACTCAGTCCGATTTCTGGAACAACCTCTGCTTAGCGCCTTGCAGGTAGCCATTAGGGATGATAGTGTAGATGACGTACATGATAGGTGATTTTTGGAAGGGGTTCCAAAGTACATGACATTTTTACTACACTATTTGATTAGATCCTCCTTTGAGTTTGGCCGTTCCTAAAAAAAATTATTTTTGTCCCAGAGGGCAAAGTTGACGGGCTGTTGGGGCATATACTGGAGTTTGGTTATATAAGAAATATTAAGTTCAACAGCAGCCATTCTTCGGATTTGAATGTGGATTGCAGATTGAATTTAAAATGCAGCCCTGAACAATAATTTTCCTGGAGCTGTGGAATGGAGTTGAAATCAAACTAGACAATGCAGATTAATCTTCATTTTGGTTGTCTGGAGTGCGGATGCGAAGAAAGAGGTGTGAAACTGTATGTAATTCGAAGGAAGAATTGTAGATACATTGTAACTTTACATTTGTCCTACAGTTACCTTTGATCTTTAGCATATAAAAATGTCATGTAATCTTGCCTCCAAGAAGGTCTCATTTTGCTGAATAAAGCACTTCTGCATCCATTAGCTTCAATGTTTTATCTTATCACTTTGTTCACATTACAACAACCTTGATAATGGAGGCTGCTTAACAGTGACAACACTCCCTGAAGATGCTCTCAATGCTGGGACGGATTTTACCAGTGATGGACTAGGCTGCATCCATTACATTTTTAGCTTTTCCTTTCAAGGGCATTGGTGCTTCCATACCAGGCTGTGATGCAATCAGTCAATATATATTCTCTACCATGCACCTTTAGAAGTCTGTCAAAGTTGTAGATGGCATGCCTTCTTCACAGACTGCTAAGAATATAGAGATACTGCTGTGACTTCTTTTAACTGGACCCAGGAGAGATCCTCTGAAATGATAATGCTGAGGAAGTTGAAGTTATTAACCCTCTGCACCTCTGATCTTTTGATGAGAACTGGCTAATGGACTGCTGAAGCAAGAAGTTGAAGTTATCAGTAAGCATTCCAGCTAATTGATTAGCACAGGTCTTCAGTGCTTGGCCAGGAACACTGTCTGGGCCAAAATGCTTTCTATGGGTTAATCCACCTGAAGGTTGCTCTCACATCAGCCTCAGAAACTGAAATCGCAATGTTGTTGGGGGCTGTGGAGTTCATGAAGGTGACTGCATGTTCTGTCAGTCAAAGTGAGCATAAAAGGCATTGAGCTCATCTGGGAATGAAACCTTGTTGTCACATATGTCGCTTGGTTTTACTTTGTAGGAGGTGATAGCATTCAAGCCCTGCCACAGCTGTCAAGTAGCTCAGAGTCACAAATCAAGTTGGTTTCTTTCCGTTTATTCCCCATTCTCACTGAGTTTGTTGACTTTAGCAGGGGTGCTATTAGATGATCTGTCACTGGGCCATTACACATTAGAAAGACGTGCTTTTTTTGCTGAAAGGTGCACATTGCTGGTGCATGCCTTTAAACACCATTGGATTCCTATTCCCAAGCATCCCACATCCTTCCTGCCTCCCTCACCTCATTGTGCCCTAATAACCTGTGATTATCCATCACCAACCATGAAACTCAACTGGGTAAAGAAACAGTGATGAAAGGACACAATAGGTCAGGCAGCATCTTTGAAAAAGAATCAGTCTGGAACCTTTTGTCAGATCTGAGAGAATTATTTTCCAGTAGCAGAGAAGATGGAAGAGGAAAGAATAGTACAAAGGGAATGTCCCTGATAGGATGAATCCAGTGGGGATAATGGAACAAATATAATAACAATACACTTCAAAGTGTAGTATGATGTTAATAACGAAAATATGAAATGTGATGAGCCAGGCTATACAAGCAGAACATGAAAATACCAGAAATGATCACAGGCAGAATTGACCAGTTGAGATACGTAAGAGTGAGATATAAGATACATAAATAAGAGTGAGTTACTTTGTCGCTGATAACTCGGATGCTTTTCTCTCTTCCCCAATTATCCCAAACCTGAAAGCTGTAGATGCTGCATGACCCGCTAAATATTTCAAGCATTCTCTGCTGTCAGCATCTGCAATTTTTTTTAAAATTTCATACTCAAGTGGTAGTCTAGACGATTAGATAATTCACCATTCTGTCTCAATCCAAAGTTTGTATTGAAATAATGATACAATAAACCATCAACAAATTTACCAGATGCAGTCTTGGAATGCTTATCCAATATATTTTATTTCTATTATAGTGAGACTGTCTCCTTGTCTTCCTACATCAAAAACAGAAAAATGAGCCCAGGCAAACATAAAATACTGGCTTCACATGTCTTACAACCATCCCCATGAAGACAAAGTGCTGCAGTTTAATTGGGGTGTTTAAGATGATTAAGACCGACAGAGGAAAGCTACTTCCCCTGCAGTGGAAGAGTGGATCAATGGGGCATATCTTTACAATTCGAACTTGGCCATTCAGATATGTTGTCAAAAAACTTTCCTTCACACAAGAGGCAGTGAAAATCAGGAATTACACCCCTACACTTCAGCCAAAAAGTAGTTAGTGTGAAATAAAAAGACAAACATTTGCTATGTGTAATATAATTATCATACATATTTTGTACTGATGCAAGATGTATGCAGCAAAACTGTTGTGCTTGTTTGAACTTTGGCTCCAACAATTTTATATCTCTTGGGTAAAATATACTTTGGATAATGGCATCACACACAAAATGCTGGTGGAATGCAGCAGGCCAGGCAGCATCTATAGGGAGAAGTGCTGTCGACGTTTCGGGCCGAAACTCTTCATCAGGACTAACCGAAAGGAAAGATAGTAAGAGATTTGAAAGTAGTTGGGGGAGGGGGAAATGCAAAATGATAGAAGACCGGAGGGGGTGGGGCGAAGCGAAGAGCTGGAAAGGTGATTGGCGAAAGTGATACAGAGCTGGAGAAGGGAAAGGATCATGGGACGGGAGGCCTCAGGAGAAAGAAAGGGGGGGGGGGGGAACACCAGAGGGAGATGGAGAAAAGACAAACAACTAAATATGTAAGGGATGGGGTAAGAAGGGGAGGAGGGGCATTAACGGAAGTTAGAGGTCAATGTTTATGCCATCAGGTTGGAGGCTACCCAGCTGGTATATAAGGTGTTATTCCTCCAACCTGAGTTTGGATTCATTTTGACAGTAGAGGAGGCCATGGATAGACCTATCAGAATGGGAATAGGACATGGAATTAAAATGTGTGGCCACTGGGAGATCCTGCTTTTTCTGGCAGACCGAGCGTAGGTGTTCAGTGAAATGGTCTCCCAGTCTGCATCGGGTCTCACCAATATATAAAAGGCCACACCAGGAGCACCGGATGCAGGATACCACACCAGCTGACTCACAGGTGAAGTGTCGCCTCACCTGGAAGGACTGTCTGGTGCCCTGAATGGTGGTGAGGGAGGAAGTGTAAGGGCAGGTGTAGCACTTGTTCCGTTTACAAGGATAAGTGCCAGGAGGGAGATCAGTGGGAAGGGATGGGAAGGACGAGTGGACAAGTGAGTCACGTAGGGAGTGATCCCTGTGAAAAGCAGAAAGAGGGGAAGGGAAAAGATGTACTTGGTAGTGGGATCCCGTTGGAGGCGGCAGAAGTTACGGAGAATTTATACGTTGGACCTGGAGGCTGGTGGGGTGGTAGGTAAGGACAAGGGGGACCCTATCCCGAGTGGGGTGGCGGGTGGATGGGGTGAGGTGCCTCCCATCCCTTCCCACTGATCTCCCTCCTGGCATTTATCCTTGTAAACGGAACAAGTGCTACACCTGCCCTTACACTTCCTCCCTCATCACCATTCAGGGCCCCAGACAGTCCTTCTGGGTGAGGCGACACTTCACCTGTGAGTCAGTTGGTGTGGTATACTGTGTCCAGTGCTCCCGGTGTGGCCTTTTATATATTGGTGAGACCCAACGCAGACTGGGAGACCGTTTCGCTGAACACCTACGCTCGGTCCACCAGAAAAAGCAGGATCTCCCAGTGGCCACACATTTTAATTCCACGTCCTATTCCCATTCTGATATGTCTATCCATGGTCTCTTCTATTGTCAAAATGAATCCAAACTCAGGTTGGAGGAACAACACCTTATATACTGGCTGGGTAGCCTCCAACCTTTTCTCTGACCTCCGTTAATGCCCCTCCTCCCCTTCTCACCTCATCCCTTACATATTTAGTTGTTTGCCTGTTCTCCATCTCCCTCTGCTGTTCCCCCCCCCCTCTTTCTTTCTCCCGAGGCCTCCCGTCCCATGATCCTTTCCCTTCTCCAGCTCTGTATCACTTTCGCCAATCACTTTTCCAGCTCTTAGCTTCATCCCACCCCCTCCGGTCATCTCCTATCATTTTGCATTTCCCCCTCCTCCCACTACTTTCAAATCTCTTACTATCTTCTCTTTCGGTTAGTCCTGACGAAGGGTCTCAGCCCGAAACGTTGACAGCGCTTCTCCCTATAGAGGCTGCCTGTCCTGCTGTGTTCCACCAGCATTCTGTGTGTGGTGTTGTTTGAATTTCCAGCATCTGCAGATTTCCTCGTGTTTTCTCTTGGATAATGGCTCTCTTTTTAACCTATGTTGGTGCTTCAATGCCTAAAATTAGACTCAACTATTTAATCTGACTATAAATTCTTATTCAATAATTGCATACTCTTTTTAAGCAGAAGAACCATTTGCTTCGAGTTGACATAGGTTCATGTGAAAGAATAATTGCCTGGTAAAAATTGGAGGTTAACTTGTTGTTTTAAGAATAAAGGTCAAAAGAATCATCATCAAAATGTAAACGCTTAAAGAATGAGCTTTGTTCTACTGCTTTTGAAGAGTTTCAAACTGACTGAATTACGGTTTATTTTTCTGCATTTGCTAATTTTCCAAACAGTTTAATTTCAGTTGGTAAAGAAGCGGCATTTGCATTCTGCACCTCTTAACCTTGTTATTGTCTTCAAGATCTTCATAGGTAGAAGAATAGATTTCATATATTGAATTCAAAGTTGTAGCTAAATAGTACAGTGATTTAACACAGAGAACAAAATAAATGAACTGCATATTTCCAGTGATGTTAGCATTGATAAGTATTGAATAAATTCTTGTTCAAGCTTGGGAAAATCTACTATTCCTCATTTAAATGTCAATGGAATGATGGATTTTTTTCATTCTATTGTAAAAAGGCAGATGCATTCTTGTTTTAACAGCTCATTTGAAAGTACGCCCCCCGCCCCCCACCCTCCAATTCCGAGAGGCAGTAATTGTAGTTAATTGCCAGGTTAGGCATTGATCTAAAAGTTTATCTGGCTCAAACTGAAGTGTTCCCAGGGAAGCAAGTCTGACAAGCTTGTTTGTTTTTATCTGGTGCTCATCCCAGGTGAATTATTGTTGAAGTTGCAGTACTGATTAGACTATGTTGAATATAATTGGCAAATAAACTCCGGTAACTTCTATTTACTATGATTCCACTAAGATCAACAATTTATATTAGAATCTTGGATATTGATCACGAGAAGATCCTGAACATTTATGGTTCTGTGTTTTGAAACAGACAGATTGTAAAACAAAATGTAAATGCTGAAAAATATTCTGAGTTGAATCTTGCAGTTGTTAGCAACACTTTGAAATGCTTAGCATAATTATTAGAAAAACTGGCCTCAGCTCAAAAATAACTGATAATCTTGCATTTATTTAAGGTTGAAGCAGAAGGATTTTTTAACAGTAATGGATTTAATGGTCCAGAAGTCGAGGTCTATACAAGTCTGAAAGTGGAGGGTGGAAGGTCAAAAATGTAGAAGTTAGCAAGGCAGGGTTAAAGGTTGAAACCTGAAAGTCGAAGACCAAGTATAGAGGCCTGAAGGAGTCACTAGGGTCCAGGTTCACTCGGATCGTAGGTCCATAAAAGTGCAGAAGTCGAAGGTCAAAACTATGGTTGGCGTTCTGTGGAGAAGTCAGAAGCTGGAGGCCCAAGGTCTGTAAGACTGAGAATCTGGGAACAAGGACATGAGACCCAGTGGGTTGGATGCCTATCTATGTATGTGGGTGGGTGGGTGCTAGGTATGTGAAAGGCATTTGTTTTGTTGTTTAGTTTTGTTATTATTCTTGCTTCAAATTAATGGAATATTATAGGCATGTTAAGTTGGCACCACTTGTTATATGTTATATGGCAAGACTTGCAGGCTGCCGCCCAGCACATCCTCAAGTAGGCTGATTGTTACTGGAAAAGGCGCATTTCACTGTATGATTCAATGTACTTGTGATAAATAAGTCTGAATCTGAATCTGAATCTGAAATGGTCATGGGGAAAGTGCAGGAGAGTGCAGATGAGAAATGTTGGACCAGCCACAATCCCACTGAATGGTGAGGCATCATCAAGAGGCTGGTGCTAATAACCAAGTTTCTAAACCTGGGCCTCTATACATCCCTCTGCAAGTGGATCCTTATTGGAAGAAGGCCATTAGTGCATAGAGCCATACATCACTACAGCATAGAAACATGTCCTTCGGACCACCTAATCCATGTCAAACAGTTATTCTGCCTAGCTCCATTGGCCCAACCTGGAATATAGCCCTCCCATACCCCTCCCATTCATGTACTTATCCAAACTTCTCTTAAATGTTGCAATCAAACCTGCATCCACCATTCCCACTAGGAGCTCTTTCCACACTTGCCCCACCCTCTGAGTGAAGAAGTACCCCCCTCAGATTCCCTTTAAATACTTCACCTTTTACCTTAACCTATGCTTTCTTGATCTCGTCTCAATCACCTCAGTGGAATAAGCCAGCTTGCTTTTACCCTATTTATAATCCTCAAAATTTTGCATACCTCTATCAAATCTTGCCTCATTCTCCTACACTCCAGGGAAATAGTCCTAACTTATTCCAAACTTTCACTATAACTCAGGTTCTCAAGCCTTGGCAATATTCTCACACATTTTCTCAATACACTTTCAACCTTACTGATATCTTACCTGTAGGTAGGTAGCTAGAACTGCACACAATATGCCAAAGTTGGCCTTGGTCAACGTGTTATACAACTTCAGCATAACATTCCGACTCTTGTTCTCAATACGGTAATTTATGAAGACCAATATACAAAAAGCTCTTTTTATGACACTACTTCCAAGGAGTAATGGATCTGTATTCTGAGATTCCTCTGTTCTACTGTATTCCTCAGTGTTTACTGTTTAACTCCTACCTTGGCATGTGCTCTAAAAGTATAACACCTCACATTTGTCTGCATTAAGTTCCATTTGCCATTTCTCAGCCCATTTTTCAGCTTGTCCAGATATCACTGCAAGCCTTGATGGCCTTCTTTACTATACACTATGCCCACCAATCTTAACCATTTTATCATCCAAATCTTTAATAGGCATGACAAACAACAAACCCAGCACTGATCCCTGAGTCATGTCACTTGTCATAAGGCTCCAGTCAGAGAAGCAGCCATCTACGACCAGTCTCTGGCTTCTTCCACTGAGCCAATGTTGAATCAGACATATTACTTCATCATGAATAACAAGTGATACTTCTTGACTAGCCTCCCATGAGGGTCTTTGTCAAAAGCCTTGTTAAAGTCCATATAGACAATGTCTGCTGCCTTTACCTCATAAATGTTCCTGGCAACCTCCACAAAAAATTTATAAGATTAGTTAGGCTTGACCGAACACACATAAAGCCACATTGACAATACCAAATCAAGCCCTGTCTGTCTAAATGGCTATATATCTTGAGCTTTAGAATTTCTTCCAATAACTTTTACACTACTGAAATCAAGCTCACCGGTCTAAAATTTCCCAGTTTATTCTCAGAACAATTCTTGAACAACAAAATAACATTAGCTATCCTCTAGTCCTCTAGCATCTCACCTGTGGCTAAGAATGTTTCAGATACCTCTGCTTGGGCCATTGCAATTTCTGCACTCACCTCCCATATGGTCCAAGGGGATACCTTGTCAGACCCCAGGTACTTATTCATTCTAATTTGCTTGAAGACAGTGAGCACCACCTCTTCTGTAAACCTAATACCATCCATCAGCTGACTAATGTTTAGACCCAGTTCCATAAACTCTATCATCATCTCGAGAGTAAAGGCAGATGCAAAAAAAAACCCATTTAAGATCCCCCCCATCTCATTCAGCTCCAAACTAAATGACCACACTGACCTTCAAGTAGACTAATTTTGTCACCTGTTATCCTTTTGCTCTTAATACATCTACAATAGTTCCTTGGATTCTCTTTCACCTCATCTTCCAGTTGAACTTCATGCCTTCTTTTAGCCCTCCTGATTTTCTCTTAAAAAAACGACAGAGGATGATAGAGGTGTACAAAATTATGAGAGGCATTGATCGTGTGGATAGTCAGAGGCTTTTTCCCAGGGCTGAAATGGCTAGCATGAGAGGACATGGTTTTATGGTGCTTGGAAATAGGTACAGAGGAGATGTCAGGGGTATGTTTTTTACACAGAGAGTGGTGAGTGTCTGGAATGGGCTGCCGGTGCGGTGGTGGAGGCAGAAACGATAGGGTCCTTTAAGAGACTCCTGGATAGGTACAGTATATGGAGCTTAGAAAAATAGAGGGCCATGGGTAAACCTATGTAGTTCTAAGGTAAGGACATGTTCGGCACAGCTTTGTGGGCCAAAGGGCCTGTATTGTGCTGTATGTTTTCAATGTTTCTATGTTTCTAACTCTTTTGCATTTCTTATACTCCTTAAGAACCCTATTAATTCCTTGTTTCCTATACCTGTGTGCTCCTCCTTCTTCTTCCTAACCTGGGCCTCAATATCCCTTGACAGCAAAGAGTCCCTAAAGCTTTTAGCCTTGACTTCCTTAAAATTGTTAGCTTAGCCAAATTCTGTACTCTCAAAATTTCACTTTTGAAGGCCTCCCACCTGCCAGACATTCCTTTGCCAGAAAACAATATCCCAATCCACACCTACCAGATCCTTTCTGATTTTATCAAAATTGGCCTTTCTCCGGTCGAATCTCCACCTGAGGACCAGTCCTATCCTTCCCCATAATTATCTTGAAACACATGGAATTGTGATCACTAGATCCAAAGTGCTCATCCACACACACTTCAGTTATCAGTCCTGTCTCGTGTTCTAAAAGGAGACCCACTATCACATTCTCTCCAGCAGGGACCTCTATATATTGATTAGAAGAACTTTCCTGAACACATTTAACAAACCTTCTCCCATCTATTCCTTTCACAGCATGAGAGTTGGTCAGTACATGGTCATCTACTATCACAACTTTATTTGTCTGCTATCTTTCTACAAATTAGCTCCTGTAAATCCCGTTGACCATTGTAAAGACTATAATATAAGGTCATTATCATGGTCATCTCTTTCTTCATCCTCCATTCTACCCACAGAGCTTCAGTAGACCAGCCCATCTGTCTGCTCTGACTGCGCACTACCATATAATTTTCTCTCATGAGTAACATCACTCATCCCCTATAATACCTGCTTGTCTAGCATGCTTAAAAAATGGAATATTGAGCTCCGATTCCTGCTCCTTCTGCAAGCAAGTCTACCAGATGGCCACAATATCAGTACTGATCCTGTCACAACCACGGATTCGGCAGCGCAGCGCTTACGGCAATTGCTCTCGTAAATACGCATGTGTCAGTTAATTGTTATTTCATTGTTATCATATTTAACTCCATTCTTTTCGTCACAGTGCTTGTCAAGACTTTATCAAAGCACAGCAACGTTTTGCTGCCTGCTTGCATTCGGCCTTGCATGAGAATTTGGACTTCTAAGTCAACTGATTGTGAAGACTAGCGGTATCATTTCATATTTAGTCATTCCTTTCAGCCGCAGTGTTAGCTTCATTTTCCATTTGAGAGTTTTAGTTAATGGCTCTGTTTGACCTAGCTTTTATTGTTTTCTTTTCCCTCTAACTCTGTTTACATTAAAGTCTGTGAACTATCGACCCGCTTCAGTGTCTCTTGCTCTGCACTTGGGCCGTATCCAAATGCAGTGACAGAACCATGCTCCAAGCGTATCTGCTTTACTGCATTATTGTTTTGTTCTGAACACCATAGTGAACCGCTAAGTTTCTGTCTTTGCATGTAACTACTACTTTCTCCACAAAAATTCCACCAACTGCCCTGGTTCCATGTGATCAGTAATAACATAACCTGCTCGATGAAAGCCAAAACAGACTCAGTTCCATATTGAGACTGGAAGGCCGTATTGTGCTCAAATTAAAGGTGACATGTTGTTCCTCAAGACTGTGTTGTAACAGTAGCACGGTATTCATTTTAGGTATTTAGTCCTGAGGCAGTACAGAGTTTTGCAGACATTGCAAATCTTAATTGGTAATACGTTTATTATTGTCACATGTACTGAGCTATAATAATGCTTTTATTTTGCATACCATCCAGGCAGATCATTATAAACATCAGTGCATATAGAATAGTACAGCACAGTACAGGTCCTTCAGTCCACAATGTTGTGCCGACCCTTAAACCCTGCCTCCCATATAACTCCCCAACTTAAATTCCTCCACATACCTGTCCAGTAGTCTCTTAAATTTCACTAGTGTATCTGCCTCCACTACTGACTCAGGCAGTGCATTCCAGGCACTAACCACTCTCTGAGTAAAAAACTTTCCTCTAATATCCCCCTTGAACTTCCCACCCCTTACCTTAAAGCCATGCCCTCTTGTATTGAGTAGTGGTGCCCTGGGGAAGAGGTGCTGGCTATCCACTCTATCTATTCCTCTTAATATCTTGTATACCTCTATCATGTCTCCTCTCATCTTCCTTCTCTCCAGAGAGTAAAGCCCTAGCTCCCTTAATCTCTGATCATAACGCATACTCTGTAAACCAGGCAGCATCCTGGTAACTCTCCTCTGTACCCTTTCTAATGCTTCCACATCCTTCCTATATTGAGGTGACCAGAACTGGACACAGTACTCCAAGTGTGGCATAATCAGAGTTTCATAGAACTGCATAATTACCTTGCAACTCTTAAACTCTATCCCTCGACTTATGAAAGCTAACACCCCATAAGCTTTCTTAACTACCCTATCTACCTGTGAGGCAACTTTCAAGGATCTGTGGACATCAACATGATCCAGAACATCAACATCACTCATATTGTCCTCACCTTCATCATGTTCCCTCTCATTGGTGAATACTGAAGAGAAGTATTCATTGAGACCTCGCTCACTTCCATTGCCTCCAGACACATCTTCCCACCTTTATCTCTAATCGGTCCTACTTTCACTCCTGTTATCCTTTTGTTCTTCACATAATTGGAGAATGCCTTGAGGTTTTCCTTTACCCTACTCGCCAAGGCCTTCTCATGCCCCCTTCTTGCTCTCCTCAACCCCTTCTTAAACTCCTTTCGTGCTACCCTACATTCCTCAAAAGACCCATCTGATCCTTGCTTCCTAAACATTATGTATTCTACCTTCTTCCACCTGACTAGATTTTCCATCTCATTTGTCACCCATGGTTCCTTCACCGTACCATTCTATATCTTCCTCACCGGGACAAATTTATCCCTAACATCCTGCAAGAGATCCCTAAACATCGACCACATGTCCATAGTACATTTCCCTGCAAAAACATCTTCCCAATTCACACCCGCAAGTTCTAGCCTTATAGCCTCAGAATTTGTCCTTCCCCAATTAAAAATTTTCCTGTCCTCTCTGATTCTATCCTTTTTCATGATAATGCTAAAGGCCAGGAAGTGGTGATCACTGTCCCCCAGGTGTTCACCCACTGACAGATCTGTGACCTGACCCGGTTCGTTACCTAATACTAGATCTAGTATGGCATTTCCCCTAGTTGGCCTGTCAACATACTGTGACAAGAATCTGTCCTGGACACACTTAACAAACTCTGCCCCATCTAAACCCTTGGAACTAATTAGGTGCTAATCAATATTGGGGAAGTTAAAGTTCGCACCTTTCCAAAACCTACCTCCCAATCTGCTCCTCGGTATCCCTGCTGCTACCAGGGGGCCTATAGAATACTCCCAGTTGAGTAACTGCAGCATTCCTGTTCCTGGCTTCCACCCATACTGTCTCAAAAGAGGATCCTGCTACATTACCCGCCCTTTCTTTAGCTGTAATAGTACCCCTGACCAGTGATGCCATTCCTCCTCCCCTTTTCCCTCCTCTGTATTCCTTTTAAAACACTGAAATCCAGCAATATTGAGAATCCATTCCTGCCCTGGTGCCAGCCAAGTCTCCATAATGGCCATTACATCATAATTCCATGTATGTATCCAAGCTCTCAGTTCATCACCTTTGTTCCTGATACTTCTTGCATTGTAGTACACACACTTTAGCCCTTCTACCTTACTACCTTTACACCCTTTGTTCTACTTCTCTTTCCTCAAAGCCTCTCTATATGTTAGATCCGGCTTTATTCCATGCACTTCTTCCACTGCTCTATCGCTCTGGGTCCCATTCCCCTTGCAAATTAGTTTAAACCCTCCCAAACCATGCTAGCAAACCTACCTGCAAGGATATTGCTCCCACTCGAGTTCAGGTGCAACCCATCCAATCTGTACAGGTTCCACCTTCCCCACAAGAGATCCCAATGATCCAAAAATCTAAAACCCTGCCCCTCACATCAACTCCTCAACCACGCATTCACCTGCCATCTCCTCCAGTTCTTACCATCACTATCACGTATCACTGGCAACAATCCTGAGAATGCCACCCTTGAGGTCCTGTTCTTCAGTCTTCTGCCTAGTTCCTGGAACTCACACTTCAGGACCTCATCCCTCTTCCTGCATATGTCATTGGTACCAACACGTATCATGACTTCTGGTTGCTTTCCCTCTCGAACCAGGATGTTGTGCACCCAGTCAGAGACATCCTGGACCCTGGCACCCGGGAGGCAACAAACCATGCGGGTTTCCTTCTCACGTCCACAAAATCTCCTGTCTGCTTCCCTGACTATAGAGTCCCCAGTGACGACAGCTCTCCTCTTCTCCATCCCACCCTTCTGCACCACAGGGTCAGACTCATTGCCGGAGGCCCTGCCACCGTGGCTCACCCCTGGTCGGTTGTGCCCGCCAACAGTATCCAGGACGGTATACTTATTATTCAGGGAAATGGGTACAGGTGTGCTCTGCACTACCTGTCTACTCACCTTCGCTTTTCCCTCTCTGACTGTCACCCAACGACCTGCTTCCGGCAACCTAGGTGTGACTACCTCCCTGTAGCTCTCATCTATGACTGCCTCATTCTCCTTTATGAATCAAAAGTCATCCAGCTGCTGCTCCAGATTCCTCACACAGTCTTCCATATCTCCCAGCCGCATGCACTTCTGGCAGATGTGGCTCTGCAGGAGAGGGGAGTTCCCCCAAAACTGCCACATCTCACATGAGAGGCACATCACCATCTCAGGAGTCATTGTAAAGCCTAACTGGTAGCAAGCTCGTCCTTCACCTCTTCTCATCAAAGTTGCAAAGCTCCACTCCTTCACTGGCCCATTCACTCACTGGTCGCTTTCCATGTAATACAAGGGAAAAGTAATAACAACGTGCTACCATTGAAGAAGATGGCGGCAGCGAACAATGCAACCAAAGGCAACATCCTTCAGACAGTTCACAAAACTACTCTTTCTTCCACTTCTTCTTTCAACTATGATTCTGCTATATTGGAACCCATGATCTGCATTTTGAAGATGTGTTTTCAGACCGATTAAATGATCTGGCACCAAAGGAGTACTGTGAGGTATTGAGCAGAGTACATGGCCTGGAGGCTAAGAAGCCTGAAAACAGGTCCAACTTCACAATTAAAGCATTAAGCAAGACCGAAATCAATGATGAGAGCGAGAGGCGAGCGGGTGTTCAACGCTATTAGCCTGCATTTGATCAGTCTCTCTCCCTTTCGTTCGCTACAGCTGGAGGAAGATGTCTGCATTTGACCAGTCTCACTCGCTCTCTTGCTTAATGCTGCCAGAGGATGGGTCTTAGGCAAGGTTTATTCGATGCACTTTGTGGATTGGACTCTGAAGTTCATGTTATGATGTGCTAATGGTTTCTGGTTAACCATTTCTTTATTGCTATTTTGTTCGGGGAGGACTGGCTCTGCAACCTGCAGTCAATGAACAAAACAGCGATAAGTTGAACTGAACATTCCTGTTTCAGTGACTTTGTGGATTGATGCTTTAGTATCTATTTTTCCACTTTCTTTTTGCCATTTTGCAAGATATGTCCTTTTTGTGAGTTGGGTGTTTGATGTTTTCATTGAATGGGTTCTATGTTTTGTGGCTGTCTGTGGGAAGAGGAATCTCAGGGCTGTACACTGCATACATACTTTGATAATAATTGTACTTGGAATCTTTGAATTACAGAAAAACTGCAGTGCAGGAAGGCAAATAAAGTGCAAGAGCCAGCATGATGTAGATTGAGAAATCAAGAGTTCAGCTTTCTCTTCTGCTCAAGTGTCATATATCAAGCTATCACGGAACCTAGTTTTGTCTGCTTTCAAGCAAACTGGGTATCAGTGCTGTTGTATCTCATCTCTTGTTGGAACGTTCTTCAAACCAGGGATCTCTGTGGAACTGATTAGGCTGAAGATGACTGACATCAGTCCATTATAAAACGGATGAGAATCACCAGGTCTCAAGAAATGCTGCACTCTGACTTTATGTGAACTGAATACCAATGTTGAGCAACAGAAATACCTCCAACAACAGGACAGATAAAACACACTTAAACACAATAGATATAATATTGAAAAACTTTTTGCTGTCGAGTGATCACCTGCACTGCAGAATGATCAACACAGCACAGCCCCAATCACTCGCTTAGCCTGATCACCCTCCAGCTCTGTTGTGAAAGATTGTCGTGATCTGTATCTCAATAGTGTTTAAAGTCCCCTTCAGAAGCAATGACACTTCAGATATGGCGTCCTTAGGTGATTATCTCAATTTGCCCAGGCATGCCATAAAGCTGGACCACAGAGCTAGGCAAATATGGGATAATTACATACAAATTGCAAAGCCTCTAGCCAATTTGTTGTTAACTCAGTGCCCAAACAGAAGTTTGCCTGCAGGGCTGGCTTCTGATGTTGCAGAATTCAAAAGGTCAAACGGAGAGTGAAAATGCTATTTACAAAGCACTTGTGGCTTTTCAACAGTTGGAGAAATTGCTGTCAATTTGAAGTGCAGTAAACAACAAGGATGAACAGAACATTTGGTCCCACTCAACAGCACATCTGATAATTATGCCTGTTATGTTCATACATTTGCATAGATACCTTGAAATTCAAAGCAAATACCCTTGAGCTAATCAGAGATTTTAAGATAACTTTGGTCTTAATTCATTAAAAGATTTGCATGCAGCAAAAAGGCCCTTGGTCTCCATTAGAGCTACATCCCTCAGAATCTGTCCAAGACCAAAGTGTGAAAATTACTTCTCTTTAGTGAAGAATATCTCAGCTCAGCTTTTGAATTTTCATGCATTTTTATTGAGGAACTTATACATTAGAAGTATAATTCCAAATATGAATTGCACATAAGTGCAATTACAAAGAAAGCACAGCATTGCCTCTACATCTTAGGAGTTTTCAAAGACTCAGCATGACATATTATACTCTGACAGACTTGTGTAGATGTGTGGTGGAGAGTATATTGACTGGCAGTATTACAGTCTGGTTTGGAAACACCAATGCCCTTGAAAAGAAAAACTTCCGAAAGGTAATGGAGTCCATCACAGGTAAAGCCCTCCCCTCCCCTCCACTGAGCACATTTATAAGAAGCATTGACACAGAAAAGCAGTGTTTATCATCAGGGACCCCCTCCACCCAGGACATGTTCTCTTCCTGCTGCTGCCATCAGGAAAAATATACAAGAGCCTCAGCACTCAGACCACCAGGTTCAGGAACAGCTATTACCCCTCAACCATAACATTCTTGTACTTAAGGTGATAATTTCACTCTACTTCATTTGCCCCATCACTGAAATTTCCCACAACCTATGGAATCACTCTCAGGGACTCTTCATCTCATGTTATTAGCTATTATTATTTATTTCTTTTAGCATTTCCGTGGTTGCTTGTCTCTTGCACATTGGTTGAACACAGTTGGGGTAATCCTTCATTAATTCTATTGTGGTTATTATTCTATTACAGATTTATTGAGTATGCCTAGAAGAAAATGAGTATCGGGATTGTATGTGGTAATATATGTGACTTTGACAGTAAATTTACTTTGAACTTTGAATAATTTGCAGTTTGTTTGACATGAGCCCATTCTGGAGAGGCCTGGCATTGATTTTCAGATGCATCCATTTTAGCATATCTCCACTCTTTAAGATAGGAGGAAAACAGCAGAAAGGAACCTATAGATCAGTTAGTCTGACCTCAGTGGTTGGGAAGATGTTAGAGTCAATTGTTAATGATGAGGTTATGGAGTACTTGGTGACACAGGACAAGATAGGACATGGTTTCCTTAAGGGAAATGAACTTGCCTAATGAACCTGTAGGAATTCTTTGAGGAGATTACATGTAGGATAGATAAAGGGTATGTAGTGGATGTTGTATATTTGGATATTCAGAAGGCCTTTGACAAGGTGCCACTCATGAGGCAGTTTACCAGGTTAAGAGCTCATGGTATTACTGGCATGGTTAGAATATTGGTTAATTGGTAGGAGGCAGTGAGTAAATGGATCCTTTTCTAGTTGGCTGCGAGTCACTAGTGGTGTTCCGCAGGAGCTGCTGTCAGGACGGTTTCTTTTTATGCTGTATATAAACGACTTAGATGATGGAATAGATGGCTTTGTTGCCGAAATTGGAGATGATACGAAGATTGGTGGATGGGCAAGTAGTGTTGAGAAAACAGGTAGGCTGCAGAAGGAATAGACAGATCTGGAGAATGGGCAAGAAAATGGCAAAAGAAATACAATGTTGTAAAATGCATGGTCCTACAATTTGGTAGAAGAAATAAATGTGCAGATCATTTTATAAATGGGGAGAAAACCCAAAAATTTCAGATGCAAAGGGATTTGGGAGTCCTTGTGCAGAACAACCTAAAGATTAAATTGTGGGTAGAGTTGGTGGTGAGGAAGGCAAATGCAATTTTAGCATTCATTTCAAGAGGTCTAGAATACAAGCAGGGATGTGATGCTGAGGCTTTATAAGACACTGGTGAAGCCTCACCTTGAGTATTGTGAACAGTTTTGGGATCATCATCTCAGAAAAGATGTGTTGGCATTGGAGAGGGTTCAGAAGAGGTTCACAAGGATGATTCTGGGACTGTAAATGGAATGCTTGGTAGCTCTAGATATGTATCACTGAAATTTAGAAGGACAGTGGGGGGGGGGGGGAATCACATTGATACCTTCCAAATGTTGAAAGGCCTTGGCATGGTAGATGTGGACAAGAAGGCGCAGCTTCAGGATAGAGGGATGTTCATTTAAAACAGAGATGCGAGGAAATTTCTTTAGCTAGAGGGTGGTGAATGTGGAATTCATTACCGCAGGCAGCTGTGGGGGCCAGGACATTAGGTGTATATAAAGCAGAGCTTGATAGGCCATGGCATCAAAGGTTATGGGGAGAAGGCCATAGAGTGGGGCTGGGAATGATCAGCCATGATTTGAATAGAGGAGCATGCTCAATGGGCCAAATGGCCTAAATCTGCTCCTATGTCTTATGTCTCATTCTTTAATCCTGGCACAAACCAACTACTCTGTTTGCACAGGCACCCAATCAGACAATGCTAAAGTTACATTATTCTCATGCAATATACACAAGATGCTGGAGAAACTCAGCAAATCAGGCAGCATCTGTGGAGGGAAATAAACAACTAATGTTTTCAGGGCAAGACCCTTCAATGGGACTGAAAATGAATGGGGTGGGAACCAAAGCCTGAATAAAAAGATGGGTACAGGAGAAGGAATATAAACTAGCAAGTGATCGATGAGATCAGGTAAAAGGGAAAGTAGGTTGGTGTGGGAAGGGGATAAGATAAGAAGCTAAGAGGTGATAGTTGGAAGAGGAAAATGGCTGAAGAAGTATGAATCCAATAGGAGAGGACAACGAGCCATGAAGTAAGGAGAATGAGGAGGAAAACCAAAGAAAGTGATGATCAGCTGAGTAGAAGAGAAAGGATGAGAGAATAGCCAGAATGAGAAATGAAAAAAGGGGGAAGGAGGGAAGAGGGGAGAAATTAGAGAAAATAATGTTCATGCTTTCATGTTGGAGGCTACCCAGATGGAATATGAGGTGTTGCTCCTCAAACCTGCATTTGGCCTCATCATGACGGCAGAAGAGGCCATGGACAAACATGTCAGAATTGGAATTTCAAACGGGTAGCCTTTGGGAGATCCTACCTTCTGTGGTAAACAGAGCAAGGAAGCTCAGTAAAGTGGTCCTCCAATCTCTATTGGGTCTCATCAATGAAGAGTAGGCTACACCAGCATTGGAATCAACAGATGTCCCCTGACCACTTGCAAGAGAAGTATCAGATCACCTGGAAGTACTCTTTAAGGCCCTAAATAGTGGCAAGGGAGGAGGTGTGGAATAATGACCATGCCCCCATGCCTCCAAACACACTGCAAATACAGATTCTATTCTTTAATATTGAATAACCGTTGTCTACTGGAGATATGATGATTTACGTAGCAATACATATCTACAACTCATATATAGAGTGTTGTTTTTGAATAATACATGTCTATCACAGTTGTGCTTTCAAACCAGACTGTTCAACTGCATGAAAGGAATGTAAATTTTCTTTTTATTTTTAAGTACTGGAGACGTTGAAATTTTAGACATTTCCTAGTGTGTGTGCCGGTGTTATAGAACAGGATGTGTTTAATGAACAATTCAAAAGGGAGAGTGTCACAACTTTATAAGTTACAAGGAAGCTATGTCTGTGTTAAAGTTTTCATGAACATTGCAATAAGGACACAAAATAGGCTTGAAATAAGAACATTTTTAAAGTTATGAGGTGTTGTTTCCTCACCAATTGTTGTTTTGTAACTCCAATATATACAATTAATTTGAAGAAAAAGCCCAAGAGGTGCAAGTCTTAGTTTATTCTTTGGTTTAAGCAAGGTGTGCACTTATCATGTGGTAGTGTCATGCAATTTACTTGTTTGTAAATATAACATGAATAGTGCTTTAGTTAGGATCCATGTTTGAATGCTTTCATGTAAGATTCCACAAATTAAACAATCTCATTGCATCAATAATCCGATCACATTTTTACAATTTAGCCAAGTTTGTTGAAATGGATTCCGATTGTGATCAACAATGGTTTCAGTTCTAAATGTTCCGGCATTGCTTTCACAATATCAGCAAAGCTCATTTCAGCTGGTTTGGTTGGAGTATTCAAACTTCAAAGCAAACTGTATGCCTTTAAATTCAATGCACTGAGTAAAATTGGTACTTGTTTCTCATTGGCTTTTCTATTTGCTTTAAAATACTGCTCAAAACATTCAGTTTACAAAATGCAGTTATCCATTGTATCAATCTTTCCGAAGTAGCCAGCCATTTCTGTTCTCATTTGTTTTTGTTATTATCATCACCCAGTACCCACTACTCATGAACCACAAATTCTTCCATTTTCTGTGTTATTTATACTCAATTATTTCTGTCTATCTTTTTAGAAGTGAAGCTGCACTGCTTTATTTTAAACAGCGCTTCACAGATTGGTAGTCATCTTGGGATTGTTTTAAAAATGCATCATCACCACTTTTATGTTTTAAAACTCCATAATGTAAAATTAATTTGAAGAAAAAGATGGAAGCCCAAAAGATGTGAGCATTAGTTTGTTCTTTACTTTAAGTGAGGTGGGCACGTATCTCATGGCAGCATCATGATGTATGCAATTCACTTATTTTTAAATATAACCTGTAATCAATTATTTACATGAACAAGAATGCTTAATCAACAACATATTTGCAATATTATTCAAACGCTACTGAAATATTAATTACAACAACACAAATTGTTGAGAAAATTTGGGCCCATTATTTGCAATGTAGGATGTTTATTTTGAGACCTTCATTTGTGCATTCTGTGGCAGTAACGTAAGAGTCAATGGTCAAAGGGTCACATGTCCTTAAATTCCGATGACTGTGCTAGGCAAGGCATGGGTATGCTTTGCTTTCTGTTTGATCTATCCTTCCTTCTAAGGTCAGCATAATTCCAAATGATAGCTTTGAAATCTGCTACTCCAAAAACAAGCTGGGTTTACTTACGAGGGGTGATTGATAAGTTCGTGGCCTAGGGCAGAAGGAGTCAATTTTAGAAAACCTAGCACATTTCTTTTTCAACATAGTCCCCTCCTACATTTACACACTTCGTCCAGTGGTCATGGAGCATGTGGATCTTGGACCTCTAGAAAGTGTCCGCAGCATGGATGATTGATAAGTTCATGGCCTAAGGTAGAAGGAGATGAGTTATACTACTGTCATTACATGCACATGCAGTTCAGCTCTTAGAGTGATGCAGAAAGTTTGAAGTTTGGGTGGTGATGCTTGAAGGACCAGCAGGGCCTACTGTGCTGTATCTCAATAAAAACCGTTCAAAAAATGAAGGCTTTTCACTGTATTTCAGTGTATCTGTCAGTATCAAACTGATTATGACCAAGCCAAAGCAAATTATTTTTTTAGTTTCAAAAGCAAACTTACAAAACAAAAAACTTAGTCCTTTTACTTTGTCATTCAGCAAACACCTTTATTCCTAAATTCTCCAAGGGCGTTCTATACCTGAATTAGATACACTCATATCGATGCAGTTACAAAGAAGGCACAACAGAAGCTATATATCATTAGGAGTTTGTGGAGGTTTGGTATGTCACCAAAGGCATTCATAAATTTCTGCAGATAGACCATGAAGGGCTTTCTAACTGACTGCATCACTGTCTAAAATGGGGGGTGGGGGCTACTTCACAGGAGCAAAAGAAGCTACAAAAAGTTGTGAACTCAGTCATCTCCATCATGGGCACTAGCCTCCATCGCACCCAGGGCATTTTCACAGAGCGATATCTCAAAAGGGTGGCATCTATCATTAATGACCCCCATCACCCAACATATGACCTCTTCTCATTGCTACCATCAAGAAGGAGGTACAGGAAGGAACACACTCAACAATTCAGGAACAGCTTCTTCCCCTCTGCTATCTAATTTCTATATGGACTTTGAACCCATGAACACTACTTTGCCACTTTTTTGCACTACTTTATTAATTTAACTACTTTATATATATACTTACTGTAATTCATAGTTTTATTAAGCAGTGCAATGTACTGCTGCAGCAAAACACAAATTTGATGACATATGGCAGTGATATTAAGCTGATTCAGATTCCACTTTAATGTTATTAGTGTTGCTCTTATCTCAAGTCCGAGTAATTTGTGTAGAGCTGGAGTGACTGATGAAGACATAACTGAGCTTGTCACAAAGTACTGATTTTACATTAATGCAAAAGCAACCATTTTAACAATGCTGTGCTGAAACTATTAAGTCATTGTTGTTGTGTTACCAAATATGCTTCCTGTGCCATGAGGCTGAATATGATGGTTTTTAGCCCATTTTCCCTAATTCCCTCTTTTACCTTATCAACATTCATTGTAAAGTGAGAGTTGCAGGAGAGAATGTGATTTTTCCTTTCTAGAGTAATAGAATGTACTACTTAAAGTTGTTAGGTGCAGTAATTATGGTTATGTTATTCAGATAATGTAAGAAATTTGTTTCTGATCCCTGCTGACAGTTTGAACAGCTGCATTAAGTTCTAATGAGAAAGTGCAGGCACAGATACAAGTCAACTTGAAACCAAGATATTGATATGCCTTGAAAGTTACAAAGAACCTTTGATTTTGGAAATTGGAAATAGAAAATGGTGGGACCACAGATCAGGCTGCATCTATGGAAAGAGCAACAGAATTATTCCTCAGGTTTGAGTCCCTTTCATTGATTGGCATCTAAGCTAAGCTCACTCAGGGATCTCATTTTGCATAGGACACCTAACATCCTTGTCTGAAACTGGTCAATATATGGCCCAAGCCCAAACAAATATGTTGGTATTACATCCCCTATCTGGTATATGCAATAGATATGAATTTAAAATTCAATTATATATTCAATCAAATCTGATTAAACTACACCTGAATTGTTATTATATTTTTTTATCCCAATGTTCTCAATGTGACCTTCAAATGGATTACTTAAGAACATTCTAGTCCAGTTCAAGAAGTATTTTCAGAAGGTGTAGCTAACATAGCAATTTGAATATGTTAATGTATAAACATTTACACTGTTGTGGCCAGAGACTCTGCTGTCATGAGGGCAAGAATGGCTGCTGCATGCTCTAGGATTTTAATGTTTCAAAACCAACCGGGATGAAGATGAAGATAAAAATGGTAGGAAAGTGGTATTGCTAGTCGGGGATATATGGAGGGATTGTCTACTGAGTCAGCATGGGTGGAAATCAGAAACAGGAAGGGAGTAACCACACTACTGGGAGAATTTTCTAGATTGCTAATAGCAGCAGAGACACTGAGGTGCAGATCAGGAAGCTGATTTTGGAAAAGTGTTAAAAGGTGTTGCATGGGTGACCTAAACTTGCCTTACGTTGATTGACACCTCGTTAGTTCCAAAGGTTTAGATTGGGCAGAATTTATTAGGTGTGCCCAGACACAATATGTAGCAGGCCAGCTTGAGGTGATGCCATACTGGATCTGGTACTAGTCAATGGACCTGCTCAGGTGATGGACTCAGTGGGTGAGCATTTCAGAGACAGATACCACAACTCCCTAATCTTCACCATAGCCTCGGACAGCGATAGTAGCAGATGATATGGAAAAGTACTTCATTGGGGGAGGGTTGAATCATGATGCAATTAGGCAGGAAGTTGGAAGTGTAACTAGGAACAGAGTACTCAGGGAACTGCAGAGTGGAAATGTGGAAGTTTATTAGGGATTACTTGCATGGGGTCCTCGATAAGTTTGTCCCATTGAGCCAGGCAAAGAATGACAGGGTAAAGGAATCATGGTTGACAAGAGTTGTGGAATATCTAATCAAGAGAAAGAAAGACACTTACTTAAATTTTAGGAAGCAAGGATCAAGCAAGACTCGAGTTACAAGTTAACCAGGAAGGAGCTTAAGAATGCACTTACAAGAGCTGTACGGGGACATGAAAAGACCTTGGCGAATAGGCTTAAGGACTCCCCCAAGGGATTCTACAAATATGGGAAGAATGGGGAGATGAGTAGGGTGAGGGTAGGACTGATCAGGGATAAAATGGAAGCACATCACTGAAGTCGGAGGAGGTAAGGGAGGTCTTTAATGAATATGTTGCCAGTGATAAGGACTTTGGCGAATGTGAGGGCAGAGTAAAACAGGCTGATATGCTGGAACATGTTCATGTTATCGAAGAAGATGTGCTGAAACTTTTGACAAACATTAGGGCAGGTAAGTCCCTGAGGCTAGATGGAATATACCCATGGTTACTATGTGAAGCAGGGGAAGAGGGTGAATTGAAGGGAAATAAATGTGACACTCCAAACTCTTTAATTTGTACAACTTTTCAGATACTGGCCCAATATTTATGAAGTACGCTGCTGTATGGCTGGACTTCTTTCCCATCTTAACGTTTTACATGATTTCACATTAAATACAATGTCCTTTAGGAGAGATTTATTAACTTTGCTGAACATCAATCTTGTCATTTCTTTAGCAAGTTTAATTCCTAATTAATGTGCAAACACAATAATTTCTTGATACAATTGTGGAGATTGATGGATAGCTGTTTCTGAAGCTAAGAACAAACCTTTGCTGTTTGCCCAGGCACCTGTGATGATTAATACTGTATGTTATTGTATATCTCAAACTTGTGGTGACACAGTGATCCACCGAGTAGAGCTGCAGCCTCACAGGTCCAGTGACCTGGGTTCAATCCTGACCATAGGTGCTGTCTGTGTGGAGTTTTCACATTTTCACTGTGATAGCATGCTCCTGATTCTAATGGCATGCAGGTTATTAGGCTAATTATCCACAGTAAGTTTCCCCTAATGTGTAACTGTATTGATAGGAAAGTGAGTCGTGTAAAATGGTCCAGTGTAATTGGGAGCTTGATAACGAACGTGGACTTAGTGGGCCAAAGGGTCTGTTTCAATCCCATTTGAATCTATGGTAATTTGCATACTACTAATGGCTGCTTATTCATTCATTTCTGTTTTGGCAGCACATTCACGTCTCTTATGCCTCCAGGATATTAAAAAGAGTTTGCATCAATTATGCAAAATCTGTGATTTACAAAGCCCAGTTGTATTCTTGTATCAGGAATGCTTGCAACATTTTCCTTGTGCCTTTCAGGATGTTGTAACCCATAGTTATTTTACTTTATTTAATGCACAACTTTAGACAAATACCTCCATTTTCTATTAAAATTGAGGACAAAATTGGCAATGGAAATAAGCAATAATTGCACTTTCTCAGTCATACATTACAGCACCAGTTCTTATAAATCTGGCCTTTTCACTCTTCTTCAGTCATGAGACTTTGTTATACAGCAGTGGTACTCAGTTATGCACCTGACTAGAATCTGACTATCATATCCTGTTACCTCATGACCACCAGCAGCAGGAAAAAGTCACAAAGTGGTAATAAAGTTGTGGCACTGAGATAATAATAATGGGAAGGAACAGAATCAACAATGATTTATGAAATGGAAAACAAAATCAGGTTTGACAAACCTTAAGAGTTTTTTTTTGAAGTAGTAACTAATAGAATAGGGATAGACAAGCTAGCAAAATAACTTTTAAGAGGTTTTTGAAGGTTCTAGACAAGTTATTACCTTATAAAATTGGAACACATTATGTGGGGATAATATACTCATGTGAATGAAAATTCAATTCATTAATGAACAGAAAACAGAGGGATAAATGCACCATTTTTGATTGGGAAATTGTGATATATCAATCAGCATTAGAGCCCCAGTTGTTCACAATCACTATCAATGATTTGGATGAGTGGACAAGGTGTATTATATCAAAGTTTGCTGATGATACAAAGCTAGGTGGTATCATGGGCAGTAAACTAGATGCACTTCAGACAAAAGATGATACAAGTACAGGGTGGATGGAATATAATGTAAAAATATGTGTATTTGCTATTTTAGTAGATAAGGAAAGAAAGCAAAACATGTTTACAAATACTGGGATATTGTAATACAGGTTTTCACAGCAGGCTTTCAGCAGATGCTCGTTGCTCAACTCTGGAAGATCTGGACAATGAAGATGCATATGTCAGAATGCTCTTCATTGACTACAGCTTGGCATGCAATGCATTATTGCCGTGACATTCATCAGTAAGGTCTAAGTGTGAGGAGATGGCTTCCGAGATTTAAACAGTCTAATTCTCCGGAGTACAGATAGTTGGCACGGCCTCTTTAAGGACATAGGATGTTCCCATTAATTGATAATCATGTTTTGGGCACCAAGAATTGAGTATTTAAGGAACACCTGAGCATAGGTTCAGTGCTGAACCATAAGCCTGCCAGAGATTTCATCTAGCGCTTGTTTTGTGATTAGTTTCTCGATTCTGTTTGAGACCAGGTCTCAATCCTAGCCTCAGATACACTAGCAGTTGGGTCCAAGGCATCTTCATCAAGGACTCTTATCACATCAAGACTTGGGCCTCAGTACCTCCCAGTACAAACTTAACTTATAGGAAGGCGATTGAAAATATGGCTGAGAGGTATCATAATAACAACCTCTTATTCAAAGTCAGAAAGACCAAAGAGATGATTAATGACTTCAGGAGAAGAAATTGGAGGTCCATGAGCCAGTGTTTATTGGAGTAGAAGAAGTACAGAGGGTCAGCAGTTTTAAGTTCCTCTGTATTATTATTTGAGAGGACCTATCCTAGGCCAAGCATGAAAATGAAATTACAAAGAAAGTACTGCAGTGTTTTCAATCTCCTACTTCCTTAGGAGACTGAGGAGAATCAGTGTGATATCTAAAACTTCTGCAACATATATAAATGTGTAGTGACGTTTATTTTGACTGTCTGTATCACAACCTGGTATGGAAACACCAACACCCTTGAATGGAAAATCCTACGAAAAGTAATGGATACGACCCAGACCATCGTGGGTAAAGCCCTCCCCTCCCTACACTGAGCACATTTACATGAAACATAGTCGCAGGAAAGCAGCATCGATCATCAGGGACCCTACCAATCAGGATATGCTCGCTTCTCGCGGCTCCATTAGGAGGAAAGTACAGGAGCCCCAGGACTCACATCACTAGGTCAGGAGCAATTACTACCCCTCAACTATTAGGCTCCGGAACCAAAAGGGATAACTTCACTCAACTTCACTTGCCCCATCACCAAAATGTTTCCTCAAGCAACCGACTCACTTTCAAGGATTTTTTATTTCATGTTCTCAATATTTATTGCTTATTTATTATTATTTATTTTTGTGTTTGCACACATTTTTGAGTTTTCTGCACGTTGGTTGAATACTCAAGTTGAGTGGTCTTTCATTGATTTCATTATGGATATTAGTTTATAGATTTATTGAGTATGCCAACAAGAAAATGAGGGTTGTATATGGTGATGTATATGTACTTTGATAATAAATTTACTTTGAACTTTGAACTTTAAACCTTGCAGACTCCAGTTAGTATTGATTGATAACATCTCTTGTACATTCATCAGCAACACTGGTGTACTACAGGGTTGTGTATTTAACTCACTGCTCTACTCACTTTATGATTATTATTGTTCGGCTAGGTACGTCTCCAATGACATATTTAAGTTTCATGAGGACGGCACTATTGTTGGCTGAATCAAAGATGGAGATGAATTGGCATATCGGAAGGAGAATTAAAATCTGGTTGAGCGGTGCCACGACAAAGAAAAGTAGAGGGCCATTTGGGATGGAAGAGTGAGTTTGATCTTGGAGTAAGATAAAAGCCTGGCATAATATCATGAGCTGAAAGGTCTGTACTGTGTTGTACTGTTTTGTAGTATATTCTATGTTCTAGCATAAGAGACAAATAATCCTGGAGAAATGGGCTGCTCAGATTGCAGGAGAACGTCTCAGTATTATCAAAGGTGTTCTACGTTGAGCTGACGAGGACATTTCAAAACAGTTCTAGCAGAACTATGACAACTTGAGCAGTGTACATATAAACCTGACAACTGGCTCAGCAAGCTGTCATCAAACATTAATTACATCCAGGAGCCAAATCAAGTCAATTGCTGAATGAATCCCCCCTCTCTGTGTCTGTTCAGTGGTGACAGGAAAATTCTTACCTGATGACACCTTCATTAATGTAGTTGTTATGGTTAGGTGTGCAAAAATGTTTAGAGCTTTAAGTGACCAAAGAATGCTGCAATATGTTGCGTGTGCTAGTCAAGGTTCTGCTATTGTGTAGTGTCCTGAAATGAAATAAGGTCAAGATTATTATCCGGGACAAAAGATTTTCCAGATCTAAGCCTGTACCTCCCTGACATCCTTCTATTTGAAATCTGAGTTTCCAGTAAAAGGCAAATGGTGTGAGTGCACCAAATGAAGGGAGCTAGGTAAAAGATGGAAGTGGAGGGAAAACTGAGTGGAGTTGAAATTCATCCTCTGCGACATGTGTGTAGCATGATAACTCTTAGGCATTGAACTGATCTTCTGAAGT
The DNA here is from genome assembly GCF_030144855.1 of Hypanus sabinus. NCBI lineage: Eukaryota > Metazoa > Chordata > Chondrichthyes > Myliobatiformes > Dasyatidae > Hypanus > Hypanus sabinus. The sequence goes on along the minus strand of NC_082723.1, from coordinate 48,520,523 downwards.
TCTATTCCTTTGAAGTGTCTCTCTCCGTATTTGTTGGCTGTAAATTTGATGATCATTATGACCAAAAATTGTCTTGTGGATTACTATAAACTGAATTATATGAAACTCCTGATTGATAAATCCAGGTGTTCAGCATATTCGGTGCAGCACAGTTCAAAGATTGGTTGGGTTGAGTTCTTCTCCGACGTTGGCACTTTACTTGCAAACGTTTCATCACGAAGTGAGGAGACATTGTCAGTGTGCTGTTGATTGGTAAATGAGCTGGCAGGATCAGGATTGGTGTGGGTGGAAGCAGAGGATTTCTAGTGCAGTGAATATATATTATATATTGGGAAATTGCTTCATTATTGTCACAGATACCGAGGTGCAATGGAAAACCTGTCTTGTATGTGTTCGTACAAATCAGATCATTGCAACTGTGCATTGAAGTAGTACAAGGTAAAATAATGTCAGAATAAAGTGTTACGGTACAGAGAAAGTGTGTTGCAGGTAAGGTGCGAGCTCAAAGAAGGTAGATTGTGAGGTTGAATCTATCTTGTCAATCTATGAGGAGAAAGGTTGAGAGGGAAAACTGAATCAACTAAAATGATGGATATCTTCACTTCCCTTACAGTAGATCCATCAATGCATCTCCTAATATGGTGACAAAATGTTTGCAAGTAAACTGTCAAGATTGGACATCAACTCAACACAACTATCAACCACCTGAGCAACATATCATCCAAGTTATTTCCAGTTCAAACATTCACATTGTCCATGCATGGACATGGAGAGTACAATGAACTCAAGGGGTTTGCAGTGTACACTGGGGCTTAAGGAGACCAACACTAGACTTATCATTATAGTACAATAAGACGGATTTGACCTCACAATCTACCTTGTTTGTTTTTGCACTTTACCAGAACTGCACTTTCTCTGTACTGTAACACTTTACTCTATCATTGTTTTTACCTTGTACCACCTAATACACTTTTGTAATGAATTGATCTGTATAAACATTGCGTATAAGACTTGTGACAATAACGAAACATTTTACCAATCTATTGTGGGTCCAGTCACCTGTTCACCAGCTCTGCAGATCCTCTAATTCAACCCACACCAACTCTGACCATTGCCAGCTCACTTACCAGCCTCTAGTAACCTTGTGCCTAACCCTGACCTGGTTTCCACTTCTATATCTACATCTTCTTGTCTTGGTCCGCTTCATGAAGTCCATGTTCCAGTTCACTGTCCGGTCCATGGAATCCAGACTCCGGGTCTTCTGGCTGTCTGTTGTTTCATTTGGGCTTAATCACAAGCACCTGATTCTCATATTGGGGCTGGAATATAAGTGGCCCTGGGCTCAAGTGTGGTTGCTGGTTTGTCTTGTTGGTATTCTGTCCTTGTTTCTGTGGGGTAAGTCAGACTGTTCTTGCTGTCACCCTATGGTGGGATCTGACCCTTCCTGTCCTTACCTCTGTTGGGTAAGTTAGGCTGTCTTTGCTGTTACCCTGAGGCTGGACTGTTCCCTGCCTGCCCTCTGAAGCCTGGCCTGTAGCCTTGCCCTGCAACTCACACCTGAAGCCTTGGAGTGAGACTGGAGCCTTGCTATGCCAACAGAAGGAACTATTTATTGTTGAGTTTGGAACTGTCTCTTTGTGTCCCTGTGTTCAGTGTCTGTGTATGAGTCCTGGCCTGATGTCCTGTCCCCAAAAGGGGACCTGGCTCTGTGTTCTGTGTTCCTGTGCTCTAGTCCAAGGCTCAATATTCTGGTGCTCAAGTCTGAGACTCTGAGGAGGTTCCAGTCTGTGTCCAAGTTGTAGCCTTGGCCTGAGTCCTAGTCTCATCCAGGGCTAGTGTCTGTGTCCAGCTACACATCTCCCTGCTTCTGTGTTCCTGCTCTCCTTGACCTAGGCTTTGTGTTCCTGCTCTCCCTTGATCAAGACCAAGTCTGAGCTTCATGTCCTTGTGCAACCCTGGAGTCCTGTGTCCTGCCCCATGTCCAGTCCTGTTACCTTGCCATGTCCTGTCCTTGCCTGGATCTGGAGTCTGAGCCCTAGTCAAGACCTAGGTTCTGGGTCCCTGTCCAGTCTCTGGCTAGGAGTCATTGTCCAGGTTTCCAGTTCCTTGTCCAGGTCCCACTTTCCTACTCTAGTCCTAGCCCATGCCCTGCCTTGTAGTCTTGTCCAGGGCCTGTGTCTTGTCCAGTGTCGTTTCTTTCCCATGTCCTTTGCTTTCTTGATATGCCTAGTCCTCTCCCTAGTTCTTCAGTTGTCTGTGTCTTGCATTTGGGTCTGTTCCCAATGCCCACCTTATGACACTTCTGCCAACTTCCTTTCTTCAATGTTAACAATCCCAACAGAGAAAGCAAGGGAATAGACTTTGTAAGTACAAATTGTGCAAGTTCCCTTTCATCGTTCATGACACTCTGGCACTTGTAGAACTTCGTAGCCAGGTAAGTTCCCACACATACATGGATTTCTCCTTGTATTAATGCAGCTCCTTGAGAACCATACAATTTCTGTACTATATTTTCCATTAATGCACAAACTCAGATCCCTGTTGGGGAGAGTTAAGTCTAAAGGAATAACTGCAATATTGTGTTCCATCTACCTACTCATCTGAACAGGCCAAGACTGGATGTTTCTCAGAATCTCTGTATTTGTATTCTCATTTTCAAATGAAAACATCAATACAAAAAGGTTCTTGTGCTCTTCCTCCTTGCTTCTTCCCATATTGTGCATCAACAGGTTTCACTGGAGATCAGCTTGCCTGAGGCAATCACTTGCATACCCTGCCTATTCATTGTTCAAAGTTACCTATGCTATACTGCTTAAGAACAGTTTGAGTCTTTAATTCTCTCATCCCTTCTCTGGGGAAAGTAATACATTGCAGCTTTAGCTTCACATTCAACAACATGAATGAGATGATCACTGATGACAATGCTTACTGGGTATTTCTGACTATTATACACTCATAGACTTTTATTTCACACCTTTCATAGTCGTGTAGCACAGAATGTCTATGCTGATCATTGGGTACCCATCCAGACTAATCCTATTTATTAGCTGTTGGTCTGCAGCTTTTAAAGTCCTGTTCATCCAGTAGCTTTTTAAATTTTGCAGGAAAACCTGTTTACACTGCCATCTCAGGTAGTACATTACCTCTTGCAAAAACACTCTGGCTGGAAATAAATTTGGCCTCAGATTTCCTCTCAGCTTCTTTGCCTTACCCAAAACCTATATCCTCTAGATTGTAAGACCATCATTTATCATAAATGGTTTCCTACTTATCTAGGCTGTCTATTCTCATAATTTTATAAACTTCAATTGGGCCTCCTTCAGCCTCCTCTTCTCCAAGGAAAATATACTCAGTCTCTGCATTGTCTTCTCATTCATGGAATGCTCTGTTCCAGGCAACAATGTGGTGAATCTCCTGAGAGTATGAGCCTTAACAAGACAAAAAACAAAATCAAGCTTTCTAATGTGAAACAGGGATACCTTTACCTGTGCACCTTGTGCATCAGTTTCCCTTTTCTATAATAGCTTCTTATTTCAAAGGTCAAAGTTCAAAGTACAAGGTAAAGTTAATGATTAGTGTACATATATATTACCACATACAACCCTAAGATTCTCCTTCTGCAGGCTCGGACTTCAACTACAACACAGAGTCTTGCCATCTTCAGAAGTTTTCTGGTGACTCTGCCATAGTTGGATGCATCAGCAAAGGAGATGAGGCTGAGTACAGGGCTATGGTGGGAAACTTTGTCACATGGTGTGAGCAGAATCATCTGCAGCTTAATGTGAAAAAGACTAAGGAGCTGGTGGTGGACCTGAGGAGGGCTAAGGCACCGGTGACCCCTGTTTCCATCCAAGGGGTCAGTGTGGACATAGTGGAGGATTACAAATACCTGGGGATGCAAATAGACAATAAACTGAACTGGTCAAAGAACACTGAGGCTGTCTACAAGAAGGGTCAGAGCCGTCTCTATTTCCTGAGGAGACTGAGGTCTTTTAACATCTGCCGGACGATGCTGAGGATTTTCTATGAGTCTGTGGTGGCCAGTGCTATCATGTTTGCTGTTGTGTGCTGGGGCAGCAGGCTGAGGGTAGCAGACACCAACACAATCAACAAACTCATTCGTAAGGCCATTGATGTTGTGGGGGTGGAACTGGACTCTCTGATGGTGGTGCCTGCAAAGAGTTTGCTGTCCAAGTTGCATGCCATCTTGGACTATGACTCCCATCCACTCCATAATGTACTGGTTAGGCACAGGAGTACATTCAGCCAGAGACTCATTCCACTGAGATGTAACACTGAATGTCATAGGAAGTCATTCCTGTCTGTGGCCATCAAACTTTACAACTCCTCCCTTGGAGTGTCAGACACCCTGAGCCAATAGGCTGTTTCTGGACTTATTTCTACTTGGCATTATTCTTATTCTTATTCTTATTCTTAATTCTTAGTTCTTAGTTCTTAGTTCTTAGTTCTTAGTTCTTAGTTCTTAGTTCTTAGTTCTTAGTTCTTAGTTCTTAGTTCTTAGTTCTTAGTTCTTAGTTCTTAGTTCTTAGTTCTTAGTTCTTAGTTCTTAGTTCTTAGTTCTTAGTTCTTGATTTTATATTGCTATATTTCTACACTATTCTTGGTTGGCGTGGCTGTAACAAAACCCAATTTCCCTTGGGATCAATAAAGTATGTCTGTCTGTTTTGAAAATCTATAGAACAGTAACTATAAACTGTAAACATCAGGAATTATAAACTGCACAAATGCAGATTAAAATAAATAACAATAAATAATGAGTATGAAATCATATGACAGACTCCTTAAATGCATGTAGCTCTTCCCTTTTGTTCAAGAACCTGATGGTTGAGGAGTAGTAACTGTTCTTGAACCTGGTGCTGCAAGTTCTGAGGTTCCTGTACCATCTACATGATAGCAGCAGCGAGAGAAGAATTGGTCAGCAATGCTTTTTAATATGTGGCCAGGGACCCAGTCCGGTCCAAATACTCTCACCCTCCTGAAGGCAACCTGCACTCGGCTTCACAGACTGAGATCATAGGGTCATCGAGCTGTTTGGGTTTGTGATATTTCCTCCATGTTCTGATGGTCCAAGTGAGTATAGAAGGCACGGAGCTGGTCTGGAGGCAAAGCCCTCCTGTCTCCCATGAGGTGACAGCATTCATGCTCTCCCTCAGCTGTTGAACATCCCTTGTTGATTCGAGTGTGGTCTGGTATTCGCCCATGAGATGGCTTTCTGTAGATGATTAGGAGATATTATAACTTTCTTGGTCACTAGATTTCAATGTCTCTGATCTGACCCTCAGCAATTTTCGGATATCATGATTCATCCAGGACTTCTGATTAGGAAAGTCTAAGTGATTTAGTGGGGACCATGTCATCTACAGCTGTTGAAGTAGATGCTACAACCATGGTCTATTCATTCACACCACTTGATAAGTGAACATGGCCCAGAGCAATCCCACAATTGTTCCTGCCTCCTATAGCCATCTTTTTGTTCTTCTAATCTCTGGAGCCTTGCTTGTTAGATGATCCCATTATGCAGGTAGGAGAAAGAGAGCCAGGTAATTTTATTTACCAAAATATGGCCTGGGCTAGAAATGATGGGCATTCTTTACCCAAGTAGAGCAGTGACCTAATGTGTTGGGACCTTTGGAGCTGCAGTTTATGTGTTCGTGGTAATTTGGCAGGATTTTCTTCCAAAAACAACTGGTTGAAGTCTCCAATTATAAATTGAAATGCATCGGTTTAGGCTGGTTTTTGTTTGCAGACAACATCATGCAGAGTTATGAGTATTTATTACAGTCAACCACTGGTGGTATAAAAGTTGTGCTCAGGATAACACGGGAGAACTCCTGATGTAAATAGAATGGTTGGTAGTTGACCATTAGTTGTTCCAAGATGGAAGAACATGAGTTCAACGGAACTGCCAAGTTGGAGCACCAACAAGAGTTAAAAATAAAACACACACCTCCTCCTGTTGCCTTTCCCAAGTCAGCAGTACGGCCCATTCAATGAATTGTGAGTCCTTCTGGTCTGACTGCTGCAACTGGAGTATTCAGAAAGAGCCACATTTCGATACAGCACACAAATGAGCAGACTTTCTTCTGCCTCTGACACAGCAGTATTGCCTTCAGATCCCCACTTTTATTCTCCAGTGACTGCACTTTTGCCAACAGGATGCATCCCTCTGCATTTCAGCCTAGCATAGATTCCCTCTCTCCTGCCTTGCATTTGACCACAGTTATGAACCTTAAAGGCACTGCACCTGACCATGTTTGGGTTCTTCAGTCTTTCTTGAGATCTGTAGATCATTGAGGAAACTTAAAATTCCATTGCTCAGAGGAAAGGTACATGCTGCAGAATGCAGCACAAGTAATTCAAAAGGAGAATATTTAAGAGGAATTTTGGAACAATTCTCTGCAGCCCACAGGAAGTCACGGATGATCACTGGCACCATTTCCTTGCATATCTGAAACTATCAATTTAGTATTTAAACACCATGTAGCTTGAATGAGTTTACCCATGCTATGCAGGGGAGGGTTTAATTCAGCACTTGGTAGAGTCAATAGACAATGGGTGCAGGAGAAGGCCATTTGGCCCTTCTAGCCAGCAGAACCATTCACTGTGATCATGGCTGATCATACTGTTCCTGCCCTCTCCCCATATCCCTTGACCCCACTATCTATAAGAGCTCTATCTAACTCTCTCTTGAATGCATCCAGAGACTTGGCCTCCACTGCCTTCTGGGGCAGAGCATTCCACATATCCACCACTCTCTGGGTGGAAAATGTTTTTCCGCATCTCTGTTCTAAATGGCCTACCCCTTATTCTTAAACTGTGGCCTCTAGTTCTGGACTCACCCATCAGCGGGAACATGCTTCCTGCCTCCAGCATGCCCAATCCCTTAATAATCTTGTATGTCTCAATCAGATCCCCTCTCATCCTTCTAAATTCTAGTGTATACAAGCACAGTCGCTCCAATCTTTCAACATATGACAGTCCTGCCATTCCGGGAATTAACCTTGTGAACCTACGCTGCACTCCCTCAATAGCAAGGATGTCCTTCCTCAAATTTGGAGACCAAAACTGCACACAATAGTCCAGGTGGGTCTCACCAGAGCCCTGTACAGCTGCAGAATGACCTCTTTACTCCTATACTCAATTCCTCTTGTTATAAAGGCCAGCATGTCATTAGCTTTCTTCACTGCCTGCTGTATCTGCATGCTTGCTTTCATTGTCTGATGTACAAGAACACCTAGATCTTATTGTACTTCCCCTTTTCCTAACTTGACTCCATTTAGATAGTAATCTGCCTTCCTGTTCTTGCCACCAAAGTGGATAACCTCACATTTATCCACATTAAACTGCATCTGCCATGCATTTGCCCACTTACCCAACCTGTCCAAGTCACTCTGCATTCTCGTAACATCTTCCTGACATTTCACACTGCCACCCAGCTTTGTGTCATCAGCAAATGTGCTAATGTTACTTTTAATCCCTTCATCTAAATCATTAATGTATATTGTAAACAGCTGCGGTCCCAGCACCAAACCTTGCAGTACCCCACTGGTCACAGCCTGCCATTCCGAAAGGGACCCATTAATTGCTACTCTTTGTTTCCTGTCAGCCAGTCAATTTTCAATCCATGTCAGTACTCTGCCCCCAATACCATGTGCCCTAATTTTGCCCACTAATCTCCTTTGTGGGACTTTATCAAAAGCTTTCTGGAAGTCCAGGTACACTACATCCACTGGCTCTCCTTTGTCCATTTTCATAGTTACATCCTCAAACAACTCCAGAGGTTGAGGATCAAAACCTACACACTCACAAGGATGAAATGTGAGCTCCATGTAGACAAGACCTGAGGTCAAAATTGAATCCGGCTACTGGAACTGTGAAGCAGAATCACTACTTGTTGCAACTCTAAGCCATTCCTGATTGTTCATTCAGTGACCATAGCCTTCATGCAGCATTCAGATGCTGTTTATAATTCCCTATGTACTTCAGGACAGGTGAAGTTCAGGCCTTGACTTTATGTTAAGAATGTTATTGTATGTTAAGAATGAGTTCCTTGCTCAGACAATCTTTTCATTTTAGGTTTTAGTTCAATCATTGTCACTGCTAAAATCAACAAGATAAGGCATGCAACAACAGAATGGGCTCTTTGAACCCACGTGTTGAATTAATTGTTGGGAGGAGGTTTGGTGAGATCAGAGGTCACACTTAGCGTGTTTCGGCATTTGAATGGATGCACAACAAGGTAACATTTGACACTGGGACCCAAAGCAGGGATGGAGTGACCTTCCACAAAGGCAGGTTTATTTAGCTTTGCATTAATGACCTCTCGATGGTGGATAATGACAGCTTTCTTAAACTTCTCTTTGTTAAGTGAAATATCATGTCCATTGTTATCAAGATCGCCCCTCCTGATCCATGGTGCACATAATCAAGTCAAGTTTATTGTCACTTCAACAACAGACTGCTGGTACACTATACAGTAAAAACAAAACAACGTTCCTCCAGGACCCTGGTGCTACAGGAAACATCAGAGAACTGCACTGGACTATGTGAGACAGCACAAGGCTACAACGATACTATGTAAAGCAACATTAAAAACTGCACTAGACTACAGATCTGCACAGGACTACATAAAGTGCACAAAACAGTGCAGGGCAGTACAATAATTAATAAACATGACAATAGGCACAGTAGAGGACAAATTACAATATAATAATAAATGATGTAGATGTCAGCCTAGACTCTGGGCATTGAGGAGTCTGATGGCTTGGGGGAAGAAACTGTTGCACAGTCTGGTCGTGAGAGCCTGAATGTTTCGGTACCTTTTGCCAGATGGCAGGAGGGAGATGAGTTTGTGTGAGGGGTGAGTGGGGTCCTTCACAATGCTGTTAGCTTTGTGTGGTGCAGTGTGTGGTGTAAATGTCTAACAGCAGGAAGAGAGACCCCGATGATCTTCTCAGCTGACCTGACTATCTGCTGAAGGGTCTTGCAATCTGAGACAGTGCAGTTCCAGAACCAGGCAGTGATGTAGCTGCTCAGGATGCTCTTGATACATGCTCTGTAGAATGTGGTGAGGATGGGGTGTGGGAGATGGAATTTTCTCAGCCTTCGCAGATGTAGAGAGACTGCTGAGCTTTCTTTGCTATCGAGCTGGTGTTGAGAGACTAGATGAGATTCTCCTCCGGTGAACACTAAGAAATCCGGTGCTCTTAATGATCTCAACGGAGGAGCCATCAACGTTCAGTGGAGAGTGGTCGCTCCATGCTCTCCTGAAGTCAACAACCATCTCTTTTGTTTTGCTCACATTCAGAGACAGGTTGTTGGTTCTGCATCAGTCTGTTAGCCGCTGCTCCTCCTCTCTGTAAGCTGACTCGTCGTTCTTGCTGATGAGACCCACCAGTCGTGTCATCGGCAAACTTAGTGGCTGCTAGGCAATGATGTCTTGCTGGCTCATGACCTGCTCATTTTGTCCTGATGTCCCATTTATGATAAATGCTTCAGAGGAAAATAAAGTAGAATTCAATCCAAAATTAATACTTTGCAAGTGGTACTATTGCTGGGGTAAAGGAAGGGATGTTGGAAATAAGCAAGTCAGATTGCATCTGTGTGGCTGTAACAGTTAAACTTTCAGGTTGATGGCCTTTCAGCAGAACTGGAAGAAGTTTGAATTATGCAGAAAGATGGAAGGACTGTGATTGGAAAGCGAAAGGAATTAAATGTCAGAGGTAAGTGCTGCTAAGAATGGGAGAGGATGGTAAATAACCAAACCAAATAGAAATCTGGAAAAATTGTGAAGAGGATTTGTATTATTATTGTAATTTATCTGAAAACAAAACTGTGAATACTGGAAATGAGAAATGCAAAGGGCGAACTTATTTGTAGCTGTATTCTTTTTCACAGTCTGATTATTCAGTAAAATGTTCTCAAACTTACATTTGGTTTCATTGAAATTAAGTCCAAGGCTATGGCAGTGTGATGCAAAGTGCTCTCCCAATCTGGCGTCTCCTAGCTAGAGGAAATCACATTGTGAGCACCCAATGCAAAACATTAAACTTACTGACCTGAGCTCCGGTTCCACACCCCCTGCAAAACTGGTTTAGACTCTCCCGAGTAGGTTAGCAAACCTCCCCGCCAGGATATTGGTTCCCCTTCATTTCAGGTGCAATCCATCCCTCTTGTACCGATCACCCCTTCTCCAGGAAAGGTTTCAATGATCCAAGAACTCAAAACCCTGTCCCCTGTGCTTTCTCCCCAGCCACTCATTCATCTGTGCTGTCATCCCATTCCTACTTGCACTAGCCTATGGCACTGGAAGTAATCCAGAGATTACTACCTTGGAGGTCCTTCTCTTCAGCCACTTTTCTAATGCTTTATACTCACTGCATAGGACCTCTTCCCCTTTCCTGCTGATGTCAATATCCACCACAACCTCTGGCTGTTCACCCTCCTCCTTGAGAATATCCTGCACTTGCTCCATTATATCTTGATCCCCAAGCACCCAGGAGGCAACATACCATCATGATGTCTCTTCAGTGGCCACATAATCTCCTTGTTATCCCCCTAACTATTGATTCCCCTGTAACTACAGCACTTACTACACTGCCCAACTTTACACTTCCCTATTGAGCCACAGAGTCCACCACAGTTCCACCAGCCTGACTCCTGCTGTCATGCCCTGATGGGTCTTTTTTTAAAGTTTTTATTGAATTTTCAAATGATTACAGAAAGAAAGAAAAAAAATTATCAACCCTTCCCCCCTACCCCCTAACATATCCCTATAGAAAGAAAGAGAAAAAGAAAGAAAGAAAGAATGCCTGGATATCAGAAGATCCCCACATGCTCCACGGAGTTCATAATAGCTTTAGTACATATATTTATTTCTTTCCCCAAATAGCCAATAATTTTATCTTTGGAGCACCTATACATTTAATCCTGTCTTTTGTAAATAAGGGCGCCAAATTTTCAGAAATGTTTCATATTTATCTCTTAAATTATAAGTAATTTTTTCGAGTGGAATACAGCTGAAAATTTCGTTCTTCCAACGATCTATACTTAAGTATAAATCCGATTTCCAAGCAACTGCAATGGCCTTTTTGGCTACTGCCATTGCAATTTTTATGAATTCTTTCTGATATTTATTCAATTTGGGTTTCAGTTTTATCCGTTCAATATCACCTAATAAAAATAATATTGGGTTATGTGGAAGTTGTGTTCCAATAACTTGTTCCAGTAAAACCCTGATGGGTCATTACACCCCCCCCCCCCTTCCCTCCACCAGCAGTATTCAAAGAGGTATACTTATTGCTGAGGGGAATAAGTATACCTCTTTCGTATACCACAGTTGAACCCTACAGTGACTTCATAATCCCCTTACCTCTCCTAGTGGTCGCCCATTTCCTGTCTGAAGCCTGTACTGTGGGTGTGACCACCTCTTCAAAAGTCTCCTTGATAATATCTTCAGCCTCCCGAATTATCCTGAGTGCATCCAACTCCAACTCCAAGTCTTTGACCCAGTCAGTCAGGCCCTGAAGCTGCCTGCACTTCCCACTGATGTAGCCACCAGGGAAACCATCAGGTTTCCTGATTTCCCACACCTGACAGGAGGAGCATTCCATCTTGACTACCCTGTACTAATAAAAGTGTGTCAGTATTTATCTGTGACTCTGCCTGTTCAGGCCAAAGCCTGCTAAGCCAAAGTCTTCCCACTCTATCACTGGTACACTCCAACACTGGCCGCTCCACTTGATCCTACCTTCCTTTTATTTGCAGCTGTGTTTAGGCCTCAGACACCAACGCTTCCTGTGCTTGTACAGCTGAAAGACAGGCCTTACCCAAATCTGCTCCTTTTATACTCTCCCAACTTCCATAGTGCTCTGACACCAACACTCACACTCACCAAGCCTAAGACACTGAGAAGGGGATGTTCAAATCATGTCACTCGATGCCATACTACCATCAGTGCATGAGAGCTTACAACTGCAATAGGAATATATGGCAGTGTTTCAACATAGTTTAGGTTGCATCAAACTGCAAACAGAACTCCTTCTCCAACCAGATGCAAAGTCAGTCATCTGTTCCAAAAGAACATTACCTTCCACTGCCTTAGCAGTCATGGAACAAGAGCTAGACTGACTGCAACAAGCTGGTGTGATCAACGTTCTCAACTAGTTATGTTGGGCAGCTCCAATAGTTATTATCAAGAAAGCCAATAGTCCAGTGAGGTTCCATGCAGACTTCTCTACTGGTCTGAATGCAGCTCTTGATCCACACCAGTACCCAGCACCAACATTGGCAGATCTCTTTGCAAAATTGAGCAGTGGTCAGTACTTTGCAAAGTTGGACTCGACTAAAGCCTCCCTCCAGGTAGAAGTGGAAGAAAATTCACAGGAGCTTCTCACCACTGCAATGCATAAGGGGTTGTTAACCTTCCTTGGGGTAAAGGCAGCTCCCTCAATTTTCCAATAGTTTATGGATGCTATGCTAAATGGTATTGTTGGTGTTGCCACTTACCTCAATGACATCATTGTGATGGGCACATACCTGACAGAACTATGCTAACACCTGGACCATATTTTGAACAAACTTCAAGACTTTGTATTACCACTTATGATAGAAAAGTGCAGCTTCCTGATGTCTTCAATCAAGTATCTGGTATTCATTGGAGTATCATGGTCACCACCCTGATCCCAAAAACATGTTATCTTGAGGATGCCTCCACCATTGGACAACACTTTACAGTCATTTTTTCGCATGATCAGTTATTATTCAGCAATTCTGTCAGCAATACACCAGCTGAGAGAGCCATTCAATTGTCTGCACAACCAGGGTGCTATGTGGAAACAGTCCAATCAATGCCCAGAGACCTTTCTTCGGGTGAAGAATATTCTGTCATCTGATCTTCTCTCAATGCATTTCAACCAGAGTTGCCACTCATTGTCACAATGGATGTGTCCAACTATAGAGTGAGGTCTGTCAAAGCCCATACCTTCCCTGATCATTTTGAAAAAGCTAACATGCCTGTAGTGAGATCACTGACCACAGCAGAAAGGAACAATGGACAAATCGAGAAGGAAGCCTTAGGAATCATCTTTACTGTGAAGAAATAACTCAATATTTACTCCAATCAAACCAACCATGTGCACCAGCACAGCCACAAGCAACATTGCAACAAGAAAGTGGTAGTTACAACTACTAAGAAGAACTGATTGCCAACGTAAACAGGTTGATCCAATCCAAATCAACCCATGGCTCAAATCCTACAAGTAATCATCTTCAACAGGGAGGTTGACCATTTAAATAGTCATGCTTTGGGATGTACAACTAAGTTTTGAACTTATGTGGTTGTACTGAATAAAGGAGTATTTTGAATAAAGCCTATCTCCTGGCATCAGTAGTCACAGGTAAGCAAACAGAAAACAAACCTGACACTTGAACCTTCAACCTTGTCATCAAGTCTGTCGAAATGGCTATGGAATGGGCAACACAATGAGCTTGTACCCTGTAGCATGTTCTACCTATCACAACTTTTACTCACCCTTTTATGTGCAGGACTTTTAAACCAAAACCTCCAAGGCAGTGGTCAGAAGGATAGTATGGTCTGTGCTGGTATGTGACTGAGCAATTCTTATCATAACTTGCTAGACAAATTGATTTGTTTCTCAAAGACAGTTTTCTATCACTGTGCTAAATTTATATATTCTGCTCAGTAAAACAAGTTTGGACAAGTTAATTAAACAAATATATATCAAGCAGCCAAAATAGAAGTGAATCTTCAGAAGTGAATCTTTCTCTATCTTAAGGTCATCAAGGGTCAAACTAGTTCACTGCCTCCAAAATTCAAAATTGCTTAAGATTCGTTTTATTAAATGTCATTTCCTGTACACAAGTGTAAAGGACAACAAAATAATTGTTACTCCAGATCCCACATAGCAGCAAACAACCACAATCAGATAAAGAATGCAACAATAATAAAAAAAACAATAAATATAAATGAAAAAGATAGGTCATAAATATAGATTGACCGTATGTCCATAACATGATGCTAAACACATAAGTATCAGTACATAAGGTGCCTGACAGGAAATGATAAAGAAGTGGTGGTGAGAGCTATGGAGATGTGTTAGAAAGCATAGGTCCAATCAACCTTACTTTTTGGGGAAAGTAACTCTCTTTGATTGGAGTAGGACAAATAGTTCATAAGAAGGATGGGTGGGATTCTTCGCAATGTTCTGGCCCTTTTCCAGCATCTTTCTTTATATATGTCCTTGATAAGTGTAGGCTGGTGCTGGTGATGCACTGGGCAGTTTGGAACTACCCTTTGTAGAGCCTTCCTGTGCACCACAGTGCAGTTTCCATTCCATGAAGTGATACAGCTTGTCAGGATGCTCTCTGCTGTGGGTCAGCAGAGTGATGCAAGCATGGATATGCATAGTCCATCTTTCTTCAGCCTCCTCAGAAAGTAGGGGCATTGATGACCTTTCCTGATTGTGTAGAATGAGTTCCGGGACAATAAGAGGTTAATATAACCATATAACAATCACAGCACGGAAACAGGCCATCTCGGCCCTCCTAGTCCATGCCGAACTCTTAATCTCACCTAGTCCCACCTACCCGCACTCAGCCCATAACCCTCCACTCCTTTCCTGTCCATATACCTATCCAATTTTACCTTAAATGACACAACTGAACTGGCCTCTTCTACTTCTACAGGAAGCTCATTCCACACATCTTACACAGGTTGTGCAAGATGTTTTAGGAGTTTGAAACTGTAGTGCCATAGGTGTAGAGAGGTGACTGGTACAAGTTCTCTTGAAGTTGGTAACCATTTCTTTGTCTTGTTGACAATGGTAAAGACTTTCACTTAATTGCTTCTCATGAAGTGAATAAAATCAAATACTCACATGAACAAAACTAAATCCAAATTACAATAATATTACATTGATCTCAGAAATGAAGCACGTGCAGAACCTTCAAAAGATGCATTGATGATTTCATGTGTTGGATCAAAATTCAATGGCACTGAATCACTGTAGATACAGCACATTTTGAATACCTCTGATAAACTAAAATTTTTTTGAGCTTTTGAACAAGATATCAATTTGGTCTTTTATAAGCCATAACCTGCACCAGAATAAGGATCTAGTGCTTTTCAAGCATATATGCTTTTCCAAATAAAGTTTTCTCTGGCTTTTAACTGGCTGCAAGTATTGATCTTAACGTCTTCTGCAAGCAGAGGTGTTGGTGAGCTTTCCTGATTGTATGGAACGTGTTCTGCAACTGTGGTGAACTACATATACCTGTCTGGACATGCCCCTCTGCTGACTGCTCCTGTGGCTCCTCCCACAGACCCCTGTCTAAAGGCGATTGGAGGCACTGCTCTTCCCTCAGTCTCCAGGATGTTGTGTGGTGGTCTCTTGCTACTAATCGTGATGTCTTGCAGCTAATTAAAGCCTATCGTTTGCCTCCAGTCTCCGAGAGTTAATGATGGTGCATCAACAACAAAAAAAGTGATTGTGCAAGATGCGTAAAAAGTTAAAATTGATACCTGTACCCAGCTGGAAGTCTGAGGAGAGTTGATTTGGGCGCCAGAATGATTGCCAGATTTAGCAGTAATAAAATCCAACAGTTCAGCCCAAAACATTGCATACAGATGGTAGAAAATATTCACAGTGATCCTTTGCAGCAAAAAGGCACATTTGCAGTGTATTGGAAGGCATTTTTAACACTTTAGGGAAAGACTTAAACTAAACAGCTGAAGAACATGAGCACATCTGGTTTAAGATGGCTCCACTGAAGTTGTGCAACAGTGCGCTGGTAGTTCAGATGGGAAGAAATACAACCAAAAGCATTATTAATAACACCTTTTCTGAAGTAAATTGTGGTCAATTAGAGTAGGCAAGTAGAGGCGAAGCTGGTTCGAAGGATGGGCCATGCAGATGTATCGCAAAGCTGAGAGCTCAAGACGGGGCCCCAGACATACCTGGTATTGTTGTCACTGTTGGAGTGAGTAATTTAGAGAGGAGTCAATGTAGAAGTGTTTTGATGCCTGTCCACCTAAACTGGGTGCAAATTGGATCACTCCAAGTGCCAAGCCGATTTGGTGAGATCGAGGACGGTTTCAGGCTGTGCATCCCAGTTATGTCACTGCACCGGGATCTGGGACCCAGAACGAGCCACTACCCAGTACTTGAACAATTGAAACACTGCCCAGATTGACTAGAATGCCCAATTGTCGGATTGGAGGTGAGGGTCAGTCTGATTTCGCTTGCTTTCCTCTGACTGGCGGCTGTTGTCTCTGCAAGTTTCATAGTGTTTTTGCGTCACTAATATGATGAACTGAGATGGCTAATATGCATAGACTTAGGCTTACTCCGCCTGCTCTGGGGAGTGAATCTAATGACTCAATCCAGTTCAGAATTTTGTTGTTTGGTTCTATTGTTGCATAATGGGTGCTTTTCCCCCTCTTTCATGGACTTTAAAAAAAAATTGGTTCTTTGTTTTTCTTGCTTTGTGGTTGCATGTAAGCAAACAAATCTCAAGGTGTATAATTCACACATTCTCTGATAATAAATGTACTTGAATCTGAATCTCGAGTCACTAATCCAAGTTCATTTTACTGAGGCACAGATACGGTGAGTGCAAAGTCTTTTTCCCCAGGGATTGGAGATCATTAATTAAAGGAATCCGAATGTCATCTGCATATGTCATGAAATTCATTGTCTTTGCAGCAGTAGTGGGGGGCAAACATTATTTACAGTAAGTACTGTATGCACTATATACATTAAATAGTTAAATAGGTAGTGCAAAAATAAAAATTTTTAAAAGTTGTCACATAGTGTTCATGGTTCAACGTCCATTTAGAAATCAGATGGCAGAGGGGAAAAAGTTATTCCCGAATCTTTGAGTCTATGCCTTTGGGTTTCTGTGCATCCTTCCCGATGGTAGCAAGGAGAACAAGGCATAACCTAGGTGATGGGGTTCCTTTATGATTAAAGCCAACTTTTTTGAGGCTTTGCTCCTTCAAGACACCCTGGACACTACGGAGACCAGTGTCCATGATAGAGCGGATAAAGTTTACAACTCTCTGCAGGTTATTTCAATCCTGTGCAATAACTCCACCCCCATAACAGACAGTGATACAGTCATTTATAATGCTGTCCATGGTATATCATGTTATTCATGTTCAGGTATGGAGTTCCGGAGTTCTTTGACACTATCTTATACTTGTAAACTGTTGTTATTGCCTATGTTAGTTTAGTTTAGTGTTTTATTTTTTTTAACATATATTTTTTCTCACATATTTTTTAATATTTTTTTTTTCTTTTTTAATGGTTATTTGTTTTTTTTTCATATAATCATGTGGACTTGATTAAGGTACTTTCTTTTGTTGATGTTTAGTAGGATATTATTATCTTATTATCAATGTGATTTCAAGTCTATTGTATTTATAATTTACTTATTATTATGATTTCAAGGTATATCATGTTGAAATTTGTGTGTGCCTTTGGTGTCATACCAAATCTCCTCAAACTCCTAATGAAATATAGCTGCTGTCATGCCTTCTTTTTAGCTGCATTGAGATATGGGGCCCAGGATAAATCCTCAGAGATATTGACACCCAGGAACTTAAAACTGCTCACTCTTTCCACTTCTTATTCCTCTATGAGGACTGGTGTGCGTTCCCTTGCCCTACCCTTTCTGAAGTCCACAACCAGTTCCTTGGTCTTACTGACATTAAGACATAAGGCTGTTGCTGAGATACCACTCAATTAGCTGATATATCTTGCTCCTGTACTCTCTCTTGTCAACATCTGAAAGTCTGCCAACAACAGATGTATAGAAGGCATATGAGGTGTGCCTAGCCACACAGTCATGGAGACATAGGTTTAAGAAAAGAGGGGAAATCATTAATAGAAATCTTAAGGGCAACTTTTTCACTCAGAGAGCTGCTAAAGCAAGTGGTTGAGGCAGGTACATTACCAATATTTAAAAGCTACTTGGACAGGTATATGGATAAGAAGAGTTTATAGGGATATTGACCAAACAAAACTGTTTTAGATGGGACCCTTGTTCATCATGAACCGCATGGGCTGGCACATTTTCCTGGTTGCCTGACTCTGAGTCTATACTGGAAAAACCTATATAAATTTGATGTACAGTATAAGAATGTGGCTTTTATATTGCACTGGCATTGGTTAGACTTTGAATTAAAAAAAATCATGTTCTTTGCTCTGAAGTTAAACCTGAACCTAGTATATATAAAGTACACGGGTTTTAAACTTGAAATGTAAAAGATAACGTATCAAAGAACGATAGATCCACAAAGCTCTCTGAATAGGAAGTTGTTTATTTAATCCAGAGAGAAAAGTATTGAAATTAGGCCTGTTGCCCAGAATATTATAAAGTTCAAATGCTGAGAGAAATTGGAATACAGGGAAGGGATGATGCCAGGATTAATTTGAAAATTTGGAAGCTAAGTATGGAATCATTAATGGAGAGAATTGAGTCTAAACTCGAGAGCTGGAGATTTCCTCTGATTGTCAATATTCAAAATAAGTTGGCAAGTAAATTAATACTAGTTGAACAAAAATCCTTTCTAGGGATTTAAGAAATGAGGAGAAAAAGATATTCAGTATTTTTTCATGGTATATCTCAAAAAATTACAGTAACGTTTCTGCAAATGCTGGCACTTAAATGTTCCTTTCTCTCCAAACTCTTAGGCTGTGAACTAAGCCTGAGGCGTTCATTGTCATCTCAGGAGTCAATACACCATGAGGAGGATTATCCCCTGAGATGGTAAGAAGAACTCTTGGCTCAGCACACAGCTGACTGACCAAGTCATCCATCTCTGGCTGTGGTGTCTCTTTGCTAAGAGTTCTTACAGTTAAAATAATACATGGCCAGTTAATAATACATGAACTCCAGTTTCCCCCTTCTATCAAATGCTACACTTCACGTGGCCCCTTTCCTCCCCTGACCTGAGCAAACAGAGATTTCAACTCTTTCTGTTTCCCTTCTGAAATTTGAGTCATCTCTTTGATACCATCTTAAAATGTATGAAATCACAATTTTGATTTATTTTCTGGATGATCAAACACAACTTCAATTGTAAGAAGAGAGTTACCCTATTATGAAATAACAACTTACAATGGGTTACATTTCAGGTGGGAGGATACAAGGATTGAAACTTAGCCACCTACCTGTATTTCTTTCAGCTCAAATGAGTTAACCTCACAGTGATATGAAACACCAGTGCTCTTGAACAGAAGAAAGAACTACAAAGTGTGGAAGATACAGCCAAGTCCATCACCACCATTGAACACATTTATAAGGAGTACTGTTGCAGGAAAGCAGCAACCTGCATCCAGGCCAGGCTCTCTTCTTGTGGCTGCCATCAGGAAGATGGTACAGGACACTCAAGTCACACACCACCAAGTTCAGTAACAGTTATTACCCCTCAACCATCAGGCTCTTGAACCAAAGGGGGATAACCTAAATCACTCCAACACTGAACTGATTCCTTAACCTATGATTCTGCACTTTGTGTTCTCGATATTCATTGCTTATTTATTTTTTATTACATTTTTTCTTTTCTTTTTTCATTTGCATATTTTGTTGCCTTTTGCACATTGGTCGTTTGTCTCCATCACGTGCCGCCTTTTTATTTCTTCAATTGTGCTTCTTTCTATTTACCATGAATACCCACAAGAAAGCGAATCTCAGGGTAGTGTATTGTGACATATATGCACTTAGAAAATAAATTTACTTTGAACTTTGATCTTTGAATGTTCCATGTGAACAAATCAGTCCTTGACAGTCAGTGGATTTTGAAACCCAGGAGCTAAAGTTCTCTTTGATGACTTTTAACTTAACAGCTTCTGACAATCAGCTTTTCCAAGAAGCTTTGGTACAGAAGCCTATCTAGCATCTATTTATTACTGTAATATGAATATTATAGACTTGATGACAGTCAAAATCAAAGTGGTCAGGTTAGAAATGACGAGGTTAAACTTTACTCACGTAATGCATTGTGGGACATCTAAAGCTAACAGATATTTGGGTGGCCCGGTAGCACAGTGATTTGTGTAATTGCTATTACAATACCCGGCTTCAATTCTGCGACTCTCTATAAAGAGGTTGTTCATTTTCCCCATGACAAAGTGGGTTTACTCCCACTTTCCAAAGGCATACAGGTTAGTCGGTTAATTGGTCACTTGGTTGTAATTGAGCAGTGTGGGGTCATTGGAGGGCGTGTTACCATGCTGTATCTCTAAATAAAATAAAAAATATATAGTAAATGGCAGGACCTTGGGAGTATTGATGTATGATAAGGACTTTTGGATGCAAGTTCTTAGCTCCTTGTAAATGATTATATTGATACTTAGGACAGCGAAGAAGGCAATGGGCCTGTTTACCATCATTGGCCAAGATGTTTAGTTTAGGCATCACTTGGACTATTGTGTGTAGTTCTGGCTTCCACACTACAGGAAGGATGTGGTACTATTAAAAAGCAATCACACAGGGCATTCACCAGGAACGTTGCCTGGAAAGGAGGACTTACTTATAAGGAGAGATTTTATTCTCCCTGGAAGTTAGGACATTAAGGGGTGGGCCTACAGAGCTCCATAAAATAACATGGAGCAAGAGAGAGTAGATAGTCAGAGTCTATTTTCTCAAGGGTGGGGGAGTCTAAATATAAAAGGCATGGGCATAAGGTGAGAGGGGAGAAATTTAAAGGAAATGCAATGGACAAGTTCAAATTTTCATTCCTTTCAGAGCTGTTTCTCACAATGCATATTAATTGGCCAACCACCCAGATGCCTAGTCTGGTGCATGCTGAGAGAGTAGATATCCCAACCTGAGATCCAGGGAAGTGGTACATGTCTTTCCTGCATTGTTAGAATCTATCAGGAAACCCAGCAACAGTGCTTGAGCTGCTTTAACCTGGCAGTTAACTAAAGCAGGAGGTCTCTGTCTGTCCTCGAGTCCTGAATAACCATTTGAAATTTTATGCAGATCCACTACACTTAAGCCCTAACATAAGTCTAACCCATCATTAAACAATTTCTACATTCTTCCTCGATCTTGACTTTTTAGGTTGCTGAACCAGGTCTGGGTATAATTTCTCTTAATGTTAGGCTAGATGGACTGAGTGATACAGATTACTGTTGAGTCCAATTGAACTTAATTGGCCTACAAAATACATGTTAATAATAACAATTTAGTCTCTGGGAATTCAGCAGACCAGGCAGCAACAATGGAAAAGAGTTAACAGTCAATGGATAAGGCCACACCATATGAAGGGACTCAGCCTGAAATGTCAACTGTTTACTCTTTTACATAAGTGCTGCCTGACCTGCTGAGTATCTGCAGCATTTTGTGTGTGTTGCTTTAGATTTCCAGCATCTGCAGATTTTCTCATGTTAGTCTCTAGGTTTGGCAGTGAATTGATGCAAAGGTGCTCAAAAAGTTGATCTGTTCTCCCATCTTAGAGGGAGCATAGAGCACAGAGTGCTCTTTCACTCCATGTTTCCAGTATGTACTGCGTTGCCAAGATAGTGGAGGTCAAAGTTCCTATTAAGTCTAATGACTTACTTCCTTTAAAATATAAATTTATTTTACTGTCCCAAACAAGAGAAAATCTGCAGATGCTGGATATCACAGTAATACACACAAAATGCTGGAAGAACTCAGCAGGCCAAGCAGCATCTATGGAAAAGAGTAAACTGGCAAAATTTTGGGCTGAATGTCAACTGTTTACTCCTTTCCATAGATGCTGCCTGGCCTGCTGAATTCCTCCAGCATTTTGTGTGTGTACTTTTCTGTATTCACCTGCATACAATATCCCTTCACCTGAGATACAGGTGAAATGGGGGCAAATTAGATTAGCAAAGACACAGTCTGCTTGAATAAACTGGATTGAAGGGTCCATTTCTATTATTATAGTCATAGAAAAGTGCAGCTCAGAAACAGACCCTTCGACCCATCTAGTCCATGCTGAACTATTTAAACTGCCTTTGCATCAACTTGCACTGGAAACATAGCATTCCACACCCCTACCGTCTATGTACCTATCAAAAGTTCTCTTATATGTTGAAATAGAGCTTGTATGTGCCACTTGTGCTGGGAATTTGCTCCACACTCTCACGATCCTCTCAGTTGAAAAAGCCTGCTTGCATTAACCCTATCTATACCCATCATAATTCCGTACACCTTTATCAAATCTCCTCTCAATCTTCTACATTCCAAGGAATAAAGTCTTATTCTGTCATGTGAACAGTTCTATGAATTTATTAACACATGCCTACTTTCTCTCTTCCTCTTCTCACAGCTTGCACAGTTGAATTCCTATATATTGATATATCAACAAGAAATGATTTACATTAGCACTTTCAGGTAGTATAAAGTGGTGACTGCTAGTGGTCTATGACTTCAAAAATTGACCAGCAGTTCAATATCTCAGCATGCCAGGAGAGAACCTAGGGCTCTGTTCTGTTGCAAGCTGGCAGAAGAGAAAGAGAAGCATGTGTTAATAAATTCATTGAACTGTACAGAACAGGAATGAACCCTTCAACCCTGCTCATTCAAGCAGACAATGAAGCCTACCTTTGTTAATCCAATTTGCCTCATTAGCAAGCACCCCTACGTGGCTTTCCTATCCAAGTACTTGAACAAATGTCTATTGAACTTTGTTAAGATATCTGCCTCTACCACTTCTTTAGATAGCGTATTCCACTCTGCACAAAAAGTTTTCCCAGAATGCAATATTTGATTCAAACTATTTGGTTCATTACATTTAATTGCGTATTAATAAGCCAAGTTATTTTGAGTGTCCTAATGTTTTCTATATTTTTTATGCCAGCTGCTTATTTTTGAATGCTTTGGAATGTAACAAACTGTTGAAGTTGTTCTGTATTTGGATAAGACCACTTGTCCTGAGAAAGGCCTTGTTCTGTGTAAAACTTCACTGGCCATTACCAGCCAGTCTCTGAGGGAAACTGCTTCCCAGACCAGACTGGATGAAGTTAACGTATGAGGAATGTTTGGCCGCTCTTGGACTGTACTCCTTGGAGTTTAGAAGAATGAGGGGGGACCTCATAGAAACATTTTGAATGTTGAAAGGCATGGACAGAGTGGATGTGGCCAAGTTGTTTCCCATGGTGGGGGAGTCTAGTATGAGAGAACATGACTTGAGGATTGCAGGGCGCCCATTCAAAACAGAGATGCAAAGAAGTTTTTTTAGCCAGAGGGTGTTGAATCTATGGAATTTGTTGCCATGGGTGGCAGTGGAGGTCAGGCCATTGGGCGTATTTAAGGCAGAGATTGATAGGTATCTGAGTAGTCAGGGCATCAAAGGTTATGGTGAGAAGGCAGGGGAATGGGACTAAAGGGGAGATTGGATCAGGTGATGAAATGGCGGAGCAGACTCGATGGGCCAAATGGCCGACTTCTGCTCCTTTGTCTTATGGTCTAAGTAATGGGTGAATTTAGGGAACTTGTTAACCAGTAGAAGATCTGGACCTTAGTAAGTCGGGCAGCATCTATGGAAGGAAATAAACAGCCAATATTTAGAGCAGAGACCACTCATCAGGACTGGAAAGGAAGCAGGTCGAAGCCAGAAGAAAAGTGTGAGGCAGGGGGTGCGGGGGGAGTACAAGCTGGCAGGTGATAGGTGAAACTTAAGTCTGTTGATGACATAATGGGGGGATTTCCATTGTACAAAATTAAGTTAGAAGATATAGTACTGGAATTATGGAACGCTTTATATGAAGAAGTAATTTTTTGCCACTAGGTGAATGACTTGCAAAAGGAAATATAATTATTGCAGAATATTAATTTTCTTTTATGAAGGAAGTAATTCAGAATGCCTGAACATGAAGCAGAGTAGAAATAGAATCAAGAGTATTTTAAAAGAAGGAATTGGATAAGTAATTGAAAAATACACAAGTGTAGGATTGAAGAGTTAATAGTCTAGTCCAAGGGCAAACAAAACCTCCTCTGATTCAGTTCCAGCAAATGAGATACTGAATCTTTGAAGCATTGGATGATGAGTGTTGTTTTCAGAGAATGTTCCTAACTTGTTTAGAGAGCACTTGATGTTATCACTTGGAAGAAAGCAATTGAAAAAATGGTGTAGTGTTCTTATCAAACATTTTAATGAACTTAAAAATGCATTGCCATGATTTAGTTGAGATTTAGAAGTTGGCATTCACTTTATTAATGACAATCAATAAAATTAATACACGGTTTGCTCAAATGCTCAAATGAATTAATCATAAAAAATGTGACTAATGTTACTTGTGACTTGCAAGTGTTCACAACTGGAGGTCAAAATTCAAACCATTGGTGACCCATCCACTTAAGTTTTAGAGGAACTGGGCCCCATGATTAATGTTGCGCAGAACAGCACTGCTCTACCAGACTCCTCACCCGCACAACTCAGTTCCCCAAAAATAAAAGTCGGTGTTGAGATTTGAAAACATACGTCATTCCAGACGCATCAGATACATTGTTAAGACCCCAACGGCTTCAGGATACCTCGGATGGACCCTAGTGCTGATTTGGAGAAGGAGAAAGGTCGGAGCTGTGTTTCACGACAAACTCATCATGGTGCTGGAATGTAGCGGTATTGTCACACTCTTGTTCTCCTGACCTGGAACATCTAATGATTAAGTGACTACCATTCTACTTACCAAGACAGTTCTCCTTCATGATCCTGACCACAGTTTACATACCTCCAAAAGCCAGCATTAAATAGGTACTGGAGATATTGAATGCTGCCATCACCAAGCAAGAAACAGACCACCTGGATACATTTCAAATCATAGTTGGGGACTTCATTCAGGTTTGTTTGAAGAAATTTCTGTCCAATTAATATCAGCATATAACCTGCAGCACCAGTAGCCCCAACACACCAGACCACAGCAATACTATGATAAGAAATGCTTACCGTTCCATACTAGAACACATTTCAGGAAATCTGATTACTTAGCTGTCCTTCTCCTACCTGCATACAGGCAGAGGCTAAAGAACAAAGCTCCAGAAGTAAAGAAAGCAAAGAGGTGTTTGTAGGAGACAGTGGAGAGGCTACAGGATTGCTTGAAGTCAGTGGATTAGGTCATGTTCAAGAATTCATCAGAGGATCTGAATGAATACACTACGGCTGTTACAGACTTTATAAAAACAGACATAGATGAGTGTGTCCACACAAAATCATTCAGAATCTTCTTCAACTAGAAACCTTGGGTGAAACATGAGATCTGCAATCTGCTGAGATCCAAATCAGTGGCATTCAGGTCTAGCAACCAAGGAAGATACGAGGCACGATCCAGGCACGATCTCCAGAAAGCCATCTCTCAGGCAAAGCAGCAGTTGTGGACTAAACTTGAATCTCTGAAAGATGCTTAACAGCTATGGCATGTCTTGAATGTTATTACCTCTTACAAAGCGAAACCAAACAACATAGGTTACAGTAAAGTTTTGCTACCAGATGATCTCAATGCCTTCTATGTTTGAGGAACGTTCACAAACTTCCACAGCCCCGATGACCCTGTAATTTCAGTCTCTGAGGCCGATGTGAGAGCTTCCTTCAGGAGAGTGAATGCCTGGAAAGTATTCAGTCCAGAGAGTGTAACTGGAGAACTCTGCTGATCAACCTCTCGCTTCGGCAGTCTGAGGTATCCATCAGTTTCAAGTAGGCTTCAATTATACTAGTGCCTACGAAGAACATGGTAACCTGCCTCAATGACTATCGTCCAGTAGCACTTACATCCACAGTGAAGAGGTTGGTTATGAAATAAATCAACTCCTGTCTGAGAAGTGACTTGGATCCACTATAATATACCTACCAGAGCAAGAGGTCATTTGCATACCACAGCAGATGCCATTTCATTGGCTCTTTATTCAACCCTGGAACGTCTACACAGCAAAGTTGCATACATCAGGATGTTCTTTTTTTTCCAAATCTTTTTAATATTATTATTATTCAAAAATAGTAAAAGTACATTGAAGTAACAACACTTACAATGCCTCAAAAAAGAAGAAATTATCTTAAGGATTGAAAATTTTTGTGAATAAAAAAAAAACCCTACTAAGCAAGAAAAGCGAGGGGGAAAAAAAAGAAACCCATTGGAGGTACAACCCCGGAGCCATGCGTCATACAAAAAGCTTCCAAAAATAAACATCAAACCACCAACAAGATAAAAAGATATATCAAAAAAAATTTACGTTTCGATCTTGGAGGAAATCTGTCGATTAAGTGAAATAATAATAACGAGCAAATGAGCCCCAACTCTTCTCTAAATCAAACAAAGGTTCAAAGGATCGACTTCTAATTTTCTCTAAGCTAAGGCACAGCATCACTTGAGAGAGCTATTGTGACAAAGTAGGAGCTGATATATCCTTCCATTTCAACAAGATGGCCCTCCTAGCTATCAATGTAACAAAGGCAATAACATGTTGGTCAGACACAGAAATACCATGGATATTTTGAGGAATTATTCCAAAAAGCACAGTCAATTTATTAGGTTGTTGAAAAGACTGACTTCCAAAACTGTTTTAATATGTCAAATCAAAGCTGTTGATGAATCAGCATATAGGAGGGAGATGAAAGTCTGGCTGAATGGCATCACAACAACCACTCAGTCAATATCAGCAAGAACAAGGAGCTGATTATTGACTACTGGAGGAGGAAATTGGAGGTGCATGAACCAATCCTCATCAGGGATCAGAGGTGGAAAAGGTCAGTGATTTTAAAATCCTCAGTGTTATCATTTCAGAGCATCTATCCTGGGGCCAGCATTAAAGTGTCATAACAAAGAAAGTACGGCCATGTCTCTACTTCCTCAGAATTTTGGGAAGATTCAGCATGACATCGAAAACTTCTATAGATGTGTGGTGGAGAGCATATTGACTGGTTGCCAGATGGCCTTCGAATGGAAATTCCTCCAAAATGGCCCAGCCCATCATGGGTGAAACTCCTCCCACCATTGACCACATCGACACAGAGTGCTGACATAAGAAAACAGTATCCATCATCACAGATGCACATCACGTAGGTCATAATCTCTTCTCACTGCTGCCATCAGGTAGAAGGTACAACAGTCTCAGGACCGACCAGGTTTCAGAGCAGTTATTACCCCTCAACCATCAGGCTCTTGAACCAGAGGAGACAACTTCACTCAATTTCACTCACCCCATTACTGTCTGTTCCCATAACATAGTGACTCATTTTCAAGGACTCAATATTTATTGCTTATTTACTTTTTTTAAATTTCTGTTCTGTATGTGCACAGCTGTTTTTTACATATTGCTACTTGTCTGTCCTGTTGGGTGTGGTCTCTCGTTGATTCTATTGTGTTTCTTGGATTTACTGTGTTCTGTATGCCCGCAAGAAAGCAAATCTCAGGGAAGTATATGGTGGCATATATGTACTTTCATATTAAATTTACTTTAAACTTTGAATCTTCCCAATAAGTAAATTAATATCATCTCTTTCTCCCAGGATGACAAACACAGCACCAAGGTACCAATTGCATTCAACAAGCTTCAGTGAATGAACCAGATTATTTGCATGCACAACTCTAGATTCTGAGATTGATACACTCCTTGAAGATCTGTTGTGGCAAGAGATTATTGGGGTGGGGGGAACAGAGGAAAGCCTCAAAGATTCTCTCAAAGTTGCTTTGGGGAAATGTACATTCTCTACCCATTCACAACTACTCAAAATGAAGCAGCATCTTTGGGGTCATATGGAAACTGGGTGAAAATGGAGCTACTTCTGACACCATCCACAAGCTCACTCTACTAAGCACCTCCTGCCCCAGCTGTGGCAGGGACGATAGGCCCTACATTAACCTAATTAGAAGCTGCAGAGCTGGAAATAAAGTAAGTCATCCTTGATTCTCAAGAGACTGACGGAAATGGAGTATGTATAATAAACTACAGCCGTCTTCTCCCCCTTTTAGTGAAACAGGTCTTTTCCCAATGCCTTCTTCAGTGACATTATTCTGATTGAAGTCAAGCTCCATTCCAAAACACATTGATTCTCTAATGCAGCCCTGAGGGTGTACACTGTTGGCACATTGTGGTTTTGATGAATTCATGGATTCATCATCCACTGGTGCAGATATTTATGATCTCATGTGAGAAAAGCAGAACAGATTATAGGTTGTTCTCCACAATGTTTATCACTCAAATGAAAAGCCAACAACTGCAGACACTGTAAAAAATGAAAACAGAATGCTAGATATATTCGGAAGGCCAGACTGCATCTGTCAGGAGAGAAACAGAATTCCGATGAAAAATCTGTGACCCTGAAACAGTTATACTCAACAGAATGTTGAGTATTTCCAATATTTTCTGTATTTTTTAAAACCCTTCCTCAATTAGCACCAAAAAGGGATTATCTCCTGGCCTTCACTGCAAGAGGACGAGGATGCAGGACAAGGATCACACAGGACTTTAGTAAAAGCACTTAGAATATAGCGTGTAGGTTTGGTGTCATTATCTTAAAAATAGATATACCTAAGCTGTATAAAAGCTCAAGTTAACCATACTGATTTCTGAACTGATGGAACTATGATATGAATAAACGTTGCTGACAAAGTTTGCATTGACTAGGGCTTCAAAGAACGAAAGGCGACCGAGTTGAAGTTTGTTAAAATCTGACAGGACTGACTGTTTAAATGAAGGGAGGATGTTTCCTCTGGCTGTCATTCTAGAACCCGGTATCACAGTCTCAGGGCAGAGAGTAGAACATTTAAGATGGAGATGAGGAAAAATTTCATCACACTGAGAAATTCTCAAAGCAGTGGTCTGTGGAGGCCAGATGCTGAATATACTTAAGAAGATATTAATCTCCAGAGATAAACAAAGTTATCAAGCCACATGATGAGAGAGCTAGAATGTGGTTGTGAGATAACAGATCAGTCTGAATCATATTAATTTCCAAAGCAGGTTCAAAGGCTGAATGGGCTACTCCTGCTTCTATGTTCTATGTTTCTATATATTTATCACACTAATTGGTTTCAGGTGGTGGGGTTTACAGACCATCTGCTTTGCATCCCATGCTACAACACTTGAGTTTTTTTTCTGATACAGATACTGGCCAATCATGATTACTTACTTTACTCCAATCTGCAGGTTCTGAACTGACTAATGAGACCAAGATGAGATTCTGAACTTCATCCATGGTTGTGGCAGAAGGTGCCTGCCAGTGGGTGGATAGTTGGCAAAGTGGTACGCTCTTTTTACTTCATGTACCTTCTGCCTCATTTGATTAAAGGTTGTTGGTGCATTAAAAGACAGTATTGAATTCTATTATCAGTATCTGTATTTTGGCAAGAACTAATTCTAACATGTGGGAAATGTGCTACTCTTTTCAATTTCTTCCTAAAATCTTAATTGTCAGTACTAGTGGCACAGCAAATGCAGGTTGATAATCTCTTTATCCCACCTAAGTCTCCTTGTGTAAATTTCTGTCTGTGCTTGCTGATTCATTGCAGACTCCAAAAGTTTCAAAGTATTGTTTCAATCAAAGTTGAAACTTTTTAAAACACATTTCAAGGATCTGTAAGGCTTTAATCTTGTGTGTATTTCACAGTTGTCGAGTATGTTTAAAAAAAAATTCTGACTGCCATCACAAAGCAATATGGAAATCTGGAGCTACAAAATATCTGGAGGAACACTGGGTTGAGCAGCTTCTACTGGGAAACAGGGTGAGGGGGAAGTAAATGTCAAATTACTAGATCAAAAGGATGCACGGTGTCACCCACAGAACATCCACAATTCTTCCGCACAACCGCTCCCCTCTCCTCCTCAAAGATGCAGCTCAACCCGATGAGTTTACCCAACAGATTGTTCTACTCTTCTATACATCAAGAATATCTCAGAAATGACAGCTCTGTTACTCAAATGGCACGGCACCACTGCATCACAATCGCTCACAAACCAAGAGCGACTTTAAGGAAATTTGTCTCAAGAACCAAGGTACCATTAAAGACAACCAACAAGAGCAACATGATGTACAGCATCACCTGTGGAGACTGCAACGAGAACTTGCCAGACAGGACATAAACTCTCAACACATTTATGGGAACACAAACTGACAGTATGGATACATAATCTACTGTTGCTTATCTCAGTACATGAAGACTGAGAAGGACACCACTTTAAGTGGGACACCGCAAGGTTCTGGTGCAGTCAAACACAAAGCTGGCATGAGAATTCTTAGAAGCATGTTTCTGTTTATATAACTTCATAAGCAAACATATCGAAACAGATTCCATCTACAAAACCTTAAGAGCCAAAGAAACATGGACCAATAAGATTCAAAGGTCATCTGAAGGGGTAGCCAGTCAGGACTGAGGCAAGCAAAGAGGGACTTATATAGGCACTAGCACACCCAAAGAGAAACACCAACAACTGCACACTGAGGATATCAACTCTGCTGCAAGCTAATTGCCAAGCTCAGTAAAAACTGCAATATTAAGATTTTTCTTGTTCCAGAGTCTGGAACATGCAGTCACTTACGTCACTGATATGAAATTCTAAATGTATCCTGAAATGCTTTAGTCATTCCTTAGTCTTATTGTAATATCATCCATCAGGTTATGTTAATAACTTCTCACCTCATGCCCCTAGATGACCAATCAGACTCTCGCAAGGTAGCTTGTTGAGCAATTAACTTTCAACAGCATTTACTCTTGGCACCACATGCTGCCCATGCTTTTCTGCTTCATTAGTATCTTGAATTCTTTCCACCATACTCATTATCATACACTTGTGGAATTCTGTTTTGGCTTCAAGAAGAACAATAATTAGCAATATCCAAACTGAGCTGCGGCATTGCGTTTTGCATCTTCAGACTGATTAGGCAACACTTCAACAGTCAATAATCAGATCAAGAAGTAACATTTTTTGAAGTGTTGAGAACAAGGAGCAATGTTTTATCTTGAACTGTACAACAAGCAAATGTGAAATGAAAACAGAAGATGCTGAAAACACTCAGAGGGTTGAGGTGCACCGGTGGAAAGCGAGTTGATGTTTCAGATCAAAACACTTCATCTAAACCAGGAGTTTTTTTTAATGCCATGGAGTAGGTGGTCCATGGACCCCAGGTTGGGTACCCCTGATCTAAGCACTCAAACTTAACTTGTGCTCTGATTCTCTTTCCACAGATGCTGAACGATTCCAAATACTTACTGTTGTTACTTCAAAACTCCATGAAACTTCATGTACTATGTTTTTTTTTTGAGTAACAATAAGGACTTTTGATTTAAGGATTTCACCTGCTGTTCCACCTATTGACCAGTTTACTTGACCTCAGTCCGATGTCTGTTTAAATTGGTCTCATTTTTTATAGTTTTATTATCATACACTCATGGGAGAGCCAACTAGAGAGATGACTAGGCAGTAAGAAGCTGTCAGTTTCAATATGCTTTGAATTAAGCAGCAACATTTTGTTCTCAGTCTTGTCCAGCTTTATGTTCAAGAAAAGTAGTACTGTCTGCAGATGGCATAAGCCTAAAGCACATTCTCAGCAGTGAATCACAAACAGCACAAAATGTGGCTCGAAAGGACATTTGATTCAACAACTAATTTAACTTACCTTTAGCAATGTTGAGTGGATCACATGCTTTGACAGGGACTTACTAAGTCCATTTTTCAAAGAACATGTAGGTTTCCTCCAGGTGCTCTGGTTGTCTCCCACTTTCCAAAGATGTACTGGTTGGTAGGTTAATTGGTCACGGGAAATTGTCCTGTGATTAAGCTAGCATTAAATCAGAGGATTGTCGTCTTTAGAGCTGGAAGGGCCTATTCTGTACAGTATCTCAATAAAGTAAGAAACTAAATGTAAAATAAATCCCAATCTTACAGTAATGAAACTGCTTTGTATCATACAAATTAAACTGGAAATGCATTAGTAAATGAAATAAATCTCTCGAACTTATGCGCACTATATCTAGGTTTTAGAATGAAGCGTATTAAAATATGTAACTATGAAATAAAAGTAAGAGAAAATAAATATTGATCTTGTATGTTGTGGTAACCACAAGATTGAACTGAAAAAAAATGTTAGCTGAGATTCTATTATGTAATGCGGTTGTTTCTGAAAGTCTTGCTAAATAAGAATGGGTACTTTGCATTTAAACTTTACAGCCCACATCACTTATGTGCAAGATTAATGCACGTGTGAATGCTAGCTGTCCTTGTGCATTTCCCGAAGAACAATAGGCTCAAGCAGATCTTAATCTGAGAGTTGAGATCACTGTGTTGTTAATTAAATTCCCTTCACCTGTACAGATGTTTATATCATCAATCTTCCAGAAAAAAGCTTCTGCATTATTCTTCTCACCCCTAGCTGTTGTCATCATCCGTCGTTACAACACAAATCAATCTCATCCCTTCTATCTATGATCTTCATAAACTGGCCCTATCCCTTCAAACTACTCTTAAGTTCCACTGACTGACACATAGCTTCTGCATAACTTTCTCCCTGACCTCACTACACAACAGTACAGGAAGAAGATAAAGAGCCTGGTGGTATCGTGTCAGGACAACATCTTCTCTCTCAAGGTAAGCAAAATAAGAGCTTGTCATTGATTTCAGGAAATTGGACAGAATACGTAGCCATCTATATCAAAGTTTCTGAGGTAGGGATGGTTGGGAGCTTCAAGTTAATGGTATGGCCAAGAAAATACACTAGCGTCTCTACTTCCTCAGAAGGCTAAGGAAATTCAGCTTGATCCTTCTCATTTTTCACAGATGCACTATAAAAAGACATCCTATTCAGATGCATCAGTACTTGGTGTGGCAACTGCTCTGCCCAAGAATGTAAGAAGTGTAGAGGTATGTTAATATGCTCAGCCTGTCACAAGATCAGCCTCCCTTCCATTAACTTGGTCTGCATTTCTAGCTTCTTCAGAAAACAGACAACATAATCAAGGATTTCTCTCACCCCACATTCTGTTTTCTTCCACCTCCCACCCCCCTTTACACTGAACAGTAAAAAACAAGCAGTTGAGAACATGCTCTAGCAGGCTCAAGGACAGCTTCTATCCCGATGTTATAAGATTCCTGAACAAGTCTCTTACACGATAAAGAAAATAACAATTAATCTCACAGTCTCCCTTATCATGGCCCAAAGACTTGTTTTCATTGAATTGTACTGCCATTTCTCTGTAACTGTGCATTCTGCATTTTTCCTCCTTTTGTACTGCTTTGATGTAGTTGCAGAAAGATCTGTCATGAAACAAAAGCTTTTCACTGTATCTCAGCACGTGATAATAATAAGCCAATTATTAATGACCACATTGTCTCCTCCAATCCCAACCACAATCCTTTATTCAACCTGCACAGTCTCCTCCAACAAACACAATCATCTCCCCTGATGTTCCCTTCTTCTCCTTTACAAACTGCTGTGTGCCACAGACTCTGCATTCTCCATGTGCTGTCCTAGTGATCACTCTTGAAGGAATATCTGTACAAACCACGGTGCAGCAGTCAAAGTTGCTGCCTCCCCAGCTGCAGAGACCCAAGTTCAGGCAATGCTTATGTGGCATTTTCCCTGTAAATATGTGGGCTGCCCTCATTATTTCAGCTTCCTCTCGCAACTAAAAGATGCACTTTTTACCATAATTCATGATGTTAATCACTCCTAGTATAAGAGGGTGACAAAAAAGTCAGGGTGCATTTGATGGACAGGTAAGAGAAAATAGGTTTTGGGTAAAAAGAAATTCAAGGAATCTGAAAACTGGCATAGACTTGATTGACTAAATAACTACTTTTATCAATATAAGAAATATAACACATGTAAGTAATGACAACAAAATCAGTTCTACCACTTGATCACATTGATCCTTCGGTAGGATCTCAGCCTGAAACGTTGACTGTACTATTTTCCATAGAGGCTGCCTGGCCTGCTGAGTTCCCCCTGCATTTAGTGTGTGTTGCTTGAATGGTAGATCATTGGAAACTTGGAGACTCAAACTCAGTTTGAGGAATGTTTACCCCACTTTATAAAGTCCTCTATTCAACAATGACTACCTGTCGTGATTCGATATTGACAGCATCACACAAGGTTTATCGCCAAGGGCAGCAAGAGAACATCACAACCTGCACGTTCCTCTCCATGTTCATCCCATTATTTGGAAATGTGTCATTAGTCATCAAGTTCAGAAATAAACCTCTTATTAAAACAACCCTACATATTGGAAGTTTAACAGATCACATTGACTCTCTGTCCACTATCCTAAACATACATAATATCCACCACTGATACACAGTAGCTGCAATGCACACTGCATGCAAAATCCATTTTGCTTTCTCTCACTCTCTCTCCCTCTCTCTGTCTATCAGGAGTCAGGATGTGGCCCGTTGTCTCTGTTCTGTCATACAATAAATCCCTGGCCACTTAGAATGTTAACCACAAATTCACTTTCTTGCTTTCCTGTGTGATGGTTAACCCTTCCCAAAATATGTCTATCTCTGCCTTGAATATATCGTATCATTCATCCTCCACACCTCCTATGGGGAGTAAATTCCAAAGATTCGTGACCTAAAGGAATCTCATTACCCCTGGTACACATGACAAAAGCTAATCTGAATCCACTTCAGAAATATTGCATTCTAGAAGCAAATAAAATCGGGGCACTTTAATTTTTTTGTTTCAAAACTGTTAGATGCAATTTTACCAAGGTTTGCATCAAGAAACTTATTTGTTTATGTTCTTCAGAAGTCGTAATTTGAACAAAATGTTGCATTGATTGCAAAGTCAATTGACGCTAACTTACAAATGAGCTTCTGACTTTTGCAATAGCAAAAAGAAACAGCCTTCAGGGCCCGCACAAAGCATTCATTTAGAACTGAAATTCTGCTTATGATAGTACCAGCCAGTACATAAAACTCACCAGTTTTTGAAACCTTTCTTTGTTGAAGCTAATCTCCATGCTTGAACACTTCTTTACTGAGCGATGCCCTGTAAGTTTACTAAGTGTTTATATTTGAGGCTTTTTGGAGTTTATTGGGCTCTTTCACACCAATGGACTCAATTATTTTGGGGAAATAAGGGATTCCGGTGATCATAAATGACGGCAAATAACTAGGACTTGTTTGTTCTTTATCCGCAGTATAAATGGCCCTCTTGTTGGGAAATAGGCTGTAAATGGAATGAGGAGAAGCAGCTGCAGGCAAGTTTCATCCTGTCAGTGGAATTGTTGAGCAAGTTTTCTTCTCCCCAACCAAACGAGGAGTGAATAAGTGAATGGATTAATAAGTGAAGTTGTCCATATCAGTAAACAGCAGTTTCATTAAGAAAATGTAGCCAACAGCGACTCATTGTCAAACCTATTTTATCAGTCAGTTTTGCTCAGGAAGCGAAGACGATTGAAGCTCTGCTGACAGTGGAGTGGATGTGAGTCGACTGCAACCTATTTAAATGAATGAAAATGTAAGCAGGGACGACGAAGTCAATTCATAGGGATTCTGAAAAGTACTGCCAGAGAATTTGGTGGTAGGTTTATTAAAACTGATTCTCATCCTATGAGCTAGAGCAGAGACAGAGATTGTTGAGTCTGCTGCCCAATGAAACACAAACATGGGAAAGTAATGCAGTAAAATTATTCTGAAATTATTCCAGCAACAGTGTAAATCTATCAACCACATTTAAGTAAGCACTCGTGAGCATGGATCTGTGCAATATTAAACTGTTCCTTTCCCTGTCACTCATTTTTGGCTTAAGTTATTGGACATAGGGAGAATAAGGACAGAAGCAGATTTGTCAGCCTACTGAATCTGTGCAGACCACTACTCACCCATTAGCACTAATCCTACATTAATACTTTTTAAAAAAAATTCTCCCAACATTCTCATTAACTCCTCTCAAATCCCGGGAATGTGAGAGAATGCACACAGCAGTTTGTAAAGGAGGGGAAGGCCACACCACTGGGAATTTACAGTGGTCCAATTAGCCTAGCAACCTGTAGATCTTTGGGATGTGGGAAGAAACCAGAGCATCCAGAGGTCTCTTGGCGAGTCACAGAGAAAAAGTGCAAACCCCAGTGGGCACTTGAAGTCAGGACTGAACCCTGATCACCGGTGCTGCGAGGCAGTAGCTCTGCTCGCTATACTATTGAGCCAGCCATGTGCATAATGGAACCTGGTTGCTCAAACCCCTGATGTGGTGCAGAGATTGGCTTGAGTGATAGCCTCTGAACTTCAGAGCCTATAACTTTAGTATCGTTTACAAGGTGTGAAGTACTGACAAGGCCGTTCTGTGATTTTAATCTGAATATTTTGCAGGGAAATTTCAGAATGTGATTAATTGTCAAGGACATTGGTGTGATGTAATGGCATCGGTGCTGCACTTTGAGGTGAATGGTCCTGGGTTCGAGTCCAGCCGGCTCCTTGCATGCTTCCATCTGTGCCAGGTTGAGCGTCAAGCTAGCAACCCAGCTTCGCAAAAAACAGAAAAATGCTAAAGAAACAGCAAGATTTCTGCCCAATACGCCACAAGGCATGGAAAGGAACAACAAACATTGGTGTGGATCTGGAACTGTATTTCGGTCAGGATGGACAAGACCAACAAATAAGCTGAACATATCTTTCTCTGCTTTCTCTGAACTTGTGTCTCTGAATTACTAATTTGATCAGATGGAAGTTACTACTATCAGATCTATGCAATATATGAGAGTAATGCATGCCTTGGAAAGTTTCCAACAAAGTTAGAGTGTTATGGACCATGCTAGAGTGAAGAACAGAATACACTGAAGAAGAGGGGATAGACTCTTGGAGATAGTGAAGGAGACATACCTAAATGGTGTAAATAATTGAAAGTATTGGTCCAGAATTGCCATTCACCAGTGTGTCTGTGCCTGTCACTTTGTACTTACTTAGTATGGACTTCCCAGTGGAATCTGCCTTGGTAATTGCAGACTGATCCTCATAGAGTCCAACCCACATATAAACTGAAAATAAAATCTCTGACAGCTAACCTATTCATTGTCCTGAACATGGCGATTTTTCAGTATTTCCAAAAATTTCTGTTTCTGGCATCCAGAATTGTGAAACATTTATAGCATTAACAGAGGTAGAGCTATTTTTTTTAAAACTAAGAAAAATGACTTTAGCATAGTTTAAAGGAAACTGAAGCACATAAGAAAATAGGAGCAGGAGCAGGCCAGTAGCCTTCTTTCTACTCAATTTGATTATGACTCACGCAGGCCTCAACTCCTCTTCTGTTCTAGTTCCCCATAACCCTCAACTCCTCAATCATTCCAATATTTATCAGTCTCCACCTCAAATGTATCTAATGATCTGAATCCACTACCCACTGTGGAAGCAAATTCCAGAGAGAAAGAATTTCTGCATACCTCAATTTTAAATGACCAGTTCCATATTGTGTAGCTATGTCACTTCATTTATGATTTTGATGTCCTGAATAGAATATTACAACTGAGCTGATGCAGCTTCCCAGTTGCACACCACTGGGAAAATGTTCATCTTCTGAGAGGAAATGAGAGTGTTTCTGAGAGGAGACCAGCCCTCAGCTGATCGACCTTTCTGACTGTCAGTGGCAGCTCAGCACCTGCAGGTCCCTGACAGCTGACAGGTCTGATTTGCTTAGATAAGCCTGCCGCTATGTTCTGTGATTTGTAAGGGGAAAGTGAAATCTTCTTAGCATGTCCCTTGGAAATGAGGATGGTGCTTCCCATTCAGTAGCTAGAAGTGGAAGATATTGGGGTATAATTTCCTTTTGATGTGAGTGGCTATTTCACAGTCAGTCCCCAATGCCAAGATATTCAGGAAGGAGGAACACAAGAGGTTCTGGAGGTGCTGGAAATCCTGAGCAACACACACATAATTCTGTAGGAACTCAGTAGGTCATACAGAATCTATGAAGAGAAATAAACAGTCAACATTTCAGTCTGAGCGTCTCAGGTCACACCGCCCCCTCCCCCTCCCCTCATAACCTGCTGAGTTCTTTCAGTATTTTGTGTGGGTATTGCACTTAGAAACCAGGAACTGTATTCTTCTAAGTAGATGGTAGGACATATCTTTATGCAGTGATAGACATACACACACACCCACCCACCCACCACAAGGAAGTGTTATCCACCTCAGTCTCCCATATCTTCGACAACCTGACTCTTTCAGTACATCTCTAGCCCTCAACCTT
Organism: Hypanus sabinus; assembly: GCF_030144855.1. Taxonomy (NCBI): domain Eukaryota; kingdom Metazoa; phylum Chordata; class Chondrichthyes; order Myliobatiformes; family Dasyatidae; genus Hypanus; species Hypanus sabinus. Next base: position 48,482,329 of record NC_082723.1, on the reverse strand, counting down.
TCCCATAACTGCCTCACTCAGTCACACCTGGTTCATCTCAGTTTCTTCACCTCCTTCACCTCCGCCCCCTTCCTCTTTTATTCCCCAGCTATCCCCACACCTCATTCTCCGCAGCTTGTCCAGGTAACAGTTGCTTAGAGTGCAAGGTGACTTTGTCCGCCATCCCATACTTGGTGGCGAATGATGCTCCAACTCAACCCAGGACCAGGTTCAGCATTTCTGTTCTTTTTGATTTCAAACCAAATAAAATTGTTCTGCTTATCTCTCTGTTAACACAGAGGGAGTCAGCTTAAGTGGGGAGGGGCCAAAGGCAACACACTGCATTATTTTGAGTTCCTGAATGTAAGAATCATAAAGTCATAAGAAATTATGTCCTCCTACGTCAGCCATCAAGCACCCGATAATACTAATTCAATATTAATCCCACTTATTATTCCCTCCATATTCCCATCATTTACCTACAAACAAAAGGCTAAGTTGACCCATTAACTTAGAGGTGCATTGTCTTAATGCATCAATATCACCTTTAGTTTGTAGCTAAAGATCTGACGTTAAATACATTCAGCTCACTGAAATGCTTGGAGTTTGTTGAAGAACAGATTTACTCACAAACAAACAAGGTATTTATTGAAATATCTTTCATCATTCAATAGTGCAAGAACAACAACTCAGGTGGATTCTTTTGGTATCGGTAATAGAGGAGGGCTGTCCATCATTGGAAGAACTGTGAGAGCTCGCTGACATCGTGAGCCAAATGGAGAGGTAACATTGTGCCAAAACCCCTATGCATCAAATGGAAGTGGGCAAATGAACACTTTCATCAACACCCTGTCTTCAAACACAACTGTTTCCAAGTATGTATTGTTACCTGAAGTCTCTTGTCTTTGTCAGATTGTGTGATAATTGGAGACAGAAGATAGCCTGGCAATCTAGTTATGTAATAGAAACAAAAAGCAGCCTACATTTTTTCCTATAACATCGTGCTACATCATTTTCTTAGTCATTTACTGAGATCTATAGGACCAAATTGTGAATCTCATCATCTGGAAACATTACACCAATTACCATTGAACTTGGTAGACTGAATATAATTGATATGATATTCATAGGTATTTGAACTCCCAAAACACTAATGGGTCAAGATCCAACCAACTCCAAATCAGTTGTAGACAAACAACACACCTTAAGTGCCCCTTATTCCAAATAAATTATCAATTGAGTGTTCAAGTGAAAACATCCTGATGTTAATATCTTGGCTGGGAGAACAGAAGAAGCAATGATAAATGATATAAAAGGAAGTAAATTTGTGTACATAGGGATACATATGTGTTTCTCTTATTTAGAAGATGTCATATAAAGCAAAGCTAAAACTTCATTTGACACCCTAAATTCAAAAATAATTTTTACATCATAATTTTCAAGAATTAATTTTGATAGTGAAACACAGCCTAATTGGTGTGGATGATTATTAGTTCCTGAATGGGGTACTTGGAATAACAACCAGGCAGGCAACGACAAATTTACTGTGAGCGTTATGTTCAGTCACATTCATTCTTAAAATCGCTTACAGATTATAATAAAGAGAAGAATATACGTTCAGAGTGTTATATGGGAAGGCCTGTTTCAAATTGATCTTTTGTCTTTGCTCACCTGGGTCATAGCATCCACTGTAACTGAAGCCAGAAATCAATAAGGTTAGAAAAACGCATCATTAACAAAGATTTACACTCCCAGTCACACTCTATCATTTTCTGCTAGAAAGTGCCTGAATGCAGAATAATCAAGAATGACATTCATTAAAAAGTTACTGCTACCCTTTGATGACATCACAACTTCCTCCTTTGATGAGATCCTAAGCCTCCCTTTGATGACATCACAGATTTCCCCCATGATGACATCATTGCCCTTGCAACCCTTCAGTTGTCATGGGATCATTCACCAACCCGCTGCACCTTGATTATTTAAATGTGACATTGGAGGGATGCTTGTCTTCATGCAACCTTTCCTATTAAAGAATCATTGCCTTTAGGTGAGGTGTTGGGGGAAAAACTAGTTAAGAAAGAGTAAATTGCATTTTCATTGGGGTTCTTTCATTTTATTCATTGGCTGCATGATTGAAATACTATGCAACACAATTCAAAACCAAATTTGGGATCTCTGTTGCTGAGATCTTTGGAATGTGAAACAATTTGAATTAAATTTCGATGTTTTTTTTTCCATTTTTCCTGAATAGTCTTGGGCTTTGCAAATTTCACTCCAGGCTTTTGGAAAGTTTGCAATGATTGAACTCTGTAAAAATTCTAACCAGTTAGCTCTCTAAGGATGCAATAATGTCTGTACTTGACAGGAAAATTCATCAATAACTGCAATTATATCCTGGGGTTGCATAAGATTTACACATGTTGAAAAACCACGTACCAAATTGTTAAGCAATAAACTCATTCGTTTGGCCTATGTCTTGTCTCATGGGCACAGAGCACAGTTTCTAACATGATTTTCTTTTATACTAAGTAATTTACTTTTAATCAAGATCCTGGTTTGTTCTGCTTGTGAGGTACCGAGGACTGGACATGCCTTTGTGACTCAGAATCTCTCTGAATGGTTTATATATGATAGCAAATGTTGTACAGAAAAATACATGCCAATCATATCATAGGGTGAGAAGGAGGGCTAGTTACTGCAATGTCAATGTCTTCATATAGATTTAGAGTAGTTAACAATCCAAATGTGCAACAACTAGATTTTAAAAATGTGATTAACATTCACATTATTAAATTTATTAGATAAAGCAAGTTTGTCAGATATTAGATGTAAGAGAATCTGCAGATCCTGGAAATCCAGAGCAACACACACTAAATGCTGGAGGAACTCAGCAGGTCAGGCAGCATCTATAGAAATAAATAAGCAATTGACATATCAGTCCGAGGCCACTCCCCAGGTCAGAAATTATCTTTCCTAAACAAAATGAAACACTGGTAAATTGTAAATGTTAACAAAGTGTTTTGAACCTTCTATTTATTGAGTGCTCTCATCAACTTATCTTTCTTTGCTCAAAGTATCAAGGGCTGCACAGTAGCGTTGTGGTTAGCATAACACTTACAGTGTTAGTGATCTGAGTTCAGTAGTACTGCTGTCTGTGAGGAGTTTGTGCATCCTCCTTGTGACTGCGTGGGTTTCCTCTGACAGCTCTTGTTCCCTCCTGTATATTCCAAAGACTTATGGGTTAGTAGGTAAATTGGTCACATGGGTGTTTCATTGGGCTGGAACCATGCTATTACTCAAAATAAGTAAAATAAAAAGATTTTAAAGCAATTTTTACAAAATGTGTCATTCAGCCTCTGAAGGTTTGACGGATGGATTATAAAGGTGGAAAGAACGGCTTGAAAGGTTTTGGGAATGAGCCTGAAGCTGGGGTCAGTGGGATTCAGTGGGATTTAGAATGCAGTGAACAGAGGTTTAACTGAGTTACTAAAGATGGGTGTTGAACTACGGCCAGGAATATGTTAAGAGAGGTGTGAAGAGAGGTTACAAAAATAAAGGATGAGATCTTCAACATCAGAAGATATGAGACAAATTTTACAGAGATGGAAGACAATGAAATTGAGGAAAGTATGTATGAGTGGATGCATCATATTTCTCATTTAAATACAACATCTACACTCAGCAGCCATTTTATTAGGTACCTTCTGTAACCACAGAGTTTAACCACTTTAAGGTTTGATGTGTTGTGCATTCAGAGAGCATCTTCTGAACACCACTATTGTAACACATGTTTTTTGATTTTCTATGAACTTCCTCTCAGCTTGAATCAGTCTGGCCATTCTCTTCTGACCTCTGTCATTAAAAAGATGTTTTCACCTACAGAACTGCCGCTCACTAGATGTGTTTTTTTGTTTATCAGACCATTCTCTGTAAACTTTACAGACAGCTGTCTGTGAAAATCCCAGAATATCAGCAGTTTCTGAGATATGCCTACCACCCTATCTGGCACCAACAATCATTCCACAGTCAAATTCACTTAGATCACATTTCTTCCCCATTCTGATGTTTGGTCTGAACAACAGCAGAGCCTCTATTATTCATTGAGTTGCTACCGCATGACTGGCTGATTAGATGTTTGCATAAACAAGCAGGTGTGCAGGTGTACCTGATAAAATGGCCTCGGAGTGTATATTCCAAATAATTTGGGGAGGAGGTCATGACGGAATCATGGGCGTGATTCTTTTTTTCTCTCAGCCTATAGAGCCAGTCAAACAATTAATAACTATCTTCTATTGAATGAGCAGAGAATTCATCCAAATATTAAGAAGCACAAAGCCACAACCAATGATCCCTGGTGAATTGGGGATGGTGTTTGTCCAAAGAAGTTCTTAAGAGGAAATATGAAAATACGGTACTAGAGAAGGCCAGTGTAAAACCAGGTGAGTTTAGTTCTACCCAGCATAAAGATAGAAGGGAAGTTTATATCAACACTGACAAAAAGTACTGACAGGTTAAAATAGATTACTGAGGACAATTACTATAGCAGGTGTGGTAAGGAATGCAGTTTTTGTCTGTGATAAATCATTCCAGTTTGGTGGCAGTTGCATATGTCAAAGCTCAGCAGATTATCTGTGGAAAATAAACAAAATTGATGTTTCATGTTGAAGACCTTTATTCAGAAATGGGAAAGGTAGAAATCAGGTCAGTTCTAAGTTGCAAAGAGTGTGGGGAAGGGGTGGATACCCAAAGAGATACCCCTGGAGGGAGGTGACAGTTAAATGTTGTCAAGTTGACGGGATATTGGGGACAAGTAGAGAAAGAGAGAATGAACAAGAGCAAAGACAGCAATTATAGTTTCAGATGTCAAACAAAAGTTTTTAAAAATTCTGAAATGCATGGCTATAGGGAATGCCTAAGGGTCAGTCTGTGTTAATGGAATGAGAAAAACTGGGTCAAAGTGTCAGACAGATTACACAATGCATAAATGGTCAGTTTTGGTGTAGGTGCTGTTAGCAACTTACCCAAGGTTATAGAATTTAGTAATGAGATACTCAGAGTGGAATTAGGATGGGTACTTAAAATGACAGGCAACAGGAAACTCTTGAGTTGTTTCCCTGGACTGAACACAAGCAGTCTGTAGTGTAATCTTGAGGAACAACATCTTATCTTCCATTTGGACACATTACCCTTGGAAATCAACAAACTTCATTGTCTCTCCTCTGATAAAATCCTCTTTAAAATCAATATCTTTGACTTCTGGTTAGTCCTTTCAGAGGAAGAAAACACTCTTAAGGTTCAAGTTTATTGTCGTGAGCATAGATATGTTCATGGCCTAAGGTAGAAGGAGTCAATTTTAGAAAACCTAGCACATTCATTTTTCAACATAGTCCCCTCCTACATTTACACACTTAGTCCAGCGGTCATGGAGCATGTGGATCTTCGACCTCCAGAAAGTGTCCACAGATAGGTGATTGATGTTTGTTTCCTAAGGTAGAAGGAGATGAGTCATACAGTTCTCGTTACATGAAAGGTCAACTCTTTGAGTGATTATGCAGAAAGTTTGAAGTTAATAACTCATCTACTTCTACCTTGGAGCATGAACTTATCAATCACCCCTGCTATGGACACTTTCTGGAGGTCCAAGATCCATCCGTATGCTCCACGACCGCTGGACTAAGTGTGTAAATGTAGGAGGGGACTATGTTGAAAAATGAATGTGCTGGGTTTTCTAAAATTGACTCCTTCTACCTTAGGCCACGAACTTATCAATCACACCTCGTACTGGATATAAATACCATGAAAATTAACTTTTCACAGCAGCACAGTAGATTACAAACATGACAAACATAAATTAACAAACACTTAAATTAACATAAATTATGCAGAGTATTCACAACAAATAAACATATTTAAGCCGAAGAACGTACACAAGAAATTCTGCAAATGCTGGAAATCCAAAGCAACACACACAAGATGCTGGAGAAACTCAGTAGGTCAGGCCACTTCTATGGAAGAAAATAAACAGTCAACATTTCAGGCTGAGAACCTTCTTCTGAACTGGAAAGGAAGGGAAAAGATGCCAGAATAAAAAATAGTTGTATGGGGAGGGGAAAGAGGCTAGCTAGAAGGTGATATGGGTGGGAAAGTTAAAATGCCGGAGAAGAAGAAATCTGACAAGAGCAAAGAGTGGATGATAGGAAAAGGGGCACTAGGGGAAGTGAAAGGCAGTGAGAAAAGGGAAAAGTTCAGAGTAAGGATTAGAGGAAGAGGAAAGGGGAAGGGAAATTATATTTTTGGGGGGGAATTGAGGGAAATGTAATCTGAGGTAAAATTACTGTGTTCGTTGAAGAACCTGATGGCAGTGTGGAAGAAGCTGTAGTGGATCTTCTGGGTCCTGTATCTCCCACTTGATAGCAGCAATCAGAATAAATCATAATGTGATACTTCATTTAAATAGCATCTTTCAGCTGCTTGACGTTTACTCTGGCTCAGCATCTAATTTTCTCCACCTCCACCTGGAGCATAACTTCAAATGTACTCTACATTCCAGCTGCTTTATAAATTGCAATCTGTCTTAAGGATGTGGAGCTGGAAAATAAAAAGGGTTCCTCCTTCTTCTGCAGTAGAGCAACCCATTAACTTCATTGAACATAATGCCCACACACTGGCAGGCACAGAGAAAGCTATAGACTCAGAAACATAAGATTGTACCTTCAGGAGCAGACAGTGGGAGAAAGGAATCTACTGAGATGTTGTACCTTGCATTTATTTATTATCAGATAAGTAACTTGAGATAACTGGAGCCTGGAGCACTATGGTCATGTTTATACAGATTACAAAGGACAGAACTTGTTACCTGCTGGGGCCAGGGAATAAGTAGGTGGTAAAACATTCTTCTGAGGCTTGGCATGAAATGCTTTTGCTGTTGCCAATACCACAGCCGTTCTGTGTTGTTCGTGACCCTTTCTGCACTGACACACATGTTCTTGGTCCTAGCATTGCACAGAATAGTGTGTTCAGAGCTCTAGGGAAATATTAATGGGTTGTGAAAGATACAGCGCTAACGCTATTTAACATTTTTTTCCTGAGCTACTTCTACAAAATGCTTCATAATCTACTCATTTCTATTGCAATTCACCCTTCCTTTACTTCAAAATTCGATTCTGCATTTTTCAAGAGTAAGATGGTGAACAATTTTCTCTCAGATCGGGAGAAACCTTACTCCCAGCATGGAAGATGAATATAGCCAGCATGAAGAGGCTCAATACCAATATCTAAATAAATCATTTGAATGACATGCGTAATTCAAGTGCTAAGCCCAAGTATGGTTCCTGTTATTTACAGTTCTGAATTAAACCAAACCTTATTTGTTGCAAGAACATAAAAATGTAAAACAATGCTTTTTTTTCTATGCAGAAGAAAGTTTTCTTTTATTCTATAGCTGCATGCCATCATTGTTTATGAAGTAACATTAAGATTTCATCACTCAGCTCTCCCAAGAAGAGCTTCAGTCCTAAACTACCAGGGCTGTTTTTATAAAGAATCCAGAATTTTAGACTAGTTATAATAGAGACTTACAGATACATTTCAAAATAAGAAAGGGAGTGGGTGTGAAAGTATAGGTAGTGGAAATCCCACTGAATACTCGACATTCACACCCTCGTATTGTGGCTTTAGAACTTTTTTTTGCTTTTAATAACTATAGAATTCAATATTGAATATCACTGTGGAACCAGTTCAGTGTTGGAGACAGTGAGGTTATCCACTCTACATACTAATTTGTCACCACCCTTGGTTCGGACCACAACAGTGGTGTTGTCAGCAAATCCAAATATGCCATTGGAGCTATACATAATCTCATGGGCATCAGTATAAAGCTGGCAGAGCAGGGGCCAAGATGCAGCCTTGTGATGTCCCTGTGCTAATGGTGAACGTGGAAGAGATGTTGTTGCTAATCCAAACTGACTGGGGTCTGCAAGTGAGGAAATTGAGGAAACATTTGCACAAGGAGGTATTGAGGCCTAGGTTTTAGAGCTTATTGATTAGTTTGGAGGGGATGATAGTGTTGAATGCAGAGCAGTGGATGAAAGTGTTTCTGGATGATAATCATTGAGGCAGATTACCATGTTTTCCTTGGGCACCAGTATGACAGAAGCTTGCTTTAAGCAGGTGGGAACCTCTGACTGCTGAAGCAAGAGGTTAAAGATATCAGTCAAAACTCCATTCTCAATCATGATTTAATTGCCTTTAGGATGTTACATCAATCATTCAATCATAAAACCTGATAATCATTTGCGGAGAAGATTTTGACAGTGACCCAGTGTAAGATTATACCCTTGGATGAATATCCTAAGGAGAAGATAGGGAGAAATGTGCTAACCTTATGAAACAAAGAGTGATGGTAAAAGAAATCAATGAGAACATATTCCAGGTGGAAATAATTTCACTGTCCATTGATGTGATAACTTACTGAGTCAAGAAAAACCGAAAATGAAGTAGTATTGCAATGTTCAATTAACAAACAGTATTTCAAAAAAAAATAGTTCGGTGTCTGAATTTTAACTTGCTGTTGCAAAGCTTTTCAGTTGAGCTGGGTCTATCACTTCTCTCTTGGATCTGAAGGGCATGAAGGAGGTTGGATAGATAGAAGTTTAAATGGTATTGCTCCAGAAGCAACCTGCATTAATATGAAGGCATCTTCTCTCCCATTATCCTATGAAATAATACATCACGATTAGCAATCGATAGGATAAGAAAAAGAAAAGCAAGGAAGGCATTAAGTGAAATAACAATGCTTTGAGAATGGTAGGTCAACTATTGATAGCAAATCAAGAATAAATATCACAATTACAATCCAAGCAAATTAAGTTGTACAAGGATCACTTGTTGTACTCAAAGTTCAAAGTAAATTTATTTTCAAAGTACATATGTGTTACCACATACAACCCTGAAATTCTTTTTCTTGTGGGCATACTCAGTAAATTTATAGAATAGTAGCTATAAAGAGGGGGACCAATATCCTGGCAGGAAGGTTTAATAGAGCTGCTAGGGAGGGTTTAAATTAATTTGGAAGGGGGATGGGAACTGGAATGATGGAGCGGAGGAGAGGGAAAACAGAAATAGATCTAAAGGTAGTGAGCAGTAAGGATGTCAGGAAGGACAGGCAGGTGATGGAGCAAATTTGCACCCATTGGGATGAGTTGCAGTGCAATCAATGCAAAAGTACCAAATACCGGACAAGGTGTTATACTTAAATGCATGCAGCATAAGGAATAAGGTGGATGACCTTGTTGTACAGAAGCAGATTGGCAAGTATGATATTGTGGCCATCACTGAGACGTGGCTAACGGATGCATGTCTCTGGGAACTGAACGTCCAAGGATACACCATGTATTGGAAGGATAGGCAGGTAGAGGAGGTGGCATGGCTTTAATGGTAAGAAATGATATTAAATCATTAGAAAGAGTTGACATAGGATTGGAAGGTACAGAATCTTTATGGGTTGAGCTAAGAAATCGCAGGGGTAAAAGGACCCTGATGGCAGTTATCTACAGGCCTCCAAACAGCTGCAGTGATGTGGACTACAAATTACAACAGGAAATAGAAAAGGCTTGCCAGAAGGGCAGTGTTATGATAATTGTAGGGGATTCTAACATGCGAGTTGATTGGGAAAATCAGGTCAGCACTGGATCTCAAGAGCAAGAATTTGTAGAATGTCTATGAGATGGCTTTTTAGAACAGCTTGTTGTTAAGTCCATTAGGGGATCGGCTGTACTGGATTGGGTATAGTGTAATGAACCAGAGGTGATTAGAGAGATGGAAGTGAAGGAACCCTTATGAACCTAGCGGGAAGGATGGCAGAGCAGTAGTGGCTGGAGTTTATGCGAGAAGTGAGGAGGGTGCAAGACAGGTATATTCCAAAGAAGAAGAAATTTTCGAATGGAAAAAGGATGCAACCATGGCTGACAAGAGAAGTCAAAGCCAAAGTAAAAGCAAAGCAGAGGGCATACAAGGAAGCAAAAATTAGTGGGAAGACAGAGGATTGGGAAGTTTTTAAAAGCTTACAAAAGGAAACTATGAAGCTCATTAAGAGGGAAAAGATGAATTATGAAAGGAAGCTAGCAAATAATATCAAAGAGGATACTAAAAGCTTTTTCAAGTATATAAAGAGTAAAAGACATGTGAGAGTAGATATAGGACCGATAGAAAATGATGCTGGAGAAAGTAATGGGAGATAAGGAGATGACGGAGGAACTGAACAAATATTTTGCATCGTTCTTCACTGAGGAAGACACCAGCAATATACCAGACATTCAGGGGTGTCAGGGAAGAGAAATAAGCGCAGTCACAATTACGACAGAGAAAGTACTCAGGAAGCTGAACAGTCTAAGGGTAGATAATTTTCCAGGACCATTTGGAATGCACCCTCGTATTCTGAAGGAAGTAGCAGTGGAGATTGTGGAGCCATTAGCAATGATCTTTCAAAAGTCAATAGATTCTGGCCTGGTTCCGGAGGACTGGAAGATTGCAAATATCACTCCGTTATTTAAGAACGAGGCAAGGAAGCAAAAGGGAAACTATTGACCTGTTAGTTTGACATCGGTGGTTTGGAAGTTGTTGGAGTCGATTGTCAAGAACGAGGTTACAGAGTACCTGAAGGCATATGACAAAATAGGCAGAACTCAGCATGGTTTCCTTAAAGGAAAATCCTGCCTGACAAACATAGTGCAATTTTTTGAGGAAATTACAAGTAGGTTAGACAAGGGAGATGCAGTGGATGTTGTGTATTTGGATTTTCAGTAGACCTTTGACAAGGTGCCGCTTATGAGGCTGCTAAACAAGATAAGAGCCCATGGAATTATGGGAAAGGTACATATATGAATAGAGCATTGGTTGATTGGAAGGAAGCAGAGAGTGGGAATAAAGGGATCCCACTCTGGTTGGCTGCCAGTTATGAGTGGTGTTCCACAGGGGTCCGTGTTGGGACCGCTTCTTTTCATGTTGTATATCAATGATTTGGATTATGGAATAGATGACTTTGTGGCTGAGTTTGCTGATGATACAAAGATAGGTGGAGGGGCTGGTAGTGCTGAGGAAACAGCGAGTCTGCAGAGAGACTTGGATAGATTGGCAAAATGGGCAAAGAATTGGCAAATGAATTACGATGTCAGAAAGTGTACGGTCATGCACTTTGATAGAAGAAATAAACCGGCAGACTATTACTCTAATGGAAAGAAGATTCAAATTTCTGAGATGCAACGGGACTTGGGAGTCCTTGTGCAGGATACCCTGAAGGTTAACCTCCAGGTTGAGTCTATGATGAAGAAGGCGAATGCAATGTTGGCATTCATTTCTAGAGGAATAGAGTATAGATGCAGGGATATGATGTTGAGGCTCTGTAAGGCACTGGTAAGACCTCACTTGGAATACTGTGTGCAGTTTTAGGCTCCTTATTTAAGAAAGGATGTGCTGACATTGGAGAGGGTTCAGAGAAGATTCACCAGAATGATTCCGGGAATGAGAGGGTTAACATATGAAGAACGTTTGACCACTCTTGGACTGTACTCCTTGGAATTTAGAAGAATGAGGGGGCACCTCATAGAAACATTTCAAATGTTGAAAAGCATGGATAGAGTGGATGCGACAAAGTTGTTTCCCATGGTGGGGGAGTCTAGTACAAGAGGACATGACTTGAGGATTGTAGGGCGCCCATTCAGAACAGAGATGCAAAATTTTTTTTTTTAGCCAGAGGGTGGTGAATCTATGGAATTTGTTGCCACAGGTGGCAGTGGAGGCCATCATTGGGTGTATTTAAGGCAGAGATTAATAGGTATCTGAGTAGTCAGGGCATCAAAGGTTATGGTGAGAAGGTGGGGGAATGGGACTAAAGGAAAGGTTGGATCAGCTCATGATGATGAAATGGCAGAGCAGACTTGATGGGCTGAATGGCCAACTTCTGCTCCTTTGTCTTATGGCCTATGGTCTAAGATTAATGAAATATGTACCGGAGTGCACTAGACAGCAAACTGTGCAAAATCAAATATAAAGAAATAGTAATAAATATCGGGTACATGAGATAAATAGATCAGGAGTCCTTAAGATCTCCATCCAGATCACTGATGCTTAGAAATGTTTCAAGCTGATTACTTTTCTTATATAAAATGAGAACAGATTCTTCTGTGTGCTTCATTAAATGGTTAGATTGTAAGTTGATCTTAGCAAAAGCAATGGAAGTGTCAGTGTACATGTGGATGACTTTTTTAAGCAGAAAAGGTGGGTCAAAGAAGTACCAAATATATACTTTGAAGATATAAATTATAGAACAAGGTTCGTTTAACTCAACATTCAGTGGTCCCAATGATATGAGAGGTATTGGTAGCCAGAGAGCCTGAGAATAGGGGTCATTGCTGCCATTAAAGCATAACAGAGAGTTTGAAGTCAAAGTCAAGGTTATTATCATACATACAAGCACAGGTGAAATAAAAATATCACTTGCAGCAGCATCATATCTACTTAGCATCAAAGACATTAATCAAAAAGAGCATAGGTTAAACAAATTACATACTTTTTTTTACAAGAAAGGATAAGTCTACTGTAGTGCACAGATGCAATGAAAAACTTGCTTGCCGCAGCATCACAGCTATTGAGTATAGCTACGACACAACATTCACCAAAAAAAATATCTTAGGTTAAACATATGAAGCCCCTTTTTACTGGATATCTCTAGAGATGAGACTTGTTAGCCTCTCACTAACAACCATTAGACTCAGCAGTGAGAAAACCACCTTTTCCAAGCTCAGTATGTCTAGGATCAGTATGACTTGGGTCTCACCAAAACCAGGAAATTGGGATGTCTCGACCACCTGAGCCCCAATCTGTGTGAATACTGTGTAAATAGCAGGCAAATAGTTGTCAGCAAGAAATAACAAAGTTTATTTACAAATCTCAGCTTTATTGACCAGTTAGTAGGAAAAAGAAAAGAAAAGAAATAAAAAGGGCCTATTACAGCTAACCTAGTCTGAATGTGCGCATAAGTTGGAGCGCATCTTGAAGTTGTCTCTAACTCAATCACTGGATGCATGGACTGCATGGAAGCACAGACCACTTTCCAAATATCGCTCAAAATCCATCTCGGACAAACGGACTCCCCCATGTGAGTATCAGGCCTTCCTCCTCGAAGCTATCCTTCTGCACCAAGCACCTGTGCAAAAGGGACGGCATCCTCAGTTTTCTACACTTCTGTCCTCTCCCAGCTCCCATCAAAAAGACCTGACCCATACCAGTGTCCTTAAAAAAAAAACAGTGTTCTCTCACACCTTTCCCATCCTGATTGGCTGACACAATATTCCTAAATTGAAGAACGTAGCCCCTTACCTTCAGCTCAAACCAAAACACGTTAAAAGCTAAAGAGACTGCATGTCCAGAACTGCTAAAATGAAATACCTATAGCATAGCAGTAAAAATCTTATTCAGTGTATTACACATAAACTATATAGATTCTTTACAAAAAAAAAGAACTAAAATAACAGAAAATAAGTCCATTGTAGTGCACAGTGAAAAAAATGGTTGTAGTGTTGCTATGCTGAGGTAGTCATTAGGGTTATGCTGGTTAGTTGAAGAACTGAATGGTTGAAGCAAAGTAGCTGTTTAGAACTTGGTGGTGTGGGATACAGTGTTTCTGTACCTCCTGCCCAATGGTTACGTGTGAGAAAATAGCATGGTCCAGATGCTGGGGATCTTTTATACTAGATGATATCACCTCCTGTAGGACTTCCAAAGGTAGGGGGTTCTGTGCCCATGATGTATTGGACTGAGTGCAGTATTTTAGCGCAATGATACAGCCCTGTGCTGACCTAACCAAAATGCTAGGAGTCAGACTCCCAGAGAACAACAACACAAAGGTCATGCTGGAACCGAAAATATGACTCAGGGTCAAGAGACCAGTAAATCTGGAACAATGAAAAATAAATTCTGCTGAAATTGTTTTTGTGTGCAAAGAACCTGAGCAGAAGAGAGTGGGAAAAGAGAAGCAGAAGCTTTATGGTGTAATGGAGTTACGTTGAAATGTGCTTTGTGTATAATTTTACAATTAAGGTACTAATGACCTTGGTAAGAGAATAATATAGAACCACTTTAAGAGCTTCCCTTCTAATCTCAACTTCAGTAGCATTAATTATATCAAGTGGGGAGCATCATCAACTCTAACACTTTAAATTACTTTGTAATTGCCCATCTCTACTTGTTCTCCCATCTACTTCAACCCAAAAATGCCATTTCTTCTGAGTAGTTACTTGCAATTAGTAGTTAACGTATCAATTAGGTCTTAATTATGCTAAATTATTAAAGAACAATTTGGCCCGAGATAAGAGGTTGGTTTGCCAGAGACCTTGTTACAAATACCTTTGAGCACAGAAGCAAAATATTTGATGTCCTTTTGGTAGAGTGTAAATCAATATTCTGAAATACTAATTCCTCTTTTCCTTATGCTGAAGGAGAGTTGCTTTGTAATGTCTGCGATAGACAACTATTAGTTTCCCAAAGACCATCTTGCATTTTCAAATGCACCCAAGTTTCTTTTCAGCATAACTTCCATGTTTGTGTTTCCATGTTAGGCTATAATGCAACTAGTCAGATTACTCTCAACAGTGCAACTATAGAAGTTTCTCAAAGTTTTAGATGACATACCAAATCTTCGTAAACTTCTAAGAAAGTAGAGGGTCTTTTTTGCTTTCTTTGTAATGGCAGTTATGTATTGGACCCAGGAAAGATACTTTGAAAGGAAGACTTTAAAGTTGCTGACCATTTGTACTTCGGACTCCCTGATGACGACTAGCTCATGGACCTCTGGTTTTCTTCTTCTGAAAACAATAACCAGCTCCTTGGTCTTGCTGACATTGAGTAAGAGGATATTGTTTTGGCACCACTCAACCAGATTTTCAATCTCCCTCCTATACGTTGATTCACCACCACCTTTGATACAGCCAACAGGAGTGGTGTCGTTAGCAAACTTAAATATGGCGTTGGAACTGTGCTTACTCTCATGTTCATAAGTAGAAAGTGAGTAGAGCAGGACCCTAACCACACAGCCTTGTGACGTGCCTGTGCTGTGGTGACTGTGCAGGGAATGTTGCGAATCTAAACTGACTGGAGTCTGCAAGTGAGGGATCCAGTTGCACAATGAGGTATTGAGGCCTAGATTATTGATTCTCTTCCGGGGGGATGATAGTATATGAATGCCAAGCTGCGGTCAATGAAAAGCACCCTGATATATGCATCCTCACTGTCCACATTGTCCAGGTTTGAGTGAAGAGCCAATGAAATGGCATCTGCTGTTGACCTGTTGTGACAGTAGGAAAATTAGAATGGATCCAAGTCATTCCTCAGGCAAGAGTTGATATGCTTCATTACCCACCTCTCAAAGCTTTTCATCATAGTGGATATAAGTGCTACCTGATGACAGTTGTTGAGGCAGGTTACCATGTTCTTCTTGGGCACTGGTACAATTGAAGACTGCTTGAAGCAAGTTGGTACCTCAGACTGTCAAAGCGAGAGGCTGACGATATGAGTGAACACTCTAACTAGTAGATCAGCACAGGTTCTCATTGCTCAGCCAGGTGTCTGTCTGAGTCAGATGTTTTCTGTGGGTTCACCCTCCTGAAGGAATCCTTCATGTTGGCCCCAGAGACTGAAATCACAGGGTCTTTGGGGGCTGTGGGAATTCATGAAGGTTCTCCAGGTCAGTCAAAGCCAGCATAAAAGGCATTAAGCTCATCTGTGAGCCACACCTTGTTGTCACATATGTTGCATGGTGTAACTTTGTAGCCAATCTCTGCCATGGCTGTCAAGCATCCTTCCGTGATTCCAGTTTGGTCTGGAATTGCCACTTTGCAAGTGAGAGGTTGTACCTGCACCTGCTGTATCTTACTTGGTTGCCAGACCTGAACACCACTGACCTGGCCCTCAGTAGATAGCAGATCTCTTGGTTCACTTAGAGATTCTGGTTGAGGAAGAATCTGAATGATTTTGCAGGGACCTTCATCTATGACTGACTTTATAAAATCCATGACAACCATGGTGTGTTTGTTCAGATGGGTCTTTGAACATGGTCCAGTCCACTGACATGAAGCAGTTCTGTAGCCGCTCCTCTGCCTTCATGACCACCTCTTCATTGTCCTTACTTCTGGAGCCTTGCTCTTTAACCTCTCCCTGTGTGCAAGTAGAAGTTCAACAGTCAAATGAACAGATTTCCTGAAATGCGGTCTCGGCGTTTCTAATTGTGGTATAGCTATGGTCCTGTGTCGTAGGAACCCTGATGCTGCAGTGAATTGTTAATGATAATTGGGCAGAGATTTCCTCAAGCTTGCTGTATTGAATAACCCCAGCAATGATATGAAAAGTGTCAAGATAGGCTGTTTCATGGTAGTTAATTACGACACTCAATATGTAAGTGCTTCCTTAATATCGACCTTTGGCAGCATGTAAACTGTGGTCTGGATCATGGAGAACTTTCTCAGTAAGTAGAATGGACTGCACTTAAACATTAGATATTCCAGGCAGTGGAAGAAGAATGTAACAAGATTGCTACGACTGAGCACTGCATAGGAGTTTATCATGAAACACAGACTGCCTCCTTTTGCCCTCTTCGAATCAGCAATTCAGTCCATTCAGTGAACAAAGCAACTCTCGGGTCTTTCTGATATATCCAGCGTGTCTGAGTTGAGCCATGTCTTATGAAATCTTTCATTTCCCTCCAATACAGGAATTTTGCCCTTAGGTCCTCAATCATTCTTCAGAGACGGCATATTTGCTAACAAGATACCAGGTAGAGGAAGTTTAACACTGTGTCATTTTAGTCCTCCACGCCAACCTTTCTTCTGGCCATGAAAATGTACCTCCATCTCCTTAAAGATGCCATATACACAAGAAATACTGCACTTGCTGGAGATCCAAAGGAATACACACAAAATGCTGGAGGAACTCAGCAGGTCAGGCAGCAACCATGGAAATCAATAGATAGTTGACTTTTTGGTCTTCAGGACTGGAAAGGAAAGGGGAAGGCACAGAATAATAAGGTGGGGAGAGGGGATGGAGGCTAACTAGAATGTAGTCCAACATAATGGTATGAATATCAATTTCTCCTTCTAGTTAAAGAAAGTTCCCTTCCCCTCCTCTCTTCTTCTATTCCCCACTCTGGTCACTTACCTCTTCTCACCTGCCTATGACCTCCCCTGGGTCCCCTCCTCCTCTCCTTTCTCCTATGGTCCACTTTCCTCTCCTATCAGATCCCTTCCCCTCCAGCCCTTCACCTTCCCCACTCACCTAGCTTCACCTAACACCTTCTGGTCATCCTCCTGCCCTTTTCCCAGCTTTTTAATCTGGCATCTTCCCCCTTCCTTTCCAGTCCTGAAGTCTCAGCCTGAAATGGCAACTGTTTATCCATTTCTATGGATGCTGCCTGACCTGCTGATTTCCTCCAGCATTTTGTATGTGTTGCTGTGGTGAACTACATATACCTGTCTGGACACGCCCTTCTGCTGACTACTCCTGTGGCTCCTCCCACAGACCCCTGTATAAAGGCAATTGGAGGCACTGCTCCTCCCTCAGTCTCCAGGATGTTGTGTTGGCGGTCTCTTGCTGCTAATAAAAGCCTATTGTTCACCTCCCATCTCCAAGAGTTATTGATGGTGCATCAGTTGCTAAAGATGCCATTCCTGCATTCCTAAGAATCGTGTCTTCCTAGTCTTTCGTTATATTGTAAAATTGCTACTTCGTTAAGACAGTTTGAAAGAATGTTACTTAAAGGGAAAATATAGACTGCAGATTACAGTGATTGTAGATCAGAAGAGATATATCTAGAAGTTTTGTGGGCAGACTGCAAAATGTCACCGTGTATGTCAGCGTCATTCTCTACCTGAGAAGTGAGAAAATAAAGATGTACCACATTACACGTACTTGGGCAACACTTGCGTCACACAGCTGTATTTCTTCAAGTGACCTAAATATATGGTTTGTCCCCAGGAGCCTTTGACAAGTTGCTGAACCTTTGCATCTCAGCTATGTTGCACAGTTAGCCTACTAGAAATTACTTTTATTTTCTCGTTAAGCTTTTCTAGTCAGGCAGTTAAATTAAAGGGACTTTATTTTACACAGTGGCCTATATATTCCTTTGTGCCTCCAGAAACAAGTTAAAACAGACAGCTTCTGTGTACAAATAAGTCTCCTTGCAGCTAAATCTACTTGACCAGAAAGAGCTCATGCAAGTGTCACTGGGTTGGAGGGTGCTGGAGAGAGTGGTCCCTTGATAAGAAGCCGGGGAAGTAACAAAGTTCAAAAGTTCAAAGTAAATTTATTATCAAATTACATATATGTCACCATATACTACCCGAATCTTTGTTTTCTTGCGACAATTCCAGTAAATACAAAGAAACACAAAAAAATCAATGAAAAACCACACACAAAGATGGGAAAAAACAATGTGCAAAAGACAACAAATGGTGCAAATACAAAAGAAAGTAAAGCAAACTAATAGTAATAAATAAGGAAGCAAAAAATATCAAGAACATGAAATGAAAATTCCTTGAAAGTGTTTCCGTAGGTTGTGGGATCAGTGTTGGGGTGAGTGAAATTATCCTCTCTGGTTTAAGAGCCTGATGGCTGAGATCTAATAACTGTTCCTGAACCTGGTGGTGTGGGATCTGAGTTTCCTGGATCTTTTTCCTGATGACACCAGTGAGAGAAACTGCACACAGAGACCATCAACCCATGCGCAAAAGACAACAAATTGTGTAAATACAAAACAGAAAAATACTAAATGATTATAATAATAAATAAACAAGTAATAAACATTGAGGACAAGAGCTGTGGAGTCCCTGAAACTGTGTCCATAGGTTGTGGAATCAGTTTAGCGACCTGTTGACTGAAGTTATCCCCTCTGGTTCAGGAGCATGATAGTTGAGTGTAATAACTATTCCTGAACTTAGGATCTGAGTCTTCTGTTTCACCTGCCTGATGACAGCAATGAGAAGAGAGCATGGTCTCGATAGCAGTGGTCCTCAATGATTACCGTTTCTTTCCTGCTCAATAGTGGGGAGGACTTTGCCCATACTGGGCTGCAGTTAATACTTTTTGTAGGCTCTTCTGTTCATGGGAATTAGTGTTTCAATATGCAACCAGTCAATATATCACACAGTATTACACAGCACACACACAATGAGCAGACAGTCTTTGTCAGTGGATGAAGAGTGGCAGTCATTTGATCACTTTCGACACTCAGTCTCTAACACGTGGAGAACATAAGCATTGCAATAAAAGTAATCCTCCAGTCTTTGAAAAAATAATAAACTGACGTGAATTTGAGCTGGTCCAATGCACACCTAATGAGGCATGCCCAGAGTCAATTGTTGAAAATGTAACAGACAGCCGACACATAAAAACTCAGTCGACACTGAACTTCCTGTTACCTGCCTCATTAATTCTCCATCCCACTTTCCCTCTGACCTATCGGTCTATGGACTCCTGTACCTTTACAGTGAGACCCAATGACACTTGAAGAACAGCACCTCACCTTCTGACTGGTCATATTGCAGCATCTGGGACTTGACACTGATTCTGCAAATTGATATCTCTCGGTGTATCATTCAGCCGTTTGTGGTACTGGTTCAGCGAGCTTATTTTTCCCTTACTTTTTGTCATTCTTCTCCTTCCTGTTCACTGGGAGTGGATGACATGCTGAACCTGTGCTGTAAGGCAGGTCTTCCTGCTCTGTATTCACTGTCCAGCCCACCCACCTTTCCCCTCACCTGGCTTCAACTAGCTTGTCCTCCCCCCACAACCTTTTCACTTTGGCTGCTTTATTTTCCAGTCCCAATGAAGGGTCTCAGCCCAAAACATCAGCTGTTTATTTCGCTCCATAGATGCTCCCCAACTTGCTAAGTTCCTCCAGCATTTTGTGTGCGCTGATCAAGATATCCAGTATCTGGGAAGGATCCCTCGTTTCTTACTCTCTCCTTGCTCCCATTCAATCATGGACCAGAAATTCCTGTTTACAGCTTGTCACAGCTTTTCACTATAAGATACACCACCCTCTTCTTCTTTTGTTTCCTTCCTTGTATTCACCGTTTCTCTTTCTGAAACTGCAGCTGAACCTGCAAAGTTTTCCCAGTAGTGTTCTGATTTTTATTTTATGTGATAGAATGTTTAGTCCGTAGCAATGTAACATTGGTTGTCAGTCCTCTACAGCTGAAGTCACTTGAGAGCTAAATGTTGGTGAGACCCCCTTTTTTTTCATCAAAGTAAAAACAGGGGCTTTACTATGCTGGCTGAGAGAATGGATGTGGCCTTGGTTTAATATTTCATTTCTGTTCACATTGCTGTGAGGATAAATTCGAAAAACTATTACAACTGTTGGAGCAAATACTAGTGTTTTGTTCAAATTCCATCTAAATTCTTGCTGCGTTAAAACATCCAATCTATTGAAAAATGGTGCTTCAGTCAGACTAATGAGACAACCTTGAATTCATATGGTCTGATGTTGATGTCTTGAGAAAATATTTTTTGATAGTTCTCAAAGGCAGGTGGTGAACATAGAGATAAAATGATACAGAAGCAAAAGGGGCCATTTGCCACATCATGTCAATCTTGGCACTTTGAAGAACTCTCCAGTTAGTTCATTCCTTTGTTCTATCCAAATTTCACTGCAAATTTTTTTCAACTAATTCCAGTTAGAATTTGTTTGCACTAAACACCAAACATCTTCAACCTAGATAATTGCTACAACAATTTCAACTCAACAGTTCTAGATTCCTTTTCTTATTAAAGGATCCTTTGATTATTGCTACTGGAAACAGCTTCTTTTCTGCTCAAGGTTTTAAACAGTACTGTCAATTCTCTCTTTAAATTCTCTGAGCCACATAGAAAAGTCCCATGTGGTTAACCCTCTCCACATAACAGAAATTGCCTTCCTTTGTATGAAGCTAGTATATTACCCTCGCTTCATGTCCTCTGTGAAGTGGGCTCTGCAGAACTGGTCAAAATACTCCAATTGAAAACTAACCAGCACTTCATAGAGATTTCACATAATTTCCTTGTTCAGTTATGAGGAGACCCTGTAGAATATGTTTGCAGAATCAAGGTTATTATCACTGATTAAGGTCACATAAGACTTGGTGTTTTATGTTAGCAGTACTGTGCTAAATTATAAAATTACAATAAATCACTGAAGTAAATAAATAGCCAAAATAAAACAAGAACCAGGTAGGGTATATGGATTCATGGACCATTGCTGAATGAACATTACGTTGCTTCTTCTTTCAGAGTAGAAGAAGCTGTTCCTGCATCAACGCATTTAGGCCGTCAGGCTCTTATACTTCTTTGCTGGTGGTAGTAACGAGAGGAGGATGTGTCCCAAATGGTGAGGATCCTTAGTAATGGACACTGCCATCTTGAGGCACCACCTCTTGAAGATGCCCTCAATGGAGGTGCGAGATGTGCCTATGATCGAGCTAAGTTTACAACCCTCTGCAGCCTCTTGTGATCCTGCTCAATATAACTATATAACCATTATATTTATATGATTATATTAGGGGTTCCTTATCAGGCTGTGATGCAACCAGTTAGAATGCACCATACATCTAAAAAAGATTGCAAGAATCTTTGCTGACGTAACGAATGCCCGCAAGCTCTTAATGAAGTAAAGCCTTGGGTGAACTTTCTTTGCGATTGCAACAATGTGCTGGGATCAGTATTTTTTATACCAGGCAAGGCTGATGTGGGCACCTGATAGGTAGGTGTAAATTTATCACAGACATGTTTTGGATAGAAAGAGGGAAACTTATCCTAGTTACAGAAATATCTGTTACTAGAGGGCTGAGGTTTAGGGGCAAGTGGTGAAGGTTTAGGAGGGACCTGAGGAACATAGAACAGTACAGCGCAGTACAGGCCCTTTGGCCCACAACTTTGTGCTAACCTTTAACCTTCTCTACAATCAGTTTAAATCATCCCTCCCCCATACTCTCTATTTTTCTTTCATCTATGTTCCAAAGAGTCCCTCAAATGTTCCTGAAGTATCTGCCCTTACCACGACCACTGGCAGTGCTTTCCCACACCCACCATTCTCTGTGTAAACTACCTATCTCTGACATCCCCCATATTTTACTCCAATCACCTTAAAATTATGCTCCCTTGTTTAAACCACCTCAGTCCTTGGAAAAAGGTCTCTGTCAGTTATTCTCCATCTGTCTCATCAACTAAAACATTCTCCCAAGTCACCTTGTATCTCCTTCTCTCCATACTGAAAAGCCCTAGTTTGCTTAACATATCCTCATAAGACATGCTCTCTAATCCAGGCAGCAACGTGGTAAATGTGTTGTGCACCCTCCCTCTCGACAGCTTCCACATCATTCCTATAATGAGGCAACCAGAACCGAACGCAATACTGAAAAGTGTGGGCTAACCAGAATGTTATAGAGTTGCAACATTACCTCACAACACAAATAATGAAGGCCAACACACTATGTGCCTTCTTAACCGCACTATCAATTTGTGCTGAAACCTTGAGGGATCTACAGACATGGACTCCAAATTCCATCTGTTCCTCTAGACTGCTAAGAATCCTTGAACTCTGCCTTCAAGTAAGTCCTTCCAGAGTATCACTTCATACTTATCTGGAATGAACACCATCTGCCTATTCTCAGCTCAGCTTAGCATCCTACTAATGTCCAGTTGTCACACATGACAAACTTCTACACTACCCACAATACCACTAACCTTCATGTCATATGCAAACTTACTAACCTATTCTTGTACTCGTCCATCCAAGTCATTTATAAAAATTACAAAAGGAAGGGGCTGCAGAAAAGATCCTTGCAAAATACTACCGGTCACCAACCTCTAGGCAGGATACTACCATTTACAACCAGCTTCTGACTTCGGTGAGCAAGCAAATTTTGAAACCACACAGCTATATTTCCCTGGATCCCATGTTTCCTGAGTTTATGAATGAGCCTTAAATGGGGAACCTGGTCAAATGGAAATGGAGAGCAGGTCATCGAAGAATTGCCATCACAATGGTGAACAGTTAGGTATGTTAGAGAGTAGAGTGGTATTCTTGGACTCAGCTTTTCAATGTGCCAATGGAATGTGTGTTGATGTCCAGAAGCAAACAGAATCAGGGAGAGCACAGAACAAAAGAGCACAACATTTCCTGAGAACAGGAATAATATGTTGTTGCTGAGGTAGTACAGCAGACATTGTGAATGGGCTGGTCTCATTCAAGGATCTGCAGAAGCCTCAAAGAAACATTTTACTACCCTTGAGGTCCCTTTTTTCAGCTTTCTACCTAGTTCCATATTCTCTTTTCAGGAACTTATCCCTTTTCCTACAGATGTTGTAGGTGCCAATATATATCACAACTTCTGGCTGCTCATCTTTCCCCTTAAGACCTAATCTGTGGACCTGAAGAAGATTGTTTTCATCCAGAGAGCTCTTAGAACCTGGAACACACAGCCTGAGTGGGGGCAAATGTTCTCATGACCTACTGTGTAAGAAAATTGTGGATGAGCACTTGAACTGCCAAAACACAAAATGCAGGTAAATGTGATGTCATAGACATGGCAGGTCAAAGGACCTATTTCTGCATTTTACAACTCCAATAACTTTATTCTCTGTCTCCACTTACAAGCTGATAACCCTGTAGGTTGTCAACCTGCATGTTCTTTTCAAAGTTTTGCGCCGTTATACAGACATGTCCATCATATTCCCTCCTTATGTTATAGTTTATTTAAGTACAGTATAATGGCTGTGTTGGGAGCTAGGTGTACTGCAGATGCTGGAAATCCAGAGCAACACACACAAAATGCTGGAGGAATTCAGCAGGCCAGGCAGCATCTATGGAAATGAATAAAGAGTCACTGCTTCAGATTGAGAACCTTCTTCAGGACTGAAAAGAAAAGGGAAAGATGACAGAATAAAAGGATTGGGGAAGGGGAAGGAGATCTAGTTAGAAGGTGAAGCCAGAAGGGTGGAAAAGGTAAAGGTGAAGGAATCTGAGGGGAGATGAAGGTGGAGCATGGGTGACAGGAAGAATGAGAGGCACCAGGCAAAAGTGATAGGCAGGTGAAAAGAAGAGGTAAGAGTCCAGATTGGGGAATAGAGGATAAAAGAAGGAGGAGGGTAAAAAGAATTACTGGAAGGAGTAATCAAAGCTCATACCATCAGTCTGGTGGCTGCCCAGATCAATCCCTGTGGAAAGTGGTGAGTTGTGGGGGTGGGGGGTAGGTAAGGTAAAGATGTGTTTGGTGGTAGGATCCTTCTGAAGGTGATGGAAATTGTGAAGAATGATGTGTTGAACACAAAGGCCCATGGGGTGGTAGGTGAGGACAAGAGGTACTCTATACCTGATAAGATGGTGTGAAGATGGGGTGAACATGAAAATCTGGGAAATGGAGGAAATGTGAGTGAGAGGAGCATCAATGGTCAAGAAGGAAAACCCTGTCCTTTGAAGAAGAGGGACATCTCTGATATCCTCAAAAGAAAAGCCTCATCCTGGGAACAGATGTAGCAGAGACAAAGGAATTGAGAAAAGGGAACTGCATTTTTACAGGAGACATGGTAGGAAGAGGTATGTATAGTGAAGACAGCTATGGAATAAAAGATTTTGGTAAACAGTTTGTTTCCAGAGATGGAGACAGAGAGATTGAGAAAGGGGAGAGAGGTGTCAGTAATGGACCAGTTGAATTTAAGGGCAGGTTGGAAGTTGGATGCAAATTGGATGAAATTGATGAGCTCAGCATGGGCGCATGAAGCAGCACCAATGCAGTCTTCAATGGAAGAGTTGGGGAGAACTAAGTGTAGTATTTGGTATGATTTTCATATATTGTGGTACCACGTGATGCTGTTTATTTGAGAGTATGCCTTTTTATTAAATGATGTTCTGTTAACAAGCTATTCTATTTATTCTTGCATGCAGCCAACATAAAAGAATTTACAAAAAAATGCATTGCTCCTGATATTGGGGTGTTGCTGCTTGAGGGAATAGCAGTGGAGTAATTTAGTCAAATGGAAACGGAGAGGAGGTCATCGAAGAATTGCCATCACAATGGTGAGCAGTTAGGTATGTTAGAGAGTAGACTGGTATTCTTGGACTCAGCTTTTCAATGTGTCAATGGAATATGTGTTAATGCCCAGAAGCAAACAGTATCGGGGAGAGTACAGAAGAAAGGAGATTGACATTTCCTGAGAAGAGGAATAATACATTGTTGCTGAGGTAGTACAGCAGACGTTGTGAATGGGATGGTCTCATTCAAGGATCTGTGGAAGCCTCAAAGAGACATTTTAATGAAGTTGCTTTACTAACCTATAAGAATGATGTTGGTCATGGAAATTCCTGATACGTGCTTATTGTTAACATTCTTGAGGGTATCGAAAGGTATAGGTGCCAGCTAGACCATCAGGCAGTTAGATTTGCACATGCGAGTAGGCATGTTCATGATAACCATAGTTTTGAATTGAAGAAAAGATTTGCAAGAAGCAAGGGTGTATATCTGAGGTCCTGCATGTTATATAAAGAAAATTGGAATCATCTGGTCAGGCAGCTGATGTGTTTTAAGGAGGATGCATTTGGCATATATAACAACAAAGCAGTGGAAGTGATTGACAAATATACTGTCAAGATAAAATCACCAGGAAAATAGTACCTATAAGGCTATACTATAGTATAGTACCTATACTATAACACATTTGTGAGACCACACTTGGAGTACTGTGTGCAGTTTTGGGCTCCTTATTTTAGAAAGGATATACTGACATTGGAGAGGGTTCAGAGAAGCTTCATGAAAATGATTCCAGCTCTTGGGCTGGAGTTCAGGAGAATGAGGGGGGGATCTCATAGAAACATTTCTAATGTTAAAAGGCCTGAACAGATTAGGGATGGCAAAGTTATTTCCCATGGTAGGGGATTCTAGGACATCAGGATATGACTTCAAGATTGAAGGATGTCCTTTTAGAACTGAGATGAGGTGAAATTACTTTAGTCAGAGGGTGGTAAATCTGTCTAATTTGTTGCCACAAGCAGCTGTGGAGGCCAAGTCATAGGGTGTATTTAAGGCAGAGATAGATAGGTTCTTGATTAGCCAGGGCTTCAAAGGGTATGGGGTGAAAGGAGGGGAGTAGGGATGACTGGAAGAATTGGATCAGCCCATGATTAAATGCTGGAGCAGACTCACTAGGCCAAATGGCCTACTTCTGCTCCTCTATCTTATGGTCTTATGGTCTTATAGTACCTTTTCCTTCCCAGACCCCAATCAGTTCGAACTGGCAAAAACGTCTCCTCCACGATCTCCATCAGCACAAGTGCACCACAAGGCTGTGTGGTTAGCCAGCTTCTTTGCTCACATTATTCTTTTAACTGTGAGGCAAAGCACAGCTCCAATGCTGTATTTAAGTTTGCTGACAACACCACTGCTATTGGCTGAATCAAAAGTGGTGATAAATCAGTATATAGGAGGGAGACTGAAAATCTGGCTTAGTGGTGCCACAACAACAACCTCTCACTCAATGTCAGCAAGACCAAGGAGCTGATTATTGCCTTCAGAAGGTGGAAACCAGAGGTGCATGTGCCAGTCATCATCAGGGAATCAGAGTGGAGCGGGTTAGCAACTTTATGTTCCTCAGTGTCATCATTTATGAGGATCTGTCCTGAGCCCAGCGCAGAAGTGCCATTATGATGAAAACGTGGCAACTACTACCTTCTTAGAAGTTTGTGAAGTGTATATTGACTGTTTACATCATGGCCTGGTGTGGAAACACCAATGCCCTTGAATGGAAAAGTAAGTACAAAAAGTAATGGAGATGACCCAGTCCACCATGGCTAAAGCCCTCCCAACCACTGAGCAGAACTACATGGAGTGCGGTCATAGGAGAGCAGCATCCAACATCAAGGACGCCCACCACCCAGACCGTGCTTTCTTCTTGCTGCTGCCATCAGGAAGGAGATACAGGAGCCTCAAGTCCCACACCACCAGGTTCAGAAACAGTTATTACTCCTCAAACATCAGGCCCTTGAACCAGAGGGGATAACTTCACTCACCCCCATCATCGACTTGATAAGACAACCTATGGACTCACTTTTAATGACTCTATAACTGTGTTCTTGATATTTATTGCCTATTTATTTATTTGTTTGTTTTTATTTTTGTTGTCTTTTGCATGGCCGTTGTTTGTTTGTCATGTATGGCTTTTCATTGATTCAATTGTGTTTCCTTCTATTTACTAATAATGCACATAAGAAAATGAATCTCAGGGTAGTATACAGTGACATGTATGTACTTTGATCATACATTTATTTCATTCAATTTGTATATACATTTCATATTTATTTTGTAATTTATAGTTGTTTTTATTAGCTATTGCTATGTAATGCTACTGCAAAACAACAAATTTTATACCAATGTTATTAAACCTGATTCTAAGTCTGATTCTGACTCTGATTTAGATGCAATCTCAGCTCTAACTGCTTGAAACAGGAATCACCTCAAACAAGGTAGGGCAATGGAGACATTAATCAGCAACAAAGTGACTTCCTCAACTTATCATGAGGAAGACAGAAAGTATTTTGTAAGATTTCCTTTCCCTAATTGACTTGGCCACTTCATTCTATCCACCTTTCACACCATCATTCTCATAAAGAATGTCTTCTCAAAGAATGAACCCATTCATTTCTTCCAAATACAAGATATTGTTGTAGAACACATCATGAGTCCAAGCTACATACAAAATGCTGGTGGAACACAGCAAGTCAGACAGCATCTATGGAGGGGTATAAGCTTTTGATGTTTTGTCTATCAAGATTGGAAAGACTGGGGTAGAAGCCAGAATAAGCTATCCTGCACAACAGGCAGAAGCTCTTGAGTGTTCATAATCAAACTTCAGTTCTGAAGATCCACCCTTTCTCAAGACAGAAAGACTGGTAGAATCCATTGTTGAGATGTCAGGAATGGATGAGACTTTTCACTGTACAGTTCACAGCAGCTTAACTCCTGATATGACTTTTCTTGACATATTCCCCCTTCTAATATCTAACTGGAGTTCAGTAGCTGATAATGTGTAGAACTGAAGGCTATGACCGAAAGCAGAATCCGTTCATACAGTGCAAGAGCTACCTTGCAACAAATAAAAATAAGATACAATTCAGCCACAAACAAGAGAAAATTTCTGGAACTTACATAACACGTTGGAGGAAAGTTGGCCCGAAAAGTCGACTGTACTTTGTTCCATAGATGTTACCTGGTCTGCTGAGTTCCTCCATCATTTGGTGTGTGTTTCATACAATTCAGTCCCCTATTGAGACATTTTAAAATTCATTTACATCTTTATAGTGTTTGAATAACCATGGTATGCTTCTGACCTGATTCCGACCCTTTAAGTGTGCAGCAGCAGAGTTGGTAAACACAAAATGTCCTAAGGCTGTCATCAGTCTAATAGCAAGCACATGCCAAATACAATTCCACTCAGTGGCCACTTTATTAGGTACACCTGTACACCTGCTCACTAATGTAAGTACCTAATCGGCCAGTCACGTGGTAGCAATTCAATGCATGCAAACATAGTGAAAAGGTTTGGTTGTTGTTCAGACCAAACATCAAAACAGGGAGGAAATGTTAGCTAAGTGACCAACTGTGGAATAACTGTAGGTGCAAGACTGGGTGGCTTGAGTACATCAAACTGCTGATCACCTCAGATTTTCAGGCATAACAGTATCTAGAGTTTTGCAGAGAATGGTGCAAAAATCCAATGAGAAGTACTGTGGATGAAAATGCCTTGTTAATGAGAGGCCAGAGGAGAATAGCCAGACTGGTTTGAGCCAACAGGAATGTGACAGTAACTCAAGTAACCATGCATTACAACAGTGGTGTGCAAAAAGAGCATCACTGAATGCACAAACACATTGAACCTTGAAGTGGATGGGCTACAGCAGCAGAGGTCACAAAGATTATTATAGAAATATTGCTTTTTAATTGTAATATCCACTGAGGGGCACTGCAAAGGATCGATGTAAGCTGCAGGAAGTTGTAAACTCAGTCAGCTCCATCATGGGCACTAGCCTTGCCAGCATCCAGGACATCTTCAAGGGACGATGACTCAAAACTGTGGCATCTATCATTAAGGACCCCCATCACCCAGAACATGCCCTCTTCTCATTGCCGCCATCAGGGAGGTGGTACAGGAGCCTAAAGGCACACACTCAATGATTCAGGAACCGCTTTTTTCCCTTAGCCACCAGGTTTCTGAATGGACATTGAACCCATGAACACTACCCCGCTGTTTTTTCTTTGCACTACTTATTTAACTTAACTTTATTCACAGTTTTATTATTATGTATTGCAATGTACTGCTGCAACATAACAGCAAAATCACAAGATATGCCAGTGATATTAAATGTGATTCTGATTCCATTAGTTCACAATGTAACTAATATTCTTTCCTCACAGCAGCTAAAAATATTAGTACTGTATAACAATGTGAAGATTACAGGAACTCAGGACACAATATTCCTGTTACTATAATTACAGATTAGTTAAGAGCTAATTCTACCTATACTTCATGACCCTATGACGGTGCTCATTTATGTGTTAAACAATCCATTCCATTATTTATATATTATATATATATATATATATATATTGCTTATGCTATACTTTGCCATTTCATTTGATGAATGAAACAAATTATGCACTGAAGCATATTGTTGGGACATTTTCTTAAACGTGATTAAATTTGTTTAGCTTGCTAAAGTATTGCTTCCAGGAATCAGTTTTTAATTTAATTTATTATTATCTATATATAGCAAATAAAGATTTCCCAAGAGAAAGTAAATTTCTATCCATTAATAAAATTGGTTGTTTCACACAAGATTTGTCAACTTTACAGTCATTAATTTTTGAAAGAGTGAGTCATGAAACCTCCCCAAAGACCCTATACTATTAATTTGGTTTCCCACTTTTAAAATTTGGGCAAAATATTGTATTTTAAGACAAGATTTTATTTACCAGTGCTGACTTCATTTATTAATTCCATCCTTCCAATCTGACCCATGTGAATTGGAGACAAAGAACCGAAGATAAAGCAGCAAATGAGCAGAGACATGTTTTGAAAGAAGAAGCATTTCAGGTACAGATTAGATATGATCCCATGAGAGAGAATAGAAGGACTTATAAAGTTACTGCTCCCAGGGTGATTACAAGTGTACAGATTAGTATGAAACAGAAACGGAAGCTTATGATAAATGCTGTGTTCATAATTCAGCAGAGAACCAAGATAAATGCAAGAAACAAAGAGCTGAACTGAAAGAATAATTCGAGGCAAAGGGCGAGTATGGGAATTTATCAACTGGTAACAGAAAAAGCAACACAAAATAGTCTTGGAAGTGAATTAAAATCAAAACAGCAGTTAAAAAAGTGACAATGCTCATTAGATTGGAGATTTTCCTAACAAGACTGGTGTAATAAATATATTGAGTCAGTTTTGACTAATATAGGTTTTTATGCAAATATTTCTGTAAAGAAGGAGATCACAAAGTAATTAGACTGGATGAAAATAAATAAAGGTACTTAGAGATTGTAAGTAAAACGTTGTATGGTTCAGATGAACAGTGTATTAAATAACAGGAAGAGCTGGTCAGAATCTTCCAATCATTGTTGGATATGAAGTGTTACGGGAAAATCTGGAAATACTACACTTCTGCCAGTATTTTTAGGCTAATCGGTCCAATGTCAATGGTGGAGGAATCTTTTCGGGGATATTAACCTGGGAAAAAAATGATAGAAAAATATGGTTAATAATGACACCAACTTAGCAGTGACATCTTACATAAAAGTATTCTGATTTTTAACTAGTCATTGTTTCTTCATAAGCTAGTGGAGAGAGTACACCCTTCTAATATGACATTATTGCTCAATCAGCCATATTCGGTGGGCCAACATGTAAAGTGCTCAGACCATTATTGAGTTCGGTTAACTTTTGTCCTTCCTTGTCATAAGCAGTCGATGCCTGCCAAGGGAAACTAAAATATTGAATTACACAATACGCTTCTGCAAACCCCCAAGTGCTGCATTAACACTATAGCTGTGTACCAGACAAGGTGCAGCACCCACAGGAAATCCCCCCCCCCCATTCAGTATCAGCTATCCTGCATAACTGGGCATAACTATCAGAAGATTTCTCTATATTCCTTGTTCTGGAATGTCACAAATATTTCCCTGGGAATTTGCATCGAAATCCACAGGACTGCCACTGTGATTTACCAAAGGAGTCACACAGGACAAGGTCACCTCTCTCTAAAGTTATCTTCTGTAATGCTGTACTTTGGACAAAGGATTTGCTGCTATTACCATCCCTCCTTGCTGCCTGATACTGGCACCCCAAGCAAGAAAGGTTCATCCTTAAAAGTCAATTCAGTAACAGTTGTTGCTCTATGTGCTTACCTGTGTGTTAAATTTTCTGCTGTTTTCACATGAAGAAATATCACAACAGATGATCCACAAAGTTCAAAGCAAATTTCTTATCAAAGTACATATCTGTCAACATACACAACCCTGATATTCATTTTAATGTGAGCATTCACAATAACTCCAAGAAACACAATAGAATCAATGAAAGATCACACCCAACAGGATGACAAACATGCAAAAGACAAGAAACTGTGCAAATACAAAAGAATAATAAGAATAAATAAATATTGAGAGCATGCAGAGTGGAAGAAGCTGCTCCTAAAGTGTTGAGTGTGTGACTTCAGGCTCCTGTACCTCCTCCTTGATGGTAGCAATGAGAAGAGGTCATATCCTGGGTGATGGGGGTACTTAATGATGGATGTTTCATTTTTGAAGCATTGAAGATGTCCTCAGTGTCATGGAGGCTATTGCTCATGATGAAGCTGCCTGAGTGCACAACTTCCCAGTCTTCTGCAGTGGCCCATCCATAACAGAGGATGATGCAACCAGTTAGAATTCTCTCCAAGGAATTTCTTCTGTAAAGATTTGCGAGAGTCTTTGGAGACATACCAAGTCTCCTTGAACTCCTAAAGAAATATAGCCACTGTTGTGCCTTTGGTGTGATTGCATCAATATGTTGACCCCAGCACAGATCCATGAGTTGTTGACACCTAGGAACTCGAAGCTGATCACCCTTTCCATTGCTGATCCTGCAGTGAGGACTTCTGTGTGTTCCCTCAAATGCCCTTCCTGTGTTCCTCTATTTTCCACAGATGCCATGGTAAGTATTGTGAGAAATGCATATGAAAGCTGATAGGGAGATGGGACAGATATTCAAAATAGTGAAGTGTATTGATAGTTGTAAATAGGAAAAATTGTTTTACAAATAACCATATTAGCACAGAGGTTAGCGCAACATTTTAAGGTGCAGCTGTAAGATCGGGTTTCACGTCTACAGCTGTCTATGAGTTGGTACATTCTCCCCATGACCCCCATGTGGGATTCCTTTGGGTGCTGCCATTTACTCCTACATTCCAAAGGTGTACAGTTACGGTTAGAGCCAGTGAGTTGTGGGCATGCTGTGTTGGCACTGGAAGCATGGCGTTACTTGCAGGCGACACCCAGCACAATCCTCAGTGATTTGATTATGACACAAAAGACACATTTCACAATAAAGCTAATCTTTTTTTTAACAAGCTGGTTAACAAAGAATAGGTGTTTAAGGTGACTTGTGTAAGAACCAAGGAGAATTTTACTTACACTAATGTTTGAAGAAGTTTCAAGAGTGGATTAGATAATCTTCAATACTGGATTCGAAAAATTGCAGGACATTGCAGAAAGAATTGAGATGTATGGCTTATTCCGTAGCCCTTGTTACAGGACTATAGAGTTAGCTATCCTTGACAAGCCAAAGGGTCATTTTCTGTGCTGTATAATTCTAACATGTCATGGATGAGCATTCTTTTTTGTTTAACTCCTGCAGACTTCTCAACCAATTTTCACCTTTCTTTCCTCTCCTGAAAAATTGCCACAACCATTGTCAGCACTGTCTCATGGTAGACATATTTACCATGTCTAGTATCCAAAATGTTTGTCATTTGGTTTTCTTGACGATCCTTTGGAATCAATCATTGGATTTAGTTTCAAGCAGTGTATGTTTTTTTTTGAGTAACTGAAGACAGTTTTTAAGCTCCAAAATTTCCTTTATGCTAATTACAAGTATATTGCCAGTACTGCATTAAAAATAAATAAAAATAAGGCAGAAAAATGGTT
Organism: Hypanus sabinus; assembly: GCF_030144855.1. NCBI lineage: Eukaryota > Metazoa > Chordata > Chondrichthyes > Myliobatiformes > Dasyatidae > Hypanus > Hypanus sabinus. The sequence continues at coordinate 48,449,093 of NC_082723.1, read as the reverse complement.
CGGCACAGCCAAGAAGGGCCAAAAGGCCTGTTTTTGTGCTGTAATATTCTATAGTTCTATGGTTCTATGTCATCTGCAGTTCGGAGAACTTCAGTTAAAGGTTTTACTTGCGAAAGATAAAGATGAAATGCTATGTTGTGAAGCAGGAGGGATAGCTATTAATACCTTCTATCTATTCCTGAAAAAGCTTTCTGTTAATTTGGAGAGTCAAGTGGCTCTCCTACATCAGATGGTTCCCTACCCCTTCTCAAGAAAGGCCCCCATGGCATCGGATCTCAAATCAAAGGAGTCCCATTTCCCGCCTGGTTGAGATATGACTTTGCAGACCTGCTGTTCCCTGCCCACCATATAAGAAGTCATAGTGTAACAACGTACATAAACAGGCCCTTCAGCCCAGTATGTTGATGCAGATGATCAAATACCCATGTATATTAATCCTATTTGCCAGTACATGGTTTGTAGTCAACTATTCCTCAATAACTCATCCAGATGCTTCTTAACCGCAGTGGGACTACCTGCCTCCACCACATTCTCAGGCACGGTTTTCCAAAGTACATCATCTCTGGATGATGAAAGGCCATGAAATCCTGAGATCTCCCCTAAGTCTTATTCTACATATATCCGCTGAACCTAGAGAATAAGTTTCTTCCTATCTACTCAGAGATAGATCTTCTAGTTGGTGTCACATCGACAACCACACTCTCGGCATCAGAGAGAAAATGGAATTAATAGGAAGACAGGAGAACACACATGAGTCCTCATTGAGGTGTCAGTGGAAGGAAGAGAGAGTAGCCTTAATTTCCTGCTGTCAAAATCTCAGAGAATCTAGCCTGGGCCCCGCACAAACAAGAAGAATGCAGTACTAGAGCATGAAGACCCACACTTAACAATTTGGAAAAAACTTCTTCCCCTCTGCCATTGATTTTCTAAATGACTCATGAATTCATGAACACTATCTTCTTGTTCCTTTTTTGTTCTATTTATTTATTTTGTGATTCATAGTAGCTTTAGGTCTTTGCAATATACCACTGCTGTTGTGGCAAAACAACATATTTTAAGTCATATGACATTGATAATAAATGTGATTCTGATTCTGCCTATGTCACTGTTTACCCTGTCTACTTGAATATCCCCAATGATGTGTCAAAGACTTTAGGATCACAGTGGAAAGGAAAGATGAGTTAAGAGGCAGAATTGCAATGCAAAGCAATTCCAGGCATGTTGAATCAGTAGCTGGAAATGTGAAGTGACCAAAATGGAGGCTGAGCAATCAGAAAATATTTGTAGAGTGCAGAGATTTTGTAGAATTTGATCACTAGTTATGTCACAAAAGGAAACCTTTTGGCCTTTCACATCCTCACAAACTAAGAAAATAGAAACCTTATAGCTCCCATACCCAACACTGCTCATTTCTACCTCCGACCCAAGATGAAAAACCCTTGCTGTCCAAGTAGGCCCATTATTTCTGCCTGCTTCTGCCCACTGAACTTGTGTCCACATACTTCAACTCCATTTCGTTCCCCTTGATTCAGTCCCTTCCTACTTTCATCTGTGACACTTCACATGTTCACCATCACTTCAGTAACTTTCAGTTCTCCAGCCTGGATCACCTTACTTTCACTACGGGCATATAACCTCTATACACTTCCAACCCAAATCAGGAAGGCCTTAAAACTATCATCTGTCCTTGAGCATGGTGATACATGCTTTCAAGCTTTATGTTTGTTCTTAATAAAGACAAACAGTGCGGATACAAATGCTAACACACATTTATTTACAGGACACTCCAGTCATGAGCAGTGTGTGACCATCCGCTCAACATCACCTCTGGTTCCTGGCGAACCACTAGCCTTGCAAGCAGGGAAATGAAGTTCTTCATTATGTACGCACATAATAACGCACAGCCAAAATTATAGCAGGCTCTTGATTGATCACAAGTAGAAGCTGAGAAACCAGCCATTAGTGCACGGAAGTAATCAAAACAAAGTCACAAATGACATTTTAAAAACTATATGCACTGAGGCAGATTTATCATTAGGCATTGTTAGGGAAGTTGGTGTTAAATTGCAGGTATCATCAAAAGATGATATCAGTGTTGAACATTTCATCAAAGTTACAGGCATTTAAGTTAGGCATCTAATTGGGAACTTCTCTGGATAAGAACACAAGAAATTAAGAGCAGAGGTCAGCCATTGCCCTTCAAACAGTTCCTGGCACTGGTCATAGGCCTCACCTCCTCCTGAATGTCAGTTCTCCATTACCTTCAATTCCACGAGCTTTAAATATTTTATCAGCATTCTTTAACTATCCCTGATGATCCAGCTTCCACAATCACCCAAGGTAAAAAATTCCATAGAATTCTCGATTAAGTTCCTTTGCATCTAATGTTTAAGAAGTACCCCTTAATCTTATCTCCATGTGCCCTCTTGGAAACTTTCCTGTCATGTCCCTTTGGGATCTTAACAGTTTTCATCAGATCACCTCTCCTTTTTCTAAACTGGACACCTAATTTTTTTGGATACTGGTCAGAGGATAGTATGAGAGTCTATGATTCGAAGACACAATTTCAGAATAAAGGGACTTTTCTTAAAAAATGAGACAAGAAAAATTTCCTTCAGGCAGAAGGTGGTAAATCTATGGAATTTGTTGCCACAGATGAGTTTGAAGGCCAGATCATTGGGTATATTTAAGGCAGAAATTGATAGGTCCTTGATTGGTAAAGGGGTTACAGGGAGAAATTCAGAGAATGGAGTTGGGAAAAATATCAGCCATTATTCATTGTTGGAGCACACTCAAGAGAACAAATAGCCTAAATTACTTCTGTATCTCATCTCATGAATTAGCCTCATGAATTTCCTTTTGACTACCTTCAATGCTAGTATATTCTTTCTTAAATAAGTGAACCAAATCAAATCACATCAAGTTTAGTTATCATTCAAACCATACATAGATACAGCGGAATGAGACAGCATTCCTCTGGGGCCAGGTTACAAAGCATTCAAAATAGCACGCAAACATTCAAAAATAACGAGTAACATAATTCGAAATATTAAGCAAAGAAGCATATTCACTCAAAAAGTCATATATAGTCCAAGACCCTGTGTGACTATGTCCAGCAATCGATAGTACAGTGTCCTGGCAGTGGACAGACACGCGCCATCCAGCCTGTCATCACACCACTCGAACGCGGGAGAGCAGGATCGATGGGTGGGGCTAAGCCCCAATCGAGCTCAACCATGCTGTAGAGCTTCCATGCCTCTCACCCGGTCTGCAGCAGCAGGCAAACCTAAGGCTAAAACTGAGGCTACACAGCTCCCATGTTAACTGCCCCTCCACCAGACAGGGGTAACAGGCCTGTGGCAACTCACATTATCACTGTCCAACAGAGTCTTGCAATTGCAATCGAAATATCGGAGATAAACTCCCACGGTTATATAGCACCATCTTCCTCCGACAACCCGACCAGCTCCTCCAACACATCAGTGGGCTCCTCCAATATCTTGATGAGCTCCTCTGATATCCCGACCGGCTCCTCTGACATCCTGACCAACTCCTTCAACATCTCAGCTGACCCTTCGATACCTTGGCCAGCTCTACTGCCAACTCTCTGATCAATGAGCAGCTCACAGGTAGAGTAGCCCTGCGGTACCCAATGTTCTTGGAGTCTTTGGATCGTAAAAAGCAAATTTTACAACATAAAAAGCACCTTTGGTTGGTCCAAGAGAGGCCACTGCTTTCACATGTGTTCCATCTTACCAGAAGTCCAAACCAAAGACAAAAACAGGAAGGAATAATTTGGTGTGACACAGGGTTCCCAAACTTTTTCATGCCATGGACCAATGCCCTTAAGCAAGGGGTTTGTGAACCCCAAGTTGGGAACCCCGTGTGTTAAAGAATGCATGGCCCTAATGACACCACATTCTCTGTATTCTACAAACAATTTGAAGGAAATTTTTGTTTATTCAGTGTTAGCAATCAGCATCAACATCTAGAAATAATGGTGAGGTCTGGAGTAGGATTGTTATTCTATTGTCACAGCATGCACTATACTTTCAGTTCTTGTCACCAAGAGACAGAAGGCAAATGAGAAGCCGGCCATCCAAATACAGCACGGACTTTAATGTATGTCTTTTATTTCGTTTTTCATTAGACCTACCAAATGCTGTGTCTTTCATCTATATTTATCTTTGAGGTGTAGTTTGAGGGAACTATTAATAATGAATTTTGAAGGCAATTAATCAGATTTATTTTAAAGTTTCAATATCAAAGTCTCTGCTTAGCATGTGGAATAATATATCTGAAGTTGACATGTTAGTGACACTTAATTCACGTTAATATTTCAAAATAGTATGAATTATTCTAGTAACAGGTGTTTGAACTTATAATTTGAGGTTTTTTAAATACTTCAAATGTCTAAATTTCTCCTTTGAAGAAATATTTTTTGATGTGATATGGCAGTAGTTTTTAAAATATCTTTTATTTATAAGTTACTTCAGACATTAAAAGGACAATGTTATTGTTTAATTAAATATTCTTAATCATAAATATCAATTGCTGCTTTCTTCTGATGAGGTGCTTTGACAAGTAATTTCTGCAAATGACAGAATGGGTAAAACACAGGTGGAGCTCTCCTTTAGTCTAACTTGGATTTTCTCAGGAAGGATATGAAACATGGTCTGTGAAGAATTGGATTGAACCCAGGTTCATAGACCTGTGAGGCAGCAGCTCCACTGAACCACATAAATCCCAAAAAATAAATAAGCACCAAAAAAAACCTAATGAAGAGTCTTGGCCCAAAACATTGACTCTTTATCCTTTCCATAGATGTTGCATGATCTGCTGAGTTCTCCAGCATTTTGTGTGTGCTTCCAGCATCTGCAGTGTCTCTTGTGTTTAGAAGTACATAAAAAAAGTTACAGCTTGTTGACTGTCCTGAAAGCTTAAAAAACAATATTAGTTGAAGGACTAAATCACTGAACCAGTTTTCACAGCCAGATTTCTTCACACCACTGTACATGCTCATAGCTCTCCCTGAAGCTAGTCATTTTCTTGCATCTTCACAGATTCCCAATGCTAATTTTTCCATGCCTAACTATCATCTTCATAGATGACTAGGGCATGCACAAAACATTTCCTATACATCCAAGGGGTTTACACCACAGAAGATACACAAGTCCTTGGCAACGACCTAGTTTTCATAGGGAGCCACACTTTCATTAGTACTTCTCAGAGCAATATTCTGCAAGAAACACTAAACTTTTGCTAGAATGAAAGGCAGCGTTTCAGGTTTGGGACTGTTCATCAGATCTGAGTTAGTCAGAAGTAAGTTAGTTTAGGATTTTCAATACTTACTGTCCTCCCAAGGGCAACTTATTTTCTTGCCTTGATTTTTTGAAACATCTCCACCCTAAGACAGTCCATTGAAGTGAATTATTCTGCGTGTACTACTGAGATTAGGTAAAAATCTACACAGACCATTAAATGAAGGAGGGATATTTTTGCTCATTTCTTTCGCTATTTACAGAAAGACATTTTAAGATTGCCAATTTAAGATAATTGCAATCACTTTAGGCAAGAATTAAGACTTTTTATATATGTATACCTTAATTTGAAGATGTTTTGATGTACTGGGCTAGTAGTTATTTTGTTTGTTGTCTTGTAAATTGATACATCCCAGTCCAGTATGAGACAAATGACTGGGGAAGTCATCCATTACAATATACACATTACTCATATTTATTGATTTCTAACACATTGTAATTAAGACTGCATGCTGGCTGGGTCAAAGAAATGGAAAACAATCAATCAGTAGTGCTGTTTGTTCTACACATCATTCATGCCTAACAAGATCTGTTTCCAAAAAATCCTTATTTTCCAAATCAGGTTCAATTGCAGCAGTCTTACAATCAATATCTGTCTAAGAACTAACAGTCTACTCAACAGGAAATGTACTTGTAAGCATGGGTACAGAACAAGTGGTCTTGCAGGCATGAGTGACTATATTTGATTAGGTGAAGCCGATACGACTGCAGCAAAGTTTCATTGATGTGGTAAGTAGCTGTCGAACACTGGAGTCTTCTTGGAATGGATAGTTGTCTCTGCTTATGGAAAATTGTTGAATTCAGGACTTGAGATGAGCAATTCATCTAAAATGATGCAAAAAAATAAAATCTTTGCAGTCTTGAAAATTGCATCTATAAGGATTAAAGCAATTTTGTGCTTGTTTCTTCTATGTGTTATTGAATCAGGCAATAAATTGTTTGCTCATTATTGGGAGATGATTTCTAAATTCCTTGCTTTAATATTGAGCTCATCCAAGTGATACCACAACATTTTAATGTCCAAAATTTCACATTGTTGAGATTTTCAGTCACTTTGCTGTGAAAACAATGGGATGGTAATGTGTTGATCGGAGACCTGAATTCAATTCCTACAATGGCAAGAGTGGAATTTACTTTGACTGAATAATTTCTTTACTGTAAAAAATGTTGTTGGTAATGAGGGCCACAAACTACTGGATTACTTATCTGATTCACTCATATTCCTTTGGGGAAGGAAATTTGTTATTGTCAAATCCACCAATGGTATTGAATATCCAATGCATTCTTGAAATAACTAACTGATCATAAATGTTGCCTTTTCCACTGATAAACATGTTTAGCATACTTACCATTTTACCTAATGACATAGAAGCTCATTTCAGTCTACTCAGTGGCAAATCACAGATCAATCCCATTTTCCATTAATTTTCTGCACAATATTCCATAAGACTATAAGACTTAGGAACAGAATTAGGCTAGTCAGTCCATTGCGTCTGCTCCGCCATTCCACTATGGCGCTCTCAAACCCATGATCCTGCCTTCTCCCATGACCTTTGACACCCTTACTAATCAAGAACTCATCAAATTCCACTTTAAAAATCCCAATGACTTGGCCCGCACAGCCATCTGTAGCAATGATTTGTGCAATTCACCACCATTACATCAATGCAGCCCACATTCTACCACTCACTGTACATAAGAGGCAATTGACACCAGTCAGTTAATCTGGCAACTTGCAAGACTTTGAAATGTAGGAAGAGACTGGAAAATTCACAATCTCAGGAAGGACATGAGACAGAGACACTGAAGATTTGGATTGAACCCAGGTTCATAGACCTGTGAGGCAGCAGCTCCACTGAGCCACATTAATTCCAAAAAGATATAAGTACTGAAAAAAAACCTAATGAAGAGCCTTGACCTGAAACATCAACTCTTTATTCTTCTCCATAGATGCTGCCTGGCCTGCTGAGTTCTTCCAACATTTTGTGCGCTTCCAGCATCTGCAGAATCTCTTATATTTAGAAGTACAATAAAAAAAGCCAAGTTACAGCTTGCTGACTACACTGAAGGCTTAAAAAACATTAGTTAAAGGGTCAAAAACACTGAATTTGTTTTCACTACCAGATTTCTTCACACCACTCTATATCCCTATAGCTCTCACTGAAGATAGTCATTTTCTTGCATCTTAACAGACACTTCATTGCAACCAACCTGACGTCCCATGCTAATTTGTCCATGGCTAACTATTCTCTTCATGGATGACTAGGGCATGCAGAAGACATTTCCCATACAATCAAAGGATTTTTGCCACAGAAGATATACATGTCCTCTGCAACCACCTAAATTTCATAGGGAGCTGCACTTTCATTAATACCTGTCAGGAGAACAGCCTGAAAGAGGCACTAAACTTTTGTTGGAAAGAAATGCCGTTTTTCAGGTTTGGCACTGTTCGTTAGATCTGAACTAATCAGAAACAAGAGAAGTAGAGAAGGCCAGAGGAAGCAATGGGTAGAACCAAGAGAATTTTCTGGATGTAATGAAATAGTATGGAAGTAAGGAGAGGTTGAGTTCCTTTACTATGAAAAACCATTAAAGCTTAATTGCCCTTTTACTGCAATATTATTTCACTATTTTTCCACATCCACAGATTTGTTTGATCTTTATGAAATTTTACAGTCTAACTTGTTCATAACTTTCAATACTTACCAAAATTCCCATTGTCTTTTCAATTATTAAACAAACATCTGATACATAAACACAGAGAAATATGGAATAATTAATCCCCAAAAAACTGGCAGTTTCTACAAGATAGAGCCTAGTCATATATCTGATCTCACGAACCCTCAGGTAGAAGCTCACTAACTTGCCTCCACTACAAAAATCAAAGTCATCCATTCTCTCATTTTCCTAGTCTCCACCCTGTAGCTCTGTCATTTGCTAATCACTGCAGCATTAGGGAGACCTCAGATGTTCTCCTCTCCATGAGACAAGATTGTCCACTTCTCCAGCAGTTCAGAACAACAAGATGCTCAGACATGAGTATTTATCATCATTGCAACTTCCTGAAAGCTCAGTCATTCATAGAGAATTCCCTTTCTGCCAGGAGTTCCTCACACTGCTCCTGCAGGGCCTCCATGGTCCTCCTGCAAGAGAAAGTAGGTCAGAGCACTGAAGCCTGCCATCATTTAATGTGATCATGACTAATTGCCCCAGACCTACCTCCTCTTCTGTGCCAGTTCCCCATAGCTTTCAACTCCCTAATCAGTCAAAATATACCTACAACGTTTGTAGTTATTCTTTAAACATCCACAGTAATCTTGCCTCCACTACTTTCTGAGATACAAAATTCCAGCGATACTCTGTGAAAGGAAGTTGCAATGCAAGTCAGTTTTAAGTGACCATCCCTTAACCTTGAACATTGATAGGTGATATCATCCACTAGCTTGTGTGTCAAAATGTGGACAGCTGTAAATAATTCAACAAGAGCTTTTCAGTAATGCTTACTAAAATATGACTTTACCTGAGAGAAACTGAAAATGGTTTGTACTTTCAATAATGTTGTCAATATTGAAGGTTTGTTTTAGAGTTTTTCCAAAGTAGAGTGAAGAAAACTTACAACAATATTTTAGCTCAAAGAAATCGGATGGAAGAATTTATAATCCATAGTCCATCAGCAAGCAGAGACATCGGAGCAGAAGGACTGAGTCAAAACAAAAGAGTAAATGATTCCTGCATAAATACACAAAACTTTCTATGAATATGGCAATGAAATTTTCAAAATTCCCATTGTTTTTTTAATTAATAAACAAAGATTCTGTAATATGGAAGCAGGTTCACAGGTTTGATGAGTGAGAAAGAAGACACTGATTACATATAAGCACATTGACCATTTGTTTACAAAAAGTAAAAGAATTAACCAAACATCTAAGTTCCCCAAGTTACACAAACTACAAAACTAAAAATTCAACAAACAGATATTTAGCCAAGAGTGTGCATGGGCCCTCCCATATTTGCAGCATAATTTCCCATTGGTTCTTCAGCGCTGGTCATGACCTCAGTGTGAAGTAGGCCTTGGGGATGAAAGAAAAGAGGCTGAGCCTCCCACATGTGCCATTCTTATACCCCTGAGGAGCCTAAAACTGGACACCAGTGTCAAAGCACACAAGGCAACCAAAAGGAATGAGCTGTTGCATCCTTTAAATGGGCCAATCAATGGCCAGTATGGTAGAAATGACTTTTGACTGACAGGTAAACAAACCTTCCACATGACACACACTGAAATATGAAATATTTGACCTGAAATTTTGCAACAGATAATTCCATATTTGCTTCCAATGGATGATCTAGAGGCAACTTTCTCCATGGATCAGCCTATCTTGGACCAACACCATATTTTAGTTTTTTATGGGGTCATATGATGCCTGATGGTGTCCAATCACCGCCCCCCCCAATAGAATTACTGGAAGACATCTTCGACCATTGTCAAGGCAGTAAATGTAGACTTAGCACCCTGACTCCTATCGTCCCTCTGATAACAGCCACCATTCAGCAGACACATCATACAAAACCATTTGACTTGGAGGTATGCATGGAATCAAAGGTGGGTGCCACGGTTAGCATGGTTCGAGCTTGGGCCATTCTGATGTTCGATTTTTAATTCTGGTGCTGACTGCAAGGAGATTTCTGATATTTTCCCTGTGAACTGTGTGAGTTTCCTCTGGGTACTTCGGTTTCCTCCTACAGTTCATAGGGTTACTGGTTAGAAGGTTAATTGGTCACTATAAATTATCCTGCGATTCGACTAATGTTAAATCAATGGGCTGCTGGGTGCTGCGACTCATTTGGCTATAAGGCTCCGTTCCATGGCGTATCTCTAAGTAAAATTAACAGACAAGATTCTGTACCTTCAAAAAGAGGTGAAATATATTTTCAAAGTAAAAATGGAAGTCAAATGTGCAGATGCAATGAAAAACTTACTTACAGCAACATAACAGGCACATTGAATTAAATTCGCAGCATTAACCAGGAAATGATAAATTCTACACAATTGTTATGTAAGAACATAGAACAATAATAGCAAAGTCCATTGTAGTGCAACGTAATTAAAGTAGTCATCATGGTGCTGTATAGGGATAGTAACCAGCGTTGTGTTGGTTCAAGAACTGAAAGGTTGAAGGAAAGTAACTGTTATTGAACCTGGTAGCGTAGGATTTCAGGCTTCCATTGGAAGCTGTGAGAAAATGGTATGGCCTGGATGGTGCACTTTAAACTTGAATTATTTACTTGTTAATTAAAATGATGCCGCTTTGTCTGAATTAATTCATGATTGAAGGCATATTAATACTGACGAAGCAGATGTAATGCAGGTTTATTTTTACAAACGGTGCCCCAGCGTCTAAAGGAAGGATTGAGTTTTTCAGTAATATTCATACAATAAAATAGCACTTGTACTTGTATGTTCATTTATCCAATGAAAAAAAATCTCGACCCGCTTCATAAACTGGGTTAAGCTTGAACTGCATTGACTATTGTGTCAGCAACCATTTGTCTTTGCATGGAGTAGAGACATTTATATTTTATGGATCAAAGCGAAAATCAATTTGGCTCTGAAGAGCTCTTTGTTGAATAAGATGATGGGTCTGAAAAATCTCATGAGCTATTTACATGAACATGAATTTAATGCTCCATGACCATGTTGAGCTTGTAACCAGACTTGGTCAAGCATTGAAATGGATACTACAATACCCGCAATTTGGAATGGCCTAGAGAAACCTGTGCATTGTAAACCCTTAACAGTATTGATATCCTGTATTGAATTCCTATACAAATATAAACTTATGAAGTAGCACAGTGCCAGATGATAGTTAAATCAGGGAAAAAAATGACTCTTGATTTTTTATGTGTTGATGCACTACACAACAATGTAACTTTAGTTTTAGTTTGATCACTTAATTTAGTCATGGATTCTTGGATCTCATACTGTCATAAATAAATAAGTATGGTCCCTTGAGTGTGCTCCTGCATTCAAGAAGGTATGTCAATATGCCTTTATCATTAATTCCACTTTTTTAATAGATTCCCATAACCCTTGATGCTCTATTCATCAAAATATCTATCAGTCTTCACCATAAATAATAACTCAACTTCCAGAGCTCTACTCCACGGGCTCACTTTTCTCCAATGGAAATGAATCTTCATCCTCTCAGTATTCAATGGGAATACTTTGATTTTCAGATCTACACCATTAAGTTTGATTCATGGGGGCACATATTGTTAATTAGATAGATATTTTCTGATTCTAGCAATGGGAAACTGTTGAGCCAACTGATTTCTTAGATTTAATGCATCAATATCTAAACTGCAGAATGGTCATTTGATATTTCTTTACAGAATTTGAGGCAAAGTTCCATTAAACAATCTTTCCAAAGACCATTGTATGGGAGAAGTATATCTTTGCCTATACTATGACATCTTCATGTACTTGATGTGGGAATTTTTGAGTTTTATACATCAATCATTCACTTTTCACAACTATTATCCACCTCTGGAAACTCTACAATGTATTTGGTACTATTTTATTTCTTTTGACTTGTAATATATATTTTCTTGTACTCTGATTTCCTCTACGCAGAACCTAATAAAAATATTGAAAGAGGAAACTCTAATCTGGAATACCACCAACAAATATGAAGCAATATTTCTCTATTCTTACCGAACAATGGACTCCAGACCTACCTAGAAGTATACGTAGAATTGCATTGTCGTTTCCCTTTCTCAGTCACAGTGGTCTTCCTGCTACTTTTCTCAGGGAAATATTCTATTTATGATTACACTTTCCTCTGTGGATTGGGCCTAGGCAGTGCAAGTAAAGAATGTGTACTTTTGTTCGAACCAGATATTTGTCCTGTTGGTAGGACTGAAATAAAGTCCCTGTGATAACAAGAAAAGGACAACTACTATATCAAAATATCTTGTGCATATGCAATCTTAAAAGATATTAAGTGACTCATATATAGATCTAATTATGCCTGTGATATATTTATATTCAATAATAACCTTTGAAAACTAATTGAATAGATTGTTAAAATGAGACATGAAGAAGTAGGAAGGCAGCTAGATTCTGTATCAAAGGCCATGGAGGACTGAATGGTCTGCTATAGTATAATTTTTTTTATTTAAGAGATGTCTTCAGATAAATCATGTGAATATAGTTTTCAGAAGTTGTTATTATGCCATCTGAACAATCATTATTTTAAGCCATTAGTAGCCAGAGAAGAAGTCATCCTGAATTCAATGTGCAGAGTAGAAATTACTGCAAATCTTTTGTAGAGATTTAGTGAGGATGAGGTAGTGTTGTTGGATTGGTTTGTTGTCCATACAGAATTCTGATGGCAGATAGGAAGATTTCTGAACAAACAATGAACCCGACAATGAACATCTCCTCCCAAATTGTCTTCACTTTCTTTGATCTTCTCTCCAGGAATTGCTTGAATGATTGATGGATAGACCAAGAACAGCACAGATTAAACAAGTCAAGGGTGAGCATGTTCTAAATGAGTTTTAAAATTTCCCACATAAACTAAGTGTTAAAGCTAACAGGGTATTAATAAATTGCAATGACTTTGAACTTAGAAAATTAAATGGAGAAATAATTCAATAGAGAAGCCTAGTCTATTCATAACTGTGGAATTGAAAGCTAACAGATTATTGTCAACATAAGAGATTCTGTAGATGCTGTAAATTTAGAGCAACACACACAAAATGCTGGAGAAACTCAACAAGTCAGGTTGCATCAAAGAAGGGAAATAAACAGTCAAAATTTCAGACCAGGACTCTTCATCAGGACTGGAAAGGAAGGGAGCTGGAAATGGTGGGAGAAATAGGGAAAAATTATTTGAAGTTAGAGAAATCGATGTTCATGTTATCAGGTTGGAGGCTACTCAGTCAGAGTACTTCTCCATTCAGAGTTCAGACTCATCATGGTAGTAGAATAGGCCACAGAAAGACATGTCAGAATAGGAATGGGAAGTCAAACTGAAATGGGTAGGCACCAGAAATCCTGCTTCTTACAGAGTTAAGGTGCTCGGCAAAGTGATCCTTCAATCTACATTGGGGCTCACTTATGTAAAGGAGGCTCTACCTGATGCACTGGTTATAATAGATAACCTCAAAAGACTCACAGGTGAAGTGTTGCCTTATCTGTTTGAGGCCCTGAATGGTGGTGAGAGAGGATGTATAGGGGTAAGTGTGTAACTATTTGCACTTTTAGGGATAAGTGCCAAGTGGGAGATTAACAGGGACAGGAGGTAGAGTTAATTATCAATGTTTTCAAAAACAATGCATCTTTGATAATATTAGAACAGGGGTGGGCAAACTTTTTGACTTGAGGGCCACAAAGGGTTCTAAAATTTGACAGGGGGGCCAGACCAGGAGCAGATGGACGGAGTGTTTTGGTAATATACCTCATAAGAGAAAATAAAATATCATGGGATATGTAGAAATCATGTGCTTTAATTTCAATTGAAAATGAACAAATGCATTACAACAAAATATCTGTCTTTGCAGTCCCAGGGTATTTAGCTATTTATTGAAATGACTTTTAAAACACTGAAAATTAAATGAATAAAATACAGCTTTTTTTAATAGTAACTTATTATTTTAAAGCACTGAAAATTCTGTTATCCTTCAAGATATTATCATCATCACTCTCCTCCTGACTGTCTTTATTTCAAAAACGGTAGGAGATGCAGGTCTACTTGTCCTGCTCCTTCTTATTCAATTGTCCCCTGTGCCAAAACTCAACAACGACCCGCACAATGACAAAGCAGGGAGACCGCGCCGGTATGCGGAGCTCTGTGCTCGCAAATCCCCGCAGGCGATCTCTCTTAGCCGGAACGCTGGCTAATTGTGAGCCAGTTCGGATGTGCCAGGAAATGGGTCGCCACAAGGTCACAAAGTAAAGCGCAAATGTGGAGTAATACGCTGCACCTCAACAAAGGTCAATGTATATAGAGTGCGTCATCTATTGGGAAAACGCCAGAATTGCGGGGAAAAAACGTTAACAAAGTTTATTAATATAATTTCATCAAGTTCTGCGGGCCGGATTAAAAAGCTTAACGGGCCGCATATGGCCCGCGGGCCGTAGTTTGCCCATGCCTGTATTAGAACATCAAATCCGCTCCTTTAGACTATGAAGTTCAATTTCTGTTACGTTGAAGTTTGTGTTTCTGTGAGATATAAACCAAGTGTATCAGGATAGGAACTTCACAAGATCATTTGGAAGTCATGGGATTCATTGAAGTTAAAATATTGCAATTGTTGATTTGAATTTCCCACATTCTATCCTCTCCAGTGGAGGACTTCTGGAAACAACAATTTTCTGAACTAATTTTGCTGGGAAATGGCACTCTGGTATGTATCCCATTATAGCAAAATTCCAATAGTTCACTATTTGACGTTTAAAAATTGTGATGGCTCTGCTTCTAGCTCACAGCATGCCAATTCCTACCCTCCTTTTCACATTCTGGGCTGTGAATTCTGTGCTCTCTGGAAACTCACTGGGGCATTATGTCCCATGCTCCCTTTAATCTAGGCCATGTCCCATTTCTGACGCTTCATTTAAACTTGCCCAAAATCCTCACTAAACTCACTGAGAACACTTTAAGCTAATCTGCCTTGGTTTCCCTCGTACACTGAAACGTGTAATGTATCCATGGAAAAAGCTGAACAGTAATATTTGGGCATATAAAAATGGAATAAGATCCAATGGTCCAGTATCACTGAAGTCCTAAATACGATGGAATAACACAACTTTAGTGCAGTTAGTTTTCTTCCCCCTCATTCTACAATTCAGTAAAACTTTTCATGCACTCTTGACCTCACAATCTACTTCATTATTACCTTGTACGTTATTGCCTACCCGCATTGCACTTTCTCTGCTGTTGTTACACTTTGTTCTGCATTCTGTGCTTATTTTTCCCTCAATGGACTGTGTAATGAATTGATCAGCTGAACCATATATCAGATAATATTTTCACTGCGCCACGGTACATGTGGCAATAATAATATAATTCCAAATCCAGTTCTAATCTCTTGTGGGGTAAGGAATCACAGCGAGGTGTGTATACTTAGGCATTCTGTTAGAAACATAACATGGAATTCTTCAGTAGAGAGCTACAGGTGCTGAAAAATAAAGTAACAACTGACAGAGAGTGATTTTGAATAACAAAAGGAAAGGAGAAAGAGGGGAAGGAAGATTGCATTGAGAGAGGGAATAAGAAAATAAATTAAAATATTAATGCTTGGGTCAGAGAACAATGGATCCAGCTCACTAAATGGACCTAACTGGATCACTCCTACTATATAATAGTTTGGTATGGATGCATGGGAGGAGGTGGCGGAGGCAGGAAGAGTAAGAATATGTAAGGTGCATCTGGACTGGTACTTGAATCAGCAAAGCACTGAGAGAGGTGGAATTAATGCAAGCAAGTGAGACTGACATAGATAGGCATGATGGTCAGCATTGACCTGGTGGATCAACAGGCCTGATTCTATGCTGCACAACTCCATGGTCTCTGCATCCTGGGGACTCCTGTCAAGAGACAGTGAGATCCCAAAGATGAGTGGACTCAGAAGTTACAAAGCCAGGGGACTCCTGACAGTCTTTGACAATGAGTAAAGTTGGAGTAAATCTGTCAAACGATTTAACAGATTTTAGGTGCTCTGGCGTTCAAGGAGATTTACAAAGTAAGAAAGAACATGTAAATAATTAAAGAAATAAAGTTAATTCAACACATCACTGACAACTTATTAAAACAGTAACTTAAATTAAATTAAGTCCTGACCTGGTCTAATCTGGAATTGATTTGAGAGGGCCAAGCTCCACCAATGAGCAGATATGGAAGTTCACAAATTACAGAAGGTCCATATAGCTATACCTTGCTTTGAACTTTGAACTTGGAACTCTGGGACTTACCTGGTGCAAACGACTAAAGGGCACTGTGCCAAGACAATATAGCCCCACAAAATCCCAAAGAACAAGTTATTATCGTCGAGGCTCCATAGCTGTAGTTGTTGATTATCTGGAGAGATTAGATATCAAAGTATTAACATACGGTACTGTGCAAAAGTCTTAGGACATATGAAGCTAGGTTGCCCAAAACTTCCGCACAGTGCTGTGGTTGTCACCCTGGAGCAAGTTTGTAAATCTGGTGTGAATGAGGATGTTGGGAATGGTGAGAGTGTAGTGCAGGAGGAGGGGCGTGGGACAGGTGACAGGGAAGGAGAGGCAAGGGTAGGGTAGTGGCACGGATGCAGACACACCCACCCCTCAGACACCAGGCGAGGTTATTTGATTCCAAAAAAATATTTACTCATCATTATAAAATGTCTCTGGGGTGCTTCCTGCTCCCTCCACTCTCCCTTCCCCTTTTCCCAAATCCCCCTTTTCCCTGTCCCTTTCTCACTCTCAATCCACAATAGAGACCCATATCAGACTCAGGTTTATCATAACTCACATATGCTATTAAATTAGGTTTTTTTGTAGCAGCAGTACAGTAGGAATACATAAAAATCTTAGGCACCCTAGCTATATACTGTATCTATATCTAACAGGTAATTCCTGTTAATTGCTCAAGAAATTGGCAAGTTATGTTCAGCAGCAGGAATATCCTAAAATGGAGCATGAAGGATGAAGTGGGACTTGTTCACAGTTAACAGTGAAGTGGTGGAAATTATCCAGTGACAAGGCACAACCCATGTGCACATGGTATATCACCTTCATTAGAAGTGAAATACACCAGCATTTTCTTTGAGAGCAAGAATTTGTTCATTATTGAGATATTTACCTTGCAGGTCTTTGCTTTTGTATAATCTATTTGAGTGATATCCTTTTTTTCTACACAAAAATACAAGAATCTTTATAGAAAAGTAAAATGAATGCCAAGAATACTAACACACTGACTTTTACAAATACCCAAAATAAAAACATGCATAATCTGCTTTTCATGCACAGTTTAGCAAAAGGCTTGCTGTTTTCACTTCCCATAGAAGGAAATTCTGCCCATCAAATCTACACTGGATGTCCCATTCTCCCACTAGTTTCTCTGTTACCTAGCTTCTCTCATCTATGAACTCCACTAACTGACAAGAGTTAATTTACCAGTGGTCAGGCAACCTACTTAGAAGCACATCTTTGAGATGCAGAATGAAACTAGAGCACCTGTGGGAAACCTGCACAGCAGACAGTCACGAGAAATGTACAAACTCCATGTAGACAACATCAGAGATCCGAACTATACCAAGATCACCAGGTCTGTAGGCCACAGTATTACTCCTGAGCCTCTGTGTACCCCAAGCTATTCACCAACAATAGTTGTGATTATTCAGCAAGCAGAAAATGGGAAGTCAATTAATTTAGATCTTGTTATGTAATCACTGCTATTCATGTGGATTTTCTGTTTAGTTATCAAAATGCAATAATGTTTAGTTCAAAGTTGTCAAAATAATTGTCATAAATACTACCACAACTCAGCCTCATAATAAAAAAATTTAAAAAAACTTATTTCCATTTGACATACAACTGGAGATTAACTGAAGCAACAGACCTACGTTGCCTGGATCACCTTGGAAGTGATTCAGATCCAATCAACCAAGACATCTCCAGAAATGTCATATTGTAATGGGTTTCAAGGTATGTTTTTGTTTTGATATGTCTCCTATGCAGATATCAGTGTTAGATAATTATCTTTCAATGCTTGCACCAGTAGCAAGATCAAAGGAGAGATGAGAAGTAAAGGAAAGCTTTATGATGCAATTTCTTGCATTAAGTGTCACTGTCACGGATGAGTACAATCTGAAAGCTAATATTTGAAGTCCAAAATGGAGAAAATGTCATCAATTGCTTCTAAAGAGTAAATGGTGATTTGTTATACAAAACAAGAAAAGGAGTAAAATGCCGTGACAAAACATTATACACTATTGTATATTTAATATTGTGGTAATTTTTTTTACCCATGGTATTCTGTGTTTATGCATGAAGGAGACAAAGCTGTATATACAGGACATTGTTTCTGTAAGTTCTGCAATTTCTTTCTTAGAACCATAGAACCATAGAACACTACAGCACAGTACAGGCTCTTCAGCCCTCCATCTTGTGCTGACCCATATAATCCTTTAAAAAATGTACTAAACCCATACTACCCCATAACCCTCCATTTTTCTTTCATCCATGTGCCTGTCCAAGACACTCTTAAATAGCCCTAATGTTTTAGCCTCCACCACCATCCCCGGCAAGTCATTCCAGGCACTCACAACCGTCTGTGTAAAAACTTACCCCTGATGTCTCCCCTAAACTTCCCTCCCTTAATTTTGTACATATGCCCTCCAGTGTTTGCTATTGGTGCCCTGGGAAACAGGTACTGACTATCCACCCTGTCTATGCCTCTCACAATCTTGTAGACCTCTATCAAGTCCCCTCTCATTCTTCTATGCTCCAAAGAGAAAAGTCCCAGCTCTGCTAACCTTGCTTCATAAGACTTGTTCTCCAATCCAGGCAACATCCTGGTAAATCTCCTCTGTACCCTCTCCATAGCTTCCACATCCTTCATATAATGAGGTGATGTTAAGGATCTGGCCTGAAAGCTGGGTCAAAGGGTCTCTGCTGGTAGCTCTGGACCACAACAGTCTTTAATTTCTGCTTTCTTTCACCTGGCCATTTCAGCCCAGCCCCTTTCCTTTTTGGACTTTCTCCAATTACCTGCTTGTTCCCTCACTTGCACCCACCTGTTTCTATTTTCATTCATTACCCTGTCCATTTAAACCCTGCCTTGACTCATATTCTCTGCCAGTTTGTCCCAGCTCTAACCTGTGTTGTTCTACCCTGTCATTGTGACTGCTGCCAACTGATCTTGCCTGATTCTGTGTTTTTGTATTTTGCCTGTTCTGGAACTTGATTTTTGCCTGTGCATTCTGGATTGTCTGCCCTCGCTGGACTGCCTTTCCTGGGTAAGACCTCTGCCTGCCATTTTGGATTTGTGCCTGCCTCCTGTTTTTTTGAAAGACTGTTGCCTTTGTGCTCCCTAATAAATCCTGGTAAAAGAGCATTCATTGGTCTGCACTTAAGTCCCACCAGAACCTGACAGAACCTGACAAGTGACCAGAACTGAACACAATACTCTAAGTGCGGTCTCACCAGAGATTTGTAGAGTTGCAACATGACCTCTCTGCTCTTGAACTCAATCCCCCTGTTAATGAAGCCTCGCATCCCATAGGCCGTCTTAACTACCCTATCAACCTGCACAGCGACCTTGTGGGGTGTATGGATTTGAACCCCAAGGTCTCTTTGTTCATCCACACTCAAGTAACTGACCATTAATCCTGTACTCAGTCTTCTGGTTTGTCCTTCCAAAATGCATCACCTCACACTTGTCCGGATTGAATTCCATCTGCCATTTTTCTGCCCAACTCTGCAGCCTGTCTATATCTTCTTGTAACCTTCGACCACCTACAGCTCCATCCACAACTCCTCCAATCTTTGTGTCATCTACAAACTTATTCACTGATTCTTCCACCTCTACGCCCAGATCATTTATAAAAATCACAAATATCAGGGGTTCCAGGACAGATCCCTGCAGCACTCCACTAGTCACTCACCTCCAGTCAGAATACTTTCCTTCCACAACTACCTGCTGCTTTCTTCCTCTAAGCCAATTTTTTTATCCAAATAGCCAAGGTTCTACTTATCCCATGACTCATGACTTTCTGGATGAATCTCTCATGAGGGACCTTGTCAAATGCTTTGCTAAAGTCCATGTAGACCACGTCCACTTCCCTACCCTCATCAATTTCTTTTGTTACCTCTTCAAAAAAACTCAATCAGGCTCGTGAGGCATGATCTTCCCTTCACAAAGCCATGTTGACTAGTAAACACTTAGTAAATACTTTTCTTAGCAAATACATTGGAAGGAGACATGGATAGTATGGTCAGTTAGAAATGTAACCTGAATAAGAAACAAACTGGAGTGACGGAAACCCATTCTGTCACTGAAACAGATCTCTCATCTTCCTTCCTTCCCTTTTTAATGCCTGTTACACTACTGGCATTTAGGACAGCAATGAAGGTCCTATATCTCTGGTGATGTTCAGAGCTTCCTTCATCTGTCAGTAGATTCTGCTCAGTTTTCACCAGTTTCAGTTATGAAAGTCCTGGGTGGAAACCTCAGGAATACTGTCACATTCAGATGTAGAAGAATTCTTCACTGCTGTTTCCATAACTATTTTGTTGTACCAGGCAGGGCTCTTAGCCTTGAGCTGAGTCCCCAAACCTGTAGAACCAGTAGACCACTAAGTCTAGTCCCTACCCTTTGACGTGTATGGCATGGGTGACTATACCAAGAGCCAACAATAAATCCCTGACTCCAGTCAACATAGTTCTTCCATCTACTTTGGTATAATTGCATTCATAATTGACTAATACTATTATTTTAACAAAACAAACTTTCATCAGAATGACAAATTATCTACCAGAAAAATCTGTTCAATGCCTTTTCATTCTTTACATTCATAATCAATGCTTTTAGTGCTGTTCTATTACATTCATTTGCACCAATAGTACTGCTGACACCTACGTGGCACCTTCGGGGTATACTGCTACAATAATTGAGGGACTTTCTACCCCAACCCAGTTCTTCTCCAGTAGAAGAATCCTGCACTGTGGTCCTTCCCAACTGAACTCTTGTGGGGGCCGCACCAAGCTTCAGCGTGTCCCTCAGCATGTACTCCTGCAGTCTGGAATGTGTCAGTCCGCAGCATTCCTCCACAGACATCTCAATATGCTGGCAGACCAACAAGATTTGGGGAGTCTGTAGGGTGTCTTTCACCAAGTTGATGATCTGCCAATCACATTCGATATTTGTCTCTGTGTGTCTTCCTGGGAACAGCCCGTAAATCAGAGAGTCCTCTGTCACACAGCAGCTCAGTCAGGCCCTTCCATCTTTCTCCAAAAACTTCTTCACAAGTCTACAGCGTGCAAAGAGATGTCTCTTCCCTACTACAGTCAGCACGCTGTGGGAGTTATGCTCCAACATGCAGAAAGGATCTGATTGGGTGGACCCCTCTCACCACTCGTCAAGCAAATTCTTTGTGCCTGTTGATGCAGTTTGGCAATGAGGCATTCTGCCAGATGGTCTGGACAGTCTGCTTAGGACACCACACTACTGTGTCCATCGAGTCCTTCTCCTGCAGTGTCTGCAGGACGTTCCTTGCTAGCCACTGCCTGTTAGACTTGTGGTCAAAGGTATTTGTTCAGAAAAAGTTCTTCCACAAAGGAGAGGTAATGCATCAAAAGCCAACTGACTGGGGCCAGACCCGTCCTTCACAACACTGGTGACAGACTCAGTACTCAGTGGTACTTGGTGCCCATGTATTTAGGTTCCATGCACAACTTGATGCAGCTGCACATGAAGGTGTTAATATTAATAGAAGAGGATATGTTACTTTGACCAGAACCACATAAAAAGGTTGTCAGGCAATAGACTATCACCTGTATTAAGCTTAGTACACATTTAATTTGTTGCAGAAAGAAACACAAATTCAGAAACTTGACAGTATGCTTCAGCCTGTTCTGTAAATCATTTATACACTAAACTAAACCAAAATGAAAATGTAATTTGGAAGTCTGAAATAAAACTGAGAGCCAGTGGGAAAACTCAACAACCTCTCTGGCTACGCAGCCAGTGTCTTGGCTTGATGACGACATCTCATCAGAATTAGAAAAAGATAGAAGCAAGACTAGTTTGAAGATTCAGGAAGTAGGGGGAAGGGGGAATGAAAGGGACTGAGTCTAGCAGAGAGGAGGAATGGGGATATTACTGTTTAGAGCAGGGGTGGGCAAACTTTTTGACTTGTGGGCCACAAAGGGTTCTAAAATTTGACAGTGGGGCCAGACCAGGAGCAGATGGACGGAGTGTTTTGGTAATATACCTCATAAGAGAAAATAAAATATCATGGGATATGTAGAAATCATGCGCTTTAATTTCAATTGAAAATGAACAAATGCATTACAACAAAATATCTGTCTTTGCAGTCCCAGGGTATTTAGCTATTTATTGAAATGACTTTTAAAACACTGAAAATTAAATGAATAAAATACAGCTTTTTTTAATAGTAGCAGTTATTATTTTAAAGCACTGAAAATTCTGTTATCCTTCAAGATATTATCATCATCACTCTCCTTCTGACTGTCTTTATTTCAAAAACGGTAGGAGATGCAGGTCTACTTGTCCTGCTCCTTCTTACTCAATTGTCCCCTGTGCCAAAACTCAACAACGACCAGCACAAGGACAGAACAGTGACAGCGCACCAGTATGCGGAGCACGTTATTTGATCTGGAGCGCATTTTTTAATTTTGAGAACGTACATGCACCTGCGCACTACTCATGTCCATCACTTAACAGAAATGACATGTAACATGTAAGGCTTATTGAAAAAAATATTTTCAAATGCATTTTTTACATTACACAACGAAGAAACTTATTTTTAATTTCACTGGGAACAGTGTTGTTGGTCTCCCTTTTTAGCCAGTGCATCAAAGTCTGGATTTAGTTTTGTTGTGGCGATTCTCAGGATGGATCTGAGGTGTTGGTCAGTTAACTTGGATCTGTGGCTGGCTTTGTTGATGTTCATGACGCTGAACGCCTGTTCACACAAATAGGTCAAGCCGAACAAAGAGTAAAGCGCAAATGTGGAGTAATACGCTGCACCTCAACAAAGGTCAATGTATATAGAGTGCGTCATCTATTGGGAAAACGCCAGAACTGCGAGGAAAAAAACGTTAACAAGGTTTATTAATATAATTTCATCAAGTTCTGCGGGCTGGATTAAAAAGCTTAACGGGCCGCATATGGCCCCCGGGCCGTAGTTTGCCCATGCCTGGTCTAGAGGCAGTAAGGAATTTGTGCAAAATAAAGGTATGGAAAGGGTTAATTGTCTGAATTGTTTGGCCCAGAAGATTGCATTGTTCCTACTCAAAAGTTAGAGTGTTGCTCCTTGAACTTGTGTTGATCTCATTAGTAGATTAAAGACAGTGATCTGAGTAGGAGTAAGGTAGAGAATCAAAGTAAAAAGTGTACCAACCATTTCTTCAAGCTGTTGGGTTGCTTGGTCAGGTTGGGTAAAATCCATACTTGATAATCACCTGAGTTCTCTGCAGTGCCCACGGAATGACTGTAATGAGACGAGATAGTTGCTCAGCTCTTGCAAACTGTAGGTTTGCAAAGATGATGGGAGAAAGGTATAAGGGCATCCGTCATTGTTGTCCCATGCAGCTGTGTGATAGAAAACTCTCAGGGCTGATCTCCGGGCTGCTTCTAGGACATACAGTGCATGGAGATGGACGTCAAGTGCTGCTGGCAGATCATGAACTCGGTGAAAGATGCCTTTTGGTCTGCCTGAAACATGTTGGTTTGGCGGCATGTTGAGATGTCCATGGAGGACTGCTGTTGACAGGCACATCCCATGCTGCAGGGGTACATGCTGGCGGGTGCACTGAAGCTTGGTACAGCCACTACAAGGGTTCAGTGGGGAAGGACCACAGCATAGGATTATTTTGCTACTGGAAAGGGAGGGGTCCTGTTAAGGGAGGAAGCCTCTCAATTATTATAGTAGTGTAGCACCACAGGGGGCCACATGAGTGGCGACAATCTTCTTAGCTTAAGCAATGCAGTAGAACAGGACTGAAAGCTTTGATTATGAATGAAAGAAGGAAAGAGATTGCATGGTTTTTTCATATGTAATTTTAAAACTATGAATTAAGTTTAATATTATTCAAAACTTAAAAGTAGAAAATACAAAAGCATGGAAGTCACAATGTACATTTACAAAATACGACTTAAGTATTGAGTCCCAAACTTGGTGTAATATTTTTGGAAAAATGTGAAGACTTTATAAAAGAAGCAGCAGGTATTTACTAAAATGATTCCAGGGATGAGAGACCTCTTTTCTAAGGATGGATTGGAAAAAATGGCATTTTTCACCTTGCGGTAGAAGATTTCCAAGAAGCTATGATGGAGGTCTTGCCAATCAAGAACTATCTAATGCCCAGTTTAACCCTAGCCTAATCAGGGGACAAATTGCAATGAACAATTAACCTACTAACCAGTGCATCTTTGGATTGTGGGAGGGAGCCAAAGCAGCCAGAGTAAACTCATATGGTCACAGGGCGAACATTCAAACTCCTTACAGGCAGTGGTGGGCAGTATAGACTTGATGGGCTGAGTTACCTCCATCCTTGCTTTAACCAGTCCATAATACTGTCACTTTGAGAATAGGTGCTGTAATTTATCCCTTGCCCGACCTGCCATTTCATATCAAACTTATGTTGCCCATCCAGAACATATTTCTTTATTAGATAACACATAACTTAAAATGATCCACCCTCCACTCAAACCATGGGTACAAAATCAGAGCTAAACAATGTCATCTCCTACAAGGTTTAAATGCCCAGCCATCCTGTCTCTTTTTGTCACCTACCATTTCTGATAATTATCCCTCTTTTGGCCATGAGATCCACATTAATCTAACAAATACTACTAATTCTTCAAAATATTTTTTGATTCAGCATTACAACATGGAATCATTACAGATCACTGGTTGGACCACACTTAAAAGTATTGTGTGCAGATCCAGTTGCCATGCTATGAGAAAGATGTGATCGGGCTGGAGAGGATGCAGAGGAGATTCACCAGGATTGCGCACAAAATGCTGGAGGAATTCAGCAGGTCAGACAATGTGTATGGAGGGGCATAAATAATCAATGTTTCGGTTCAAGACCCTTTACTCCACCCTGCTTGATTTGCTGAGTTCCTGCAGCATTTCATGTGCGTTGCTTTAGACTTCCAGCATCTGCAGACTTTCTCATGTTTACAATTTGCTGCTCCATTGCAAAGTCTCTTTGAGGGATGCCTACCCTGAAGATGTTTAAGTCACCGGCAGGCCTCCATTCCCTCCTCCATCTTTCTATTCTGGCATCTTCCCACTTCCTTTCCAGGCCTGAAGAAGGGTCTCGGCCCAAAATATCAGTGGTTTATTTACTTCCACAGATGTTGCCTGACCAGCTGAGTTCCTCCAGCATTTTGTGTATGTCACCAGGATTAGAGGACTTCCATTATACGAAGTGATTGGAAAGGCTGGGCTTGTACCTCCTTGAGCAAGGGTTTCCGAGAGGGTGATTGAATAGAAATATATAAGATTAAAAGAGGCATGGATAGGATAGGTATTCAAAATATTTTTTTTCCTGTGGTAGCAATATCATAAACAAAAGAGCATAGGTTTAAGGTGAGAGAAAGAAGCTTTGAAGGGGATTTGAGGGGTATTCGTCTTTTACATAGAGAGTGGCTAATACTTGGAATATGCTGCCAAAGGAGATGCTGCAATTGGGTTCAATTATTATGTTTAAGAGGTATTCACATAAACATTTCAATAGACAATACAGTCATAATGAGAGCAAACAGCTTTTGTGTAAATGAGCAAAAACATCATGAAGGATGGTGATGGGCCAAAAAGCTTGTTTCTGTGCTGTACATCTCCATGACACACATAGAAAAGATCTGTTATTGTCAGGTTTAGCCTGGAAGGAGATGAGACTGAGGTAATCATCATCAGCAAATCAACTTAGACTCTAAGAAAGCTTTTCCACTAAATTCTTTTAAAGACATTGCCTGGGATTAGAGCAATTCCATTAAGTGTGTTTTAGTTTGACATTTCTTCTGAATTGCTTTATTGACAGGCAGTCTACTTAAAATTACTTGCATAACAAATCTTTATAAGCCAGAGACTCATGCAGCACATACACAAGTACTTTGACCTAACTAGCCTGTGCCTACAAAAGCCATTCTCATTTCTCTGCATTTAGTCCACATTCGTCTAAACCTGTCTGCTCTGTGGATCTGTTGAAATGATGTTTAAACATGGCACTGTACCAACCCTTTCTACCTTCTCTGGCATCTGTTCCATATACCCAAAACCCTCTGTGTGGAAAAAACTTTCTCTCAAGCCCATTTTAAATCACTTCCCATCCACCTTCACCCTATGCCTTCTAACTATAGACTCCTTTATCTCGGGAAAAAGACATTGAGAATCCATCTATCTCAGCCTGTCAAGATAAGGTCGCACCCACAGTTTCGTTCACTCCAGGAAGTGACCCAGGCTATCCAGCTTCTCCTTACAACTCAAACCCTTCACTCCTGGTAACGTTTTCGTGACCTCTCTAGTTTGATCACATCTTTCCTAAGGTATGATGCCAGACTTTGATTGTTAATATTCCGTAATCTGTTTATGCAGACAATGCTATGTGACGAACTCTGTCCTGTGGGGTCCCAGTATTACCTGGCTAAGTTATGTTGCTTTATAGTCCATAAGAAGTATGGAATTAAAGTTGCATAAACTTCAAACGGAGAGGAAGTCGGGCAAAGCCACAACACAAGCCATTTGTAACATTTGTATTCAACTGGAGGTTGTTTTTTAAATGTCGAGTATGCATTGAGAATTGATAAAGAAAGCTTATTAAGGGATTCTCCATGTGCCAGAAAGCACTCGGTAACCCATACATCCGCACACACACACAACCTCCTCATTCTGCTGCCGTTGCGCTGGTGTGTGCACTTCCATGTATGCCCCAGGATATTCTCAGTATGTTCTCATGATGGGCCCTAAATTGAGGTAATGCTACAGGGTTGTGTTATGGTGCCTTTCCCGCCATACACAGTGGAATACTCCATTTCTTAAGTAACAAGCGTGTGTATACAGCATTGTTTGTGTTCTCTATTTAAGGTCGATGCTTCTACTTGTAATATGATTGTAACTATATTGCGATGTGCAATATATATTCAAATCCCTGTGTATCCATAAGTTAACTTTGTAGGTAATTAAAGATGGTATGTTCTGGTGACTCCTCCCTCAGAGTGACAGGCACCCTGAGCCAATAGGCTGGTCCTGGACTAATTTCCAATTGGCATAATTTACTTATTATTATTTAATTATTTATGGTTTAGTATTGCTATATTTCTACACTATTCTTGGTTGGTAAAGAAAACCAGTTTCCCTTGGGATCAATAAAGTGTGTCTGTCTGTCTGTCTGTTAAAAATGAGGGAATCGGTAGAAGAGAGAGATCAAGTTGCCAGGAGTTCGCAATGGACAAACTATGGAGCTATTTACTGGTAGATTTTCTGGTAGATATCACTTTGTAAATATTGGCAACTTTCTTTTCACCATTTTCGTTAATTTGTGCAAGTTTGACTTTGATGCACTTAATAAGCACCCTTGCATTATGGTGCTAAGCAACTCTAGACATTTTCTTTCTTCCGTCAAAACCTATGTATAGTAGAACTCCTTCACTAACATCTGGAAGCTACAGTGATTAAGAATTGTCCTCTGAGCCCCCTTTTCACTGCACCTGGTGTGCATACTCATGGCGTGCATGTCTAAGATTGAACAGCAAAATGCAGAACAGGTTGCAGTGTGCAGCGGCATGATCCACCTGAGAAACAAATAGAAAAATATTCCTCAAAACAAAAATGAATCAATAAAAGCATTGCACACTCCTGCTGCTGAATAAAAGATCTTAATAATCCTTCTCAAAATGGATTTTCCAGCTGGAATATTTCTGAAAATTGTCAGGATGCCTTTCTCGAAACAAAGGTTTGTCACTTTCTCAGGATAACCTTATTTGTGCTCCATGCTGCTGCAGTTCCTCTTGTGACTAATAACTTCTCTTCCACTGAGGAATCTATGTAGCTTCACTCTAAATCTTTAGTTCTTCACACTGGGTGGGTTGGGAAGGGGGGGGGGGATTGGAGGAAGGAGCAGACATCTTGAAGATGATTAATTTTCCTAAGTTTCTAAGGCTATCAGCAGTTGAGGTAAACTGCCTGGTTGAAGCACTACATCAAAAAAGAGGCACTCATCAGATAAATCAATGTCCATTAAAAGGAATGAAATGATTGCTCCCTGGTAGCTGAGAGTTATTAAAGGAAATTGTTTTTAAATGAAACTGTCTGCATCATAGTGCTTGGTGATGTGAGAACACCAGTGGTGGTTGTCCCTTGCGTCCGACAATGACAGGAGACCTGTGCGGAAGTGGAAAAGTTGTTGCGCTGGGGCAGTTCCACTCTCTCAACTCAGAAGCCTTGTTCCAGTGGTGTGTGCAAGCGTCACAAACTGGGGTTTGCCCTGAAAGCAGTAGGTGACCATGACATCTTCTGTGTCTTGTCATACCCTTCCTTCTCCATGGAGGGTTGCAGAACTACCTTCTTGGCTGTTAGATCACACGACAGATCTCCTCCACCCAGTCCGCTGGAGCAGACTTTGTATGCTAGGGCAGGCATATAGGTGTACACCAGTAACCCCTTTTTAAAAATGCATTCTTGGGTATGGGAGTAAATGACAAAGGCAATCTTCATTGTCCTTTCCTAATTCGTCCTTAAGAAAGATCTAGCAGGGATTGTTCCTGAACTGGCTGTCAGTGTGCAGGGAGTTATACTCCAATGCTGACATAACAGAATTCCAGGAAATTAACTCAGACATCATGAAAGGATAGTCCAGCTGGATCCTGAACTTCCTGTCCGATCACTGGCAGGTGATTAGAGTGGGCTCCCTCACCTCAACCCCTCTGGAGCCCCTCAGAGTGTGTACCATATCCCCTCCTTTACTCCCTGTATACTCGCGACTGCATCACCACCCACAGCTCTAATCTGCTAATCAAATTTGTCAGTTCCCTACATTGAAACAGTAGCGAGGTGGCCTACAGGGAAGAAGACATCTCTCTGACACAGTGGTCTCAAGAAAACAAACTCTCCCTCAATGTCGCAAAAACAAAGAAGCTGGTTGTGGATTACAAGACTGAAGGAGACAGGCTAACCCTTTTTGACATCAATAGATCTGGGGTTGAGATGGTAAACAGCTTTAAGTTTCTCAGTATCCACATCACCGAGGACCTCGTGATCTGTACACACCAGCTGTGTGGTGAAAAAGGCACGACAGTGCCTCTTACACCTCAGATGGTTGAGGAAGTTTGGTATGGGCCCCCAAACCCTAAGAACTTTTGTGTTTCCCATACATGTTGATGAGGTAGTGAAGAAAGGATGTGGCATGCTTGTCTTCATTCGCCCAAGTACAACAGACTGGAGTGAATCATTCTCTGCCTCTGACCTGCTCCTGTAGACAAAGTATTCTTGTTAAACATCTGGTCAATGATGATCCCCTAGTTATTGTTGACAGTGACTCAGCAGTGCTGATAGAATAGAATGTTGATAGCAGCTAATTAAACTCTCTTCTATGGAGGTGGTCACTTTCCATTTATCAGCCCATGCCTGGTCCCTAGGTCTTGTTGAATGCAAGTGTATACTGATCCTTTTTTTTTGTGAGGGTTTTCAAATGGTATTGAACATTTATCTTGTGTTTGGATTTATTCAATAGCCAAGCCTCCACTGGTTTCTGCAGTAAAGTATTCCAAAGAATTTCAGCTTGTAAAGTGTCCATCTTATCATATAAGATCTTGTTGTACATAAATGGAAATTTCTCCTCATCTTGAACCTGTATGTTTCATCTCTTGTTGTGAAACTATTACCTCCCTGCTCTTGATTCTGCAGATAGATAAAGTGACCTCTAAACATTTACCCTGTCAGACTCTCTCAAATTTTTGTATGTCTCAATGAGATCTCATGGCATTCCTCTAAAGTGCATGAGCACAGATTAATTTTGGTTTCTATGAGAAACCTTTTCAATGAAGGAACTCTAAGTTCATTTCTGGTCTATAATATGATCCCAGCTCCTAACTCATCGCAAAACATTTCAGTTTTACATTCATTTTGATGACTTTTATTGTCACTATGTGCATGACAGCAATAGTATTCTGAAAAAAAGCAAATAAGAGCACTGTTCCTACATCACAAAGCTATAAAACTTCATACTTTCAAGAAAGCCATCAGGGAGATTGATATTTGCTGTAAGCACCACTGTTTCTGTGGTTCCATACTTTTTCAATCACAGTGGTAAAGAATATGCCTGCCCACGCACACATACATAAGTATTAATACAACAGTAAAGCATAGGAACATACCATTCAGTTCACAGTGTTGTGCCAAACTAAATTAGTAATCAAATGCCCAGCTAAACTAATCCCTTCTGCCTACACAATGTCCATATCTTTCCATTTTGTGCACGTTCATATGCCTACCGAAAAGCTCCTTGAATGCCTCTCTTGTACTTGCCTCCGTCACAACGCCGGGGCAGCAAATTACAAGCATTCCCCACTCTCTATGTAAAAAGAAATGTCCCACACATCTTTAAATTTACCCCATCTCACCTTTAATGACACTGTGTGTCAGATAGAGTGGTCAGCAGCACAAGGGACTGACCTGTCTCCCTTTCTGTTCACCATCTACACCTCACACTTTAACTACCGCACAGAGTCTTGCCATCTTCAGAAGTTTTCTGATGACTTTGCCATAGTTGGATGCATCAGCAAGGGAGATGAGGCGGAGTACAGGGCTATGGTGGGATACTTTGTCACATGGTGTGAGCAGAATCATCTGCAGCTTAATGTGAAAAAGACTAAGGAGCTGGTGGTGGAGCTGGTGGTGGACCTAAGGAGGGCTAAGGCACCAGTGACCCCTGTTTCCATCCAAGGGGTCAGTGTGGACATGGTGAAGGATTACAAATACCTGGGGATACAAATTTACAATAAACTGGACTGGTCAAAGAACACTGAGGCTGTCTCCAAGAAGGATCAGAGCCGTCTCTACTTCCTGAGGAGACTGAGGTCCTTTAACATCTGCCAGACGATGCTGAGGCTGTTCTACGAGTCTGTGGTGGCCAGTGCTATCATGTTTGCTGTTGTGTGCTGGGGCAGCAGGCTGAGGGTAGCAGACACTAACAGTATCAACAAACTCATTCGTAAGGCCAGTGATGTTGTAGGGGTGGAACTGGACTCTTTGACGGTGGTGTCTGAAAAGAGGATGCTGTCCAAGTTGCATGCCACCTTGGACAATGTCTCCCATCTACTCAATAATGTACTGGTTAGGCACAGGAGTACCTTCAGCCAGAGACTCATTCCACTGAGATGCAACACTGAGCGTCATAGGACGTCATTCCTGCCTGTGGCCATCAAACGTTACAACTCCTCCCTCGGAGTGTCAGACACCCTGAGCCAATAGGCTGGTCCTAGACTTATTTCCACTTGGAATAATTGACTTATTATTATTCAATTATTTATGGTTTTATATTGCTATATTTCTACACTATTCTTGGTTGCCCCAACTGTAACGAAACCCAATTTCCCTAGGGATCAATAAAGTATGTCTGTCTGTCTCTAGCATTAGACATTTTTCTGAGATACAGTGCGGAATAGGCCTTTCCAGCCCTTCAGCCCACACTGCCCAGCAATCCGCTGATTTAATCTTAACCTAATCACGGGACAATTTACAGTGACCGATTAACCTATCAATCTTGGGACTGTGAGAAGAAGCAAGAGCATCCAGAGGAAACCCATGCTGTATTCTGGGATAAAGATATTAACTGTCTACTTTATCTGTGCCTGTGTCACTCTATAGAATATATTGAATGTTTGTTCAGCCTCGCCTAATTCACACTTGGTCCTCTTATGTAGGGCAGCATCCTGGTAAACCTATTCTGCATCCTCTCCAAAGTCCTCAACATCCTTCCTATAAAGGGATGACCAGAACTATTTGCAATACTCCAGATGCAGTCTATCTAAAGTTTTATAAAGCTGTAACATAATTTCCTGACTCTTGAACAGAGTTCCCTGACCAACAAAGTTAAGCATACCATAAGGCCTCCTTTACCACCCTAAAAACCTGTGCAGCCACATTCAGGGTGCTATGTACCTGGACCCCAAGAGTCTTCTGAAAATGGAAGTTAATAGTCTTGCCATTGACAACGTACTTTCTCTTTACATTTGAACTCCCAAAGTACAACACTTCCACATTCTTGTTACATTTAGTTTGAGTAATTTTGAATCTGGTAAAATGTTGCAATATCTTTCAATAGAATTGAAAATTAAAATAGATGAAATTGAAGAGCTAACTCAATAATAATCATTAGATGAGTGCAATCAAAGTTACCAACAGCATATTAATCTAACAAGGGAAAAATATCAATTTCACACAGAAAGCAAATGTTTTTGTGATACATTCAAATTCCCTGCACAGTATCCAGCACTAAGACATGAACCAATGAGGTGTAGGAAAATTAATGAAAATTTTGAGTTCAATATGAGTGCAGGATGTGGAACCAATGCAGCACTGAAAAAGTGCGAAGGAAAAAGACTGAAACAAAGGCAGACTGTCTTGGACCAAAGATAATCTGGTAAATTGATAAATTGGTTATTGTTGTCACATATACCGAGGTGCAGTGAAAAACTGGTCTTGTATATTGTTCATACAGATCAAATCATTGCAACAGTGCATTGAGATAGCATAAGATAAACCATTAACAGAAGGCAGAATAACCAAAATGTCAACTGTTTATTCATTTTCATAGATGTTCTCTGACCTGCTGAGTGTTTGATCACCTCCATACTATCCTCCACAAACAGGACTTGCTGGTGGCCAAACATTTTAATTCTGTTTCCCACTCCTGCTCCAATGTGTCAACCCATGGCTTCCTCTTGTGATAAGATGAGGTCACCCGCAGCGTGGAGGAGCAATGCCTTATATTTTGTCAGGGTAGCCTCCAACCTGATGAATGTCAATTTCTCCTTCCAGTAAACAAACTCCACCTCTCCCTCTCACCCTTTCTCTATTCTGCACTCTGACCTTTTACCTCTTCTCATCTACTTATTACTTCTCCCTGGGTCCCCTTCTCCTTCCCTTTCTCCTATGGTCCACTCTCCTCTCCTGTCAGATTCTGTCTTCTCTAGCCCTTGACCTTTCCCACCCATCTAACTTCAACCATCACCTTCCAACTAGCCTCTTTCCCCTCTCCCCACCATTTTATTCTTGTATCTTCCCCCCCCCCCCATTCTATCTTAGACCTGAAGAAGAGTCTCAGCCCAAAATGTCGACTGTTTATTCTTTTTCATAGATGCTGCCTGGCTTGCTGAGTTCCTCCAATGTTTAGTGTGTGTTGCTTTGGATTTCTAGCATCTGCCAACTTTTTCGTGTTTATGACATGCTGAATTGCTCCAGCATGTTGTGTGTGTTGCTGCAGAATGAAGTGTAGTGCAATGCAGATAGACAATAAGGTGCATGGTCACAACAAGACAGATTGAGGTTAAAAGTCCATCTTATCATATAAGACATCCATTCAATAGTCTTATAACAGTGGGACAGAAGTTGTCCTTGAGCCTGTTGGTATGAGCTTTCATATCTTCTGCCGATGGAAAGGGGGAGAAGATTGAGTGTTTTGGATGGGTGAGTCTTTGGTAATCCTGGCTGCTTTCCTGAGGAAGCATGAAAAGTAAGCAGAATTCGTTCAGGGATGGTTGGTTTCCTTGATGGGCTGAGCTGTGTCCATAACTCTCTGCAGTCCCGGGTACAGCTATTGCCACACTAATATGCGATACATCCTGGTGGTATGCTTTCCACGGTGTATTGATAAATATTTGTTGGTGTCACCAGGATAGGCTGTTGGTGATGTTCACTCCTAGGAACTTAAGCTCTTAGCCCTACCAACCTCACATTATTGATGTAAACAAGAACATATGCATGCCTCCCAGCTTCCTGAAGTCAATGTTTTGCTGACAGTGAGGTCATGATTGTAGTCATGTCATCATGTCAGTACATGTTTTCCTTCCTTCCTGGAGTTTGTGTGGTGCTGATTTCCTTTACAGTTATTCTTGTTCCCTGCTACCTCTCATCCTGAACACCAGATTAGTGAAGTAGATTGTGAGGATGCCTACCTAAAAAATAAAGTAGGATTCATATTATATGGAAAATTGGATGGAGTTATAGCAGATAGAGTTTGTCCAGACAACTATGAGGTAATATACTTCAGGCCATCAAACACTGAAAAAGCATATTGTGTTGTGTTAAATTTCGTAAAATGCTGGATGAATGTCTGAACAGTTCAAAACAACAGTTTAACTCTTTATGAGCTTGCAGCATGTGCATGTCTGTACCAGGTAAACACTATAGGTTCGTTAGTGTCTAATGTTTTCTGATAGCAGCTGGACTCTTTCTTAGTCTCAGGCACCATTAGTGAGGATGTCTATTAATCACTAAATATCTGATGGTCACTTTGAGAACTGGTTTGATGGATTCTTTTGCAAACACGAGGAAATCTGCAAATGCTGGAAATTCAAGCAACACACACAAAATGCTGGTGGAGCGCAGCAGGCCAGGCGGCATCTATAGGAAGAAGCACTGTCGACGTTTTGGGCTGAGACCCTTCGTCAGGACTAACTGAAAGAAAAGATAGTAAGAGGTTTGAAAGTAAGATCGAATCTCTTACTATCTTTTCTTTCAGTTAGTCCTGACGAACTGTCTTGGCCTGAAACGTTGACAGTGCTTCTTCCTATAGATACCACCTGGCCTGCTGTGTTCCACCAGCATTTTGTGTGTGTTGATGGATTCTTTCTTAGTGTTTGTCAAATTGACTTGATTGATTCATTTTTTGATTTGAGCTAATCACTTATGAGTAATATTAACATTCTTTTGTAACTAAAGGAATTCTAAGTCCAAAACATTGGTGGACTGTTGGATAAGGAATGACCATTAAAATGTCTCATTGATCTATAATGGTATATTGAATACTGCATTCATGAACACACTTGTTATTTGAATGAAACAAATCAGGTTGAGTTAATGGCAAGAGAACAAAATATCAAAGTTTGTCTGACTCTGTGTGTTTCTCTAAGCTTGTGGAACTCATATTTATTGAGATTCCTTTCACTCGGTTCTTGGGACTTTGCCTAGACTGAGGAATCATGATTAGTGCTAGAACCCAGAGTCATTTCACGAGTTGGAGCTCAGAGTTCCCCCGACAATGGTGACATTCAAGTGGCGACTGAGAATCGTGAGCCCTGAAATCTTTGTGACTTGCTATGTCATAGGTTGTGTGGTTTATTTGTGCTTTCTATTTCATTTTAACAAATTAGGTTTAAGTTACTTTGTGTTTGTACGCTTATTACCACGCCTCCTGGACTTGAATTGTTTGGGTCTGATCAACCCCAACCCACCCCAATGCAGGTATGCAGTAAATGGTGAGGACCCTTGGAGCTTTGATGTTCAGAGGGACCAAGGAGTGCAGATTAACAGCTCTCTGAAAATGTTGACACAGAGGATCGCTTAATGAATAAATAATTTAGTTTGCTTACCTTCACGGATAGGTGTATTGAGTATAGGAGTTGGGACATCAGGTTGAAGCTGTAGAAAACATTGGTGTGGTGACTACTGGAATACTCTATGATCTTCTGGTCACTGTATAAGGATGTGATGCTGAGGCTTTATCAGACATTGGTCAGACCACACTTGGAGTATTGAGAGTAGATTTGGGCACCTTATCCAAGAAAGCATATGCTAGCATTGGAGGGGGTCCAGAGGAGTTTCACAAGAATGGAGCCAGGGATGAAAGGGTGAACATATGAAAAGCATTTGGTTTGGCCTGTACTCGCAGGAGTTTAGAAGAATGAGTTTGGATCTCGTTCAAAACTTCGATTTCTGATAGGCCTAGATAGGGTGGAAGCGGAAAAGACGTTTCTTATAGTGGAGGATTATAGGATAAAGGGGCACAGGCTCAGAATAGAGGGATATCCATTTACAACAGAGTTAAGGAGGAATATCTTTAGCCAGAGGGTAGTGAGTCTGTGGAATTTGTTGCCACAGACTGCTATAGAGGCCAAGACATTAGGTATATTTAAAGTGGAGGTTGATGGGCTCTTGATTAGACAAGGCATCAAAGGTTACAGGGAGAAGGCAGAGAATGGTGTTGAAAAGGATAATAAATCAGCCATTATGTAATGGTGGATGGACTCAATAGGTTGAATGGCCTAATCTTGCTCCTAAGTGTTATGGTTTTCTATTATACTAAGGATATGTCAATACTAACAAGAGTGCCATGATCAGGATGTTCAAGGAATTGGGTTTAGTGCTTAAGGCTTTATTATAATTAGGGTTTAATATTAGGGCTTTAGTTGCTCCCTTGAAGGGTGATCCTTTTCAATAAAAGGATGGTTGGTTTATGGACCAAGTTGCCAGAGGAGGTGGCAGGGGTATTTAGAAAGCACTTAGACAAATGCATACTGCAGCAAGGAAAGGAGTAAAGTGATGTGGGCCAAATAGCAGGGGAATGACAGTAGCATAGATTGATATCTCAGTCAATGTGTATGAATAGTACCCAGGGGCCTACTTCTGTGCTGTGCCATTCCATTAGATATGATTATAGGCCTCACAGCTATGTAGCCCAGCGGTGCAGCTAATAAAGATACTGGTCCACAGTGCTAAAGACTTGCATTCAATCCTGACCTCTGGCGCTGCTTGACTGGAGCTGGTCCCGTGACAATGTGGGTTTCTCTGGGTGCTCCAGTTCTTTCCACATCACAAAGAGATGTGATGATTGATGAGTGTAGATCAATTGGCTATTGTAAATTGCCTCTAGTGCATCTCTGGCTGCTACAGTCTGCGGCAAAATGATGAGAACATAGAAGAACTAAAAATAGTGCTGAGGTAGGATTATTGGAAGTGGGTGGTTGATGATGGACAACATCGACTCACTGGGCCATTGAGCCTGTTTCTATGCTACACCTCACAATAATTCTATTGCTCTAGCTCAGGACCAAACAGAAGATCCAAAAGATATTACTTAGTAGTGGAAACCGAGCTTGTATCTGAAACCTTCACCACTATGTAAATTAATACTACAGTCAAAGATTCAGAGGTTCCAAGGTCAAGTTTAATGTCAGAAAAATGCATAGAATATACATCCTGAAATGCTTTTTCTTCACAAAACATCCACAAAAACAGAGAAGTGCCCCAAAGAATGAATGACAATTTAACGTGAAAACCCCAAAGACCCTCCACCCCCAGCTCCACCCTCCCATGCATAAGTGGCAGCAGTCAAGTCCTTTATTCCACATTATGGGGCCTAAAATGTAATTAATTGAGAAGCTTCCTCCCAGTAAGCAACAAACAAAGAATTATTCATTTTTCAGTGTACACTCTCCTTCAAATTTATATTCATATCCACTTTCAGGAAAAAATGCTTAACCATTCACAGCTAACAGGATTTATTTATTTTGGTGCTATCCCAAAGCTAGTCTTCCATATGTATTAATCAAGTCTTTTCAAAGCTTCCAAACAACATACCAATGATCACAGAGTACAAAATGAAAGTTGTATATTTTAACAAGGTATTTTGGCAGGAGTACATCTTTTTATGTTCATGTTCTCTGTATTCTGCTCTCTTTAGTGTCCATTAATCTCCATACAGAAAAGATAAAGATCGCATAAGAAACTTCTGTCTCTGCAAACAATAATATGAACCTCTCCGGACAGAAGCAATGTTACTATTCCACTGGAAATAATTTTAAAAATCTGTAGCTCAGGTGGGTGGTGGTTGGGTTGAGTTATTCTCTGATCTTGGCAATCCATTTGCAAACATTTTGTTGCCAGAAGAGGAGATGTCATCAGTGTGCTGTTCACTTGTGGTGTGTCTTCCAAATATTTGGCCTTTATATATGTCAATCTGTCGATTGGTCAGCATTAGGGGAGCCTCATTATGAAGTAGGGTGAGGGACTTGTTGCTGATTGGTTGTGTGGCAAACTCTATGCATTGTCTGGTATCTTCATAACCAACTTTCCCACATCTCTATCCACGAAGATCGAGAGGGGCCCAGATTCAGCTGTGCATCAGTGAAAGCCATGGCACAAGCAAATACACCCCTTACAAAGGATTTTCTAGAAGCATGGTTTCCCACAAACAATTCTAGAAACAAACATGTAGATCTCAATCCCACTTATAAGCTAATGCGGGCAAAATTCCAGACAATGCATAGAGTTCACCACACAACCTTACCTTATAATTAGGTTTCCTTAATGACGACCAATCAGTTGGTTGATAGATATATAAAGGCCAAGCATTTGGCGGTCACACCACAAGTGAACAGCACAATGATGATGTCTCCTCATACAGTGATGAAACGTTTGCAAATAGATTGCCAAAATTGGAGAACAACTCAACCCAACATACTATTCCTCCAATTTTCAATATGAAGTCCACAAATTGGATTTCGCCCACTTTTGTGGGTTGCTTACTTACTGCCCATTACACTTCTGGTGTTTAGGGCAGCATGAAAGGTCCTCCATCTCTGCTGGTGTTCAGGGCTTCTGCTGGTCTTCATCATGTCAGCAGTTTCCTCTAGGTTTTCACTGCCGTCAGTCATGCAAGGCCTGGAGAGAGACTCAGGAATACCATCTTTCCCAGATGCAGAAATAATCTACATTATTGTTTCCATAAAAATTTTGTTAGAGCAGTCAGGGTTGCTAGCCCTGAGCTGAACCCCTGAACCTGGAGGACTGCTGGACTACTCTTAGCCTGGCCTCCACCCTTTGGCCTGTGATGATCCTAACAAGAGCCAAAGCATGTAGCCCTGATTCCAGTTAACGTAGCTCTCCAGATCATTGAAGCACACAAGCCTTGAAACCATGACAAGGGTGTAGTCCTCTTGGAGGTTTGGTAGATTAAAGGAGCACTATTTGCCCTCTTCCCATATCATATGTCACCAGATAAATTACCTAAATTGGGATATCCTTGCTGTAAGAAATCACCCCCATTTATTTTAGTTTTAATCCATTTATACTCCAGTTACCATCTTATATATTCTGTCATGAAGCTGAGGGAAACATGGTCATGGTGGGAGGAAGGTGTATGGATGGGAAATGGGAAAGAAACAGGAGAATTTGGGACTGAGGAAGGGCTAAATAGTGCAGTGTTAGATAATGAAGACTCCTCATACTATGGAATATTAAGATCCATTCCTGCCTCATATTGATCATTGGTGGCTGCAGATAACAGTATCCAGCTTACAGATGCTGCTGTGTTTATCAGAACAGTGTGTCACCAAAAAGTCAGCACATAGAAATCAATAATGGGTGGAGATAGAGGCCATTAATGAAAGAAGAACTACCTCACAGGGATCCTTTAATTCACGCATGGTTCTTGAATTTCTGAGTGATGTTTCCCAGTTCTACTGTGAATGAAAGACATAGGTTTGTTTTTGTTCAGTTTCTGTCAGTAAGATAGAAAGGTGCATGGTGTCACCACGTACTCAAAATTCAGTGGGGGGAAGGTGCCGACATTCATGTGAATCATGGCAGGAAACTTCCTCATGAACGTAACCCCTGTTAGAAAAGGTTACAGACATTACAAAACAGGCACAATGTTCTTCTTGAAAATTATTTACTGTCAGGGTGTGGGGGCTGCTACAAAGACCAGAATTTATTACCTGCCCTTAGATGTCCTTTGAAAGAGTGGCAGTGACCAACTTCAGAAACTGAAGAGCACGTCGCTGGAACCAATCTCCCGTGGTTTCTGTCTTTTCACATTATCAAAGACACTCACTCTGGAGATCTCTTCTTTCCCTCCCATGATTCAGAAGATACAAAAGCCTGAAAGCATTACAACATGTTCTATCCCACTGTTATAGGAGTATTAAATAGTTCCCTAACATGGTAAGTTCGACTCTTGACCTTATATTCTACCTCTTTATGATCCTGCACATCACTGTTTGCCTGCGCTGCACTTTCTCTACAGCTATTATACTTTATTGTTTTACCTCGTTCTACCTTAATGTTCTGTGTAATGATTTGATCTGTATGAAAACAGTTCATAGTGAATGTTATTATCAAAGTACATATATGTCACCATATACAATCCCAAGATTCATTTTCCTATGAGCATACTGGACAAATCTATAGAATACTAACTAAAACAAAATCAATGAAAGACCACCCAACTAGGGCATTCAACCAGGGTTGCAGAAGACAGCAAATCATGCAAAGGTAAAAATAAATAACAAGAACATGAGGAGTCCTTGAAAATGAGCCCATTGGTTGTGGGAACACTTCATTGATGGGGTTGAGTTTCAAGTGGAGTGAATTTATCCTCTTTTGTTCAAGAGCCTAATAGTTGAGGGGTAGTCACTATTCTTGAACCTGGTGGTACTGGTCCTGAGGCTCTTGTATCTTCTATTTGATGGGTGCAGCAAGAAGAGAGCATGACCTGGGTGGTGGGATTCCTAATGATGGATGCTGCCCTCCTACGATAGAGCTTCATGTAGATGTGCTCAAAGGTTGGGGAGGCTCTACCTGTATTGTACTAGGCTGAATCCATTTTCTTTTGTAGAATTTTCTGTTCAAAGGCTTTGGTGTCTCCTTACTCAGCTGTGATGCAGCCAGACAATATACTCTCCACTACACTTCTATAGAAGTTTATCAAAGTTTTAGATGTCCAGTCGAATCTCTGCAGACTCCTAAAGAAGTAGAGGTGTTACCATGCTTTATTTACAACACTTACATGCTGGGACCAGGGCAGGTCCTCTGATATAGTAATACTTAGGAATTTAAAGTTGCTAACCCTCTCCACCTCTGATCCTCCAAGTCATAATTCTACAATCAGTTCATTGGTCTTGCTGACATTGAGTGAGAAGTTGTTATGACACCACTCAGCCAGACTTCCAATCTCCTCCTGAATGGTGATTTATCTCCACCTTTGATTTGGATCATGACTGTTATGTCATCAGCAAACTTGAATATGGCATTGGAGCTGTGCTTAGCCATATAGTCATAAGTGTAAAGCTAGAGGAGCAGGGGCTAAGCACACAGCCTTATATTACACCTGTGCTGATGAAGATCATGAAGATGTTGATGCCAATCCAAACTGACTGGGGTCTACAAGTGAGGAAGTCCAGAATCCAATTCCACAAGGCAGTATTGAGGCCAAGGTCTTGAAGCTTATTGATTAGTTTTGAGCAGATGATAGTGCTGAATGCCAAAGTGTAGTCAATTCAGAGCATCCTGATGTATGCACCTTTGCTGCCCCAGTATTCCAGGATTGAATGAAGAACCAATGAGATGGGATCTGCTGTGGACCTGTTGCTCCGGTAGACAAATCAGAGCAGATCCAAGTCACTTCTCAAACAGGATATGTTTTATCATCAACCTCTAAACAATTCATCACTTCAGGTGTCCTGTAAGTATAACTGGGTTAGAATTATTGAGGTAGGTCATCATGCTGTTCTAGGGCAGTGGTATAATTGAAGACTGCTTGAAGTATTTGGGTACCACACATGGCTGAAGTGAGGGGTTAAAGATTTCAGAAAACATACCAGGCAGTTAATCAGCACATGTCTTTAATACGTGGCAAGGTACCCTGTTCAGTCCAAATGCTTTTCATGGGTTCTCCCTTCTGAAGTTAACCCATGTGTCAGATTCAGAGACTGAAATCATAGGATCATCAGGGGATGTGGGAGTTTGCAATCATTCCTCCATGTTCTAATAATCAAAGTGAGCATAGAAAGCATTGAGCTCTTCCGGAATCTACAGAGATTCCAGGATCATGGGATCTTCATGGGATGTAAGTATGCAAGATCATCCTTTCACTACATCTCAGTGCATGTGACAAGAATAAACCAGTTCCAAATCCAATTCGTGAACTACAGCAATACTTCTCGCTACAAAATATTCCCTGTTCTGAAGAACGTTTCAGGATTTTGATGGAATGACAATAGAGAATGAGTATATATTTCCATATCATTATAGTGTGCAAGCAGAATCTCGAGTTAGTATATTTTCTCTGCAACTACTGTCCTTACTCTTCTTGGTGGTGGATGCTGTACTGTGTGAAGAGTTGTTGAAGTACCCTTGGTGATTACTGTATTGCAGTTTGGAGATGGCTCACAGACAGCACATATTGTGCTGATAGTGGAGAGCATGCTAATTTAGGGACCCAATTGAAAAGGTTACTCTGTCTTGGATGGTGCTGTTAGAGCTGTCCTCATTTTGATAAATGGAAAATTTGTACTATATATACTTCATACTTGTGCCTTGTAGTTCATGGAAAAGTCTTGGGCATGTCAAGATTAAGTTCCTTGCAGCAGGATGTCCAGTCTCTGACCTGCTTTGACAAACACAATATTTAGTTGACTTAGTGGTGCCATGGTATTGTACTGGTTACCGTGGCGCTATTGCAGCTCGAAACATAAGAGCTTCGAGTTAGATCCCAACATTATCTGTAGGGAGTCTGTACGTCCTCCACGTGGAACGTGTTGGTTCCATCCGGATTCTCCAGTTTCCTTCAAAGGACATTTCAATAAGTAGGTCACTGTGAATTTTCCCGTGATTAGGTCTGGGTTAAAATCAATAGTTTGCAGCTCGAAGGGCTGGAAGGGCCTATTCCATGCTATATCTCTAAATAAAATATAAAATCCAGTGAACTTTTCGTCAATGGTGACTCCTAGGATGTTGATGGTAGGGTCTTCACAATGGTATTATGTGTTCATGGTTAAGAAGATAGAATGTGTTGTTGGAGATTAGTAAACTGGTTGATTATTTGTTTTGCAAAGCTATCCTTACAGATCATTTCATCGCAGAAAAATGTCAAGGTAATAGATGAGGAAAGCAATAACCGAATGCAGACTATAGTGTTACATTTGCTGAGAATGAACAGGCAGAAAGTAAAGGCAGATAACAAATGGCAAGGCTATGAATGGTAAACTGCATGTCAAGTATATCTTGTTGTATCAGAAGTCTTTCCAATAGTCTTATACTAGCTGTCCTTAAGCCTGGAGGTACATGTTTTCCAGCTTTTGCATCTTCTGCCCAATGGGAAGGAGAAGAGAGAATGTCGAGGGAAGGAGGTGTTAGCAATTATGTTGGCTGTTCTACTGAAGCAGTAAGAAATGCAGACAGAGTTCATGGAGGGAAGGCTGGTTTTCATGATGCGCTATGGTGCGATAACAACTCTCTGCAGTTTCTTGCTGTCTCAGGCAGAGTAGTTGCCACACCAAGCCATAACATGCTTTGCTTAGATCTCACAGTGAAATGACTATACAAGTTGGTGAGGGTCATTGGAGACATGTCTAATTTCTTTAGCCCTTGTCTGGCATTTCTGTTGCATTGGTGTTACTTCTCACTTACCAGCCCATGTCTGAACATGGTCTAGGATCTTGATCTAT
The DNA here is from genome assembly GCF_030144855.1 of Hypanus sabinus. Taxonomy (NCBI): domain Eukaryota; kingdom Metazoa; phylum Chordata; class Chondrichthyes; order Myliobatiformes; family Dasyatidae; genus Hypanus; species Hypanus sabinus. Next base: position 48,405,589 of record NC_082723.1, on the reverse strand, counting down.
GCAGTCATCAGCTGCTCCATCTCTGAAGAATTATGAATGGAATTGAAAATTGTGCTGAAAGTTGTTGGGCCTACATCACTGCCCTGAAGAAATACTGTAGTGATATCCTGGAGCTGGGTTGAGTGACTTCTAACAACTACAACTGCTAGGAGTTAGAGAAATGGGGCAACAATCAGAAATTACATGGATAGCGGGAGTTAATAAAAATAAGAATCAGTCTTCAAAAAAGAACCTTTTTAACAGGCAGTGGTCAGGTTTGAAATTAGAAGGACAGTCTTCAGAGCACAGGCTGCTGACTGACAGCCAGAGGACAGTGAAAAGATATGGTTTGTAAACTGATATCATCATGAGACTTTCGTGTATGCATCAGTCAAACAAAAGACAATGGGGGTATGGTAATTAGCCTACATAACAGGACTACCCGACTGTCTGGGTAGGCCACAGTCCCTGCCAGCTCTTGGGCCGCAAAATTCATGTTCTCATACCTCAACTACACTCTATCTCCTTTGGTTCAGTCCTTTCCTACCTACATCTGCAATACTTCTCACGCTCTCTATCTCATGAACTTTCAATTCCCTGGCCCTGACCGCCTCATTTTCACCATGGATGTCCAGTCCCTATACATTTCTGTCCCTCATCAAGAAGGCCTTAAAGCTCTCTTCTTCTTTCTCAATAAAAGAAACAAGCATTTCCCCTCCACCACCGCTCTCTTCCATCTGGCAGAACTGGTTATCACCCTCAATAATTTTTCCTTTGACTCCTCCCACTTTCTCCAGACTCAAAGGGTAGCCATGGGCACCCATGAGGGTCCCAGATATGCCTCCTTTTTGTTCATAATTTAGACCAACCCTTGTTCCAAGCCTTACCCGATAACGCTCCCTAACTCTTTCTCCACTACATTGATGACTGCATCGGTACTGCTTTATGCACCCATTAACTCATCAATTTTATCAACTTTGTTTCTAACTTTCACCCTGCCATTAAATTCACTTGGTCCATTTCTGACACCTTCCTCCCCTTTCTTAATCTATCTGTTTCCGTCTCCGGAGACAAACTATCGACCAACATCTTTTATATACCTACTGATTCCTACAGATATCTTAACTAAACCTTGTCCCACCTTGTCTCATGTAAAATACTCAATAAAAAAAGTTTAATAAAAAAAACTATTCATTTTTCTCAATTGCTTTGTCCCTGCTGCATCTGTTCCCTGGATGTGGCTTTCCTTTCCTTTCCTTTCCTTTCCTTTCCTTTCCTTTCCTTTCCTTTCCTTTCCAAGACTACAGAGATGACCTTCTTCTTTAAAAAGCAAGGTTTCCCTTCCTCCACCATTGATGCTGTCCTCACCCAGATCTCATCTATTTCCTGAACATCCATGCTCAACCCGTCTTCCCAATGCCTTAATGGTAGTAGAGTTCCTCTTGTCCTTACTTACCATCCCATAAGCCTCTGCATCCAGCAGATCATTCTCTGCAACTTTTGCCATGTCCAAAGGGATCCTGCCACCAAACATATCTTTACCTCTCTCCTTTCTCCCCTTTTTACTGGGATCACTTCCTTCATGATTCCCTTGCCCATTCATCTCCTCCCTCACCTCTGTTCAGGGCCTTCCAGATGAGGTAACAGTTCACCTGTGAATCTGCTGGGGTCATCTGTTGTGTCCGGTGTTCCCGATACAGCCTCCTCCACATTGGTGAGAGCACCTCTGCTCCACCCACCAAAAGCAGGACTTCCCACTGGCCAAAATTTTATTACTGGTTCCCATTCTTGCTCTAATGTATCAGTCAATGCCCTTCTCTTATGCCATGTTGAGGCCGCCCTCAGGGTGGTGGAATAACTTATAGTCCATCTTGGTAGCCTCCAACCTGATGGCAATATTGAGTTCTCCCTCTGGTAAAAATATCCCTCCCACTCCCCTCTTCTTCTATTCCCCACACTGGCCTCTTTTCTCTTCTCACCTGCTTATCACTTCCCCCGGGTCCCCTTCTTCCCTTTATCCTATGGCCCACTCTCCTCTCCTATCAAATTCCTTCTTCTCCAGCCCTTTACCTTTCCTCCCCACCTAGCTTCACTTATGCTAGCATCTTCCTCTTCCTTTTCAGTCTGAAAAAGGATATCAGCACAAGACGTCAACAATTTTAAGTTACTTTGTGCCATTGAAATGTAAGAAAGTGAGTTTTATAAAACAAGATTTAAGGCTGAACTGATTATTTTGTTATTTAGCACATCAAATATTGACATTGATATATTTTCTCTGTCAGTCAATGGTTGATGTATTTGTAAGTGCTGAGAAGCAGTGCCCACAACATTAATTTTGTGTGTCTTGGATTTTTTTCCTCAAGCTTCTGGACCATCCATGCAACACACTTTTTTCTCAAGAAAGGTGTATTTGAATATTCAGAGATATCTTGTCAGTTAAGATGCACTCCTGGTATAAATATTTAATTTGATGGAAATAATTGTCTGTCCTCAAGATACTGAAGTCACCTAAGTCATTGCAACTACTGAAATTGTATTCAAACACCTGCTGTTATCTTTGTTTTTAGAGTATAAAAACTGAATGTACTTTGAGTTCAGAGAGATTCTCCAGAGATTCTCCAAGAAAAAAACTCTTCCAGAATCCCTGCCTGAAGCACTGAATAAAGACCTTTTACATCTACAGCTCTAGTCTCGTGTGGCTCATTCAAAGTCAAAACACGACCATCTATGTCTGTGCAGGTTCTGACTCTGGTCAGTGAAGTTTGTTTCACATAATGCCCATTTATTTTACTTAGTTGGAGCTTCTTGATCAAATTTTGTCTTGGATTTAAAAGATTAATTCTGGAATCCAGTTCTGTTTCCAGATCAAGGCTGTGTTAATGTCTGGAACCAAGCAATTCTGGTAAAATCAGGTCTGGGCAATAGTGAGCAAATTATGGGAGAGTCCAAGCACTGTTGATTATGTCTTTCATCACTTTGCTAACGCTTGGGATGAGACTAACTTGTCTGTAACTAGGCAGAAGGGACTTTTAAGGAAAGATATAGCTGGGTGATATTCTGCATTGTTAGGCAGATGTAACTGTGCAGGAACATTTTGGCTAGAGCTGCAGCTTGTTCTAGAATGCAGTAATGTTCAAAGTAAATTTATTATCGGGGTACATACAATATATGTCACTATATACTGCCATGAGATCCATTTTTTGCAGGCATTCACAGTAGAATAATGAAATACAATAGATTCAATGAGAAGCTACACAAAGACTGGCAAACAAAATGTGAAAAGAAGACAATTTGCACAAAAATAATAAAACATAAGTATAACAATAAATAAATAAATAACGCTGAGAATGTGAGTTGTACCGTCATTGAAAGTGAGTCATAGGTTGTGGAATCAGTTCAGTGTTCACATTGCAGATGACCTCACCTGCTCCCTTAGTAACACCTCCCTGAGCAAGATGGCACAGCAGCACCTTCACTTCCTAAGAAGACTGAGGTAAGTAAGGCTTCCCCCTCCCACCACCATTTTAACTGTATTTTACAAGAGCACCATTGATAATGTCCTGACAAGTTGCATTTCCATCTGGTATGGGAACAGATGAGAATCGGACCGGAAGTCCCTACAAAGGACAGTGAGAACAGCTGAGAGGATCATAGGGGGTCTCCCTACCGTCCACTGGGGACAGTTATCAGGGGTGCTGCATATGCAGGTCCTTATTATTATTAAGGATCCTACCCATCAATCATCCAGCATCTTCTTTGACTTCCTACCATCAGGCAGGAGACTACAATGCAGCAAAATAAGAATGGTCAGGATAAGAAACAGTTTTATTCCCAACACCCCCCCCCACCCCCCCCCCCCCCGGCCATTAGGCTTCTGAACTCCCTGCTGCATCGAATTCAAAGTGTCACTGGTTAATCTGTTCCATACCTTACAATATTTAATATTAATATACTTTACTTTGTTGTTTATGTATGAATCATCTGTAGATTATATCCTCACCTTCATAAGTTATCATGTGTTATGCAGACTCCTGCACTTTACACCCTGGTTTGGAGAAACATTCTCTCATTTCTATATACATCACATAGTTATATACATTATACACATGTATATAGTTAAATGCCATTAAACTTGACTTGTTGAGAGGAGTGAAGTTATCCATACCGGTTCATGAGCTTGATGGTTGAAGGATAAGAACTGTTCCTGAACCTGGTGGTGTGTGATCTAATGTTCCTGAACCTCCTGCCCAACGTCAGCAGAGAGGAGAGACTGGGGCCCAGATGGTGAGGATCTTTGATGATGGATGCTGTTGTCTTGTGGCAGTGCTCCTAACAGATGTGTTCAATAGTGCGGAGGGTTTGCCTGCAATGGATTGGGTTCTGTCCACCACTTTTTATAGTCTTTTCCATTCTCATCACAAGGTGAGATCTCATGTCGTTGTGTTATCTCATAAGCTGTGCAATATCAGAATTTTCTTCATATCATATGGAATAAATTAGATGGTTTAAGACTGCCTCTGTGATGACAGGAAACTCAGGCTGAAGCTGGAAATATCTCTACAGCACTTCTGCCTGAACATGGTTGTGAATACATCAGACTTGCCTTTGGCAATCGTATACTGGGCCCCACCATTGTTGAGCTTGGAATGTTTTTAGAACCTTCTCCTCGTATTAAGTGTTTATTTGTTAACATCACATACCTACTGACATGACACGACTGCAGAGCTTTCACCTGATATGCTACTCTATAGAGTTGCCTAGCTCTGCCTTTTTCACAGGTTTTGCTGTTTTGCACATGCATTGTCTTGCATCACAGCTTTATGTGGCTAGTGTCTCATTTTTGGAATGGCTATTGATGCACCATCAATAACTCTCTGAGACGTGAGGTGAGATATTGGCTTTTATTGACTGGAAGAAAGAACAAGCAGCAATTGACCACCATGCTACATCCTAGAGACTGAGGGCAGAGCTCAGGCCCCAATTGCCTTTATACTGGGGTCTGTGGGAGGAGCCAGAGGAGCAGTCAGCGTGGGGGGGGGGGGGGAGCGTGTCCAGACATGTATATGTAGTTCACCACAGCTATAGCAACTTCAAGCAGGTTCTTCTGTTTTTTTTCCATTAATCCTCTGCTTTACTGTAACAATGAAGAGAGGACACTGCATTCACAGGCTGTGCTAATGCATTCAGCTGTTACTGATGGTCCACAGGATCAAATGGTGTTGGATCTGTTCCGAGTTGATCCAGTCATCCTAATTGGGATGCCACACTACACAATGATAGGTCATTTAAAAATGTAAGGTATAAAGAGTGTTTTTAATTTTCTCGCAACCAATTTCAAGACTATGCACACAAATTGCTGGAGGAACTCAGAAGGTCAAGCAGCATCTATGGAAATGAACAAACAGTTGACGTTTCAGGCTGGGACACTTCTTCAGAATTGAAATGGAAGTGGGAGGATGCCAGAATGAAAAGGTAGGGGGAGGGGAAGGACACTGGCTGGAAGGTGATAGGTGAAGCCAAGTGGGTGGGAAAGTAAAGAGCTGGAGAAGAAGAAATTGGACAGAAGGGTAGAGGAAAGGGGGAGGGGTCACAGGGGGCAGTAATATGCAGGTGAAAAGAGGCATGAGACCAGAATGGGGATAAAAGAAGAGGGGCAGGGGAAGGAAATTGTGTTTACCAGAAGAAGAAATAGATACTCACGTCAGCAGGTCAAAGGCTACCCAGACAGAACATAAGGTGTTGCCCCTCCACCCTGAGCACAAGAGGCCCTGGACTGACATGTCAAAACCGGAATAGGAATCAAAGTTAAGATGTCTGGCTATCAGGAAGTAGACTCACATATTTTTATGCTATGAAGTTATTTCAAACTCTCTGGATAATGTGAACATCCTGAAATGATAGGACTGTAAATCGATTAAACAATAAGGCAGAACAATACGAGGAAACATTGTCATCAGACAAAGATTTTTGGTGTTTGAATTCAGCTTTATGAGAGGACAATGAGGAAGAGTTGGTGAATTGTTTAGGTGTGTTACAACAATAACGCAGATGCTGGAAATCTGAAGTACAAACAGGAAATGCTGGAATTACACAACAGGCCAGGCAGCAGCTATAGGAAGAGGAACAAATTTAGCACATCAGGTCAAAGAGCTTTTGTCTAAACATCCTCATCTTTTTGGGCATTACCACAAGAGGGAATTCTAATGTGATAGGTCTCAGCATATCCTTCGCCAACAGTACCACATTCTTTATCTTCCATTTATCACTGACCACCAAATTGTTCCCTTAAACATCTGTAATGTAACAGCAAACATCCAATCAACATTCCAAATCCAATTTATTAATAAAGTCATGCCAAGTTGCAAGCCAAATTAAGCTAATTACCTTTGGTACATTTCCCTTAGCATCTGGTTACCATATGTCTTTGTCCATCCCAGTGATCATACAAAATGTTAACTCAGTGGATGCAAAGCTGACGTAAAGCTATTCATTATTATTTGGTGTGTTTGACTGATGAAGACATTATTGGCCAAGCCAGCACCTACTGTTCATCCCTTTGAGCTAGAAGTGTACTGCTGCCTTCAACTACTGCAGTAGATGGAATGCTACGATTTTAATCCTGTGACAGTGAAAAAATAGATGTTTCCAAGTCAGGAGGAGTTCTGAGCAGAACTTCCAGGTGGTCTTGTTGCCCCCCTATTTCTGCTGCCCTTGCCCTTCTTTGCAATAGAAGTTTTGATGTGTGGGATACTTTTGTAATGGCCTGGGTGACTAATTGAAAAAGAAACCTTCCTCTGCTCTTTCCCTTAGTTGCAGGTTTGGAAGCTGCTGCTATTCAATTCAGTTCAAGTTTGTCATTCAACCATGAATGAATACTTAGGCATATAGCCAAACAAATGGGGTCAAGGTGCAAAACACAGTACCAGCAGCCACATACAAGATCACAATCTTGGAATAAAAGAGTCCCAACACACAACGCCACCCCACCGCCCACCCCGCCGCAACATCACAGGTTGAGGACAGTCCAACACACATACAAGTCAACAAGCCAATATAAAACAATATGAAAAAGATACAGTGATGCAAAATATGCACCTACGTAGTCCAGAGCCCTCCTGCCCAGTGATACCATCTGTCGACACTACCCCACCCAGACACCCCGACACCCAGACAATAGGTGCCACTGCGGCTCTGATGTCCAGTCCTCGCACATACAAGCACATACAGAATACCTGTAAAAATACAATGACACAGAATATGCATGCATATAGTCTAGATATCCCAGCCCACCGAGATCATCTATTGACCAGCCCCAACGCTCACCCCGATACCCGACGCCCACTGGGCAATGCTTCGGCCTTGAGATCCAGTCCTCCCATATCCATATTGAATATTAGTAAAAACAGAACCACACAAAGATATTTGTAGATAGTCCAGACCCCCCAGTCCATTTGAAATCTTCAGTCGACCACAGCTGTGCTATGCTGCCCCCGGTAGAGCACGCTGGCTCGGATGCCTCTTCCCTGGCGGCTGAAAAGCAAGCAACCACACAGCTTGAGGCCCGAGTCCATTGAGTGCAGCTAAATAAATCTGCTGTCAGCCACAACAGAACTTACCGACCGATGCACCATCAATAACTCTCGGAGACTGGAAGTGTATGAGAGGCTTTTATTAATAGCACGACATCTCAGGGACTGAGGGAGGAGCAGTGCCCCAATCACCTTTATACAGGGGTCTGTGGGAAGAGCCACAGGAGCAGTCAGCAGAGGGGCGTGTCCAGACAGGTATACATAGTTTACCACACCAACTTACCTTTTGCCGAGCGAAGCCCTGAGCAGACAGCTCCGGCTCCCTTTCGGGATGCTGCGCCATACCAGCCCTGGTGAAGCACCACGGCTTCATCCTCTCACCCCGGATGACAGTAAGCAGGCAACACCATGGCTTCAGGCCTAGTTCTCGAACCACTGAAGCCAGGCTGCTCCCCCTCTCTCATCCAATAAATCAGCGAATTGATCTTGTGATGCCCAAAGGGGTCTTGCGATCACAAGAAAAGCGACCATGAAGGCCACTTGCTATTTGACTGTAAGCCTCCATTGACTTTGGCAGCAGCACATTGTGCAGCCCCTTCATTATCTCTGCCAGTGAGCAACTCACTGAAGGTGCAGATCTGCAGTACTTTGAGTTCTCAATAGCAGGATCTTGCAATCATTAGAAATATATTTAAGCAGAATGGTAGCACCTTTTGTTGAACCCATAGAAGCCACTGCGACCGGTCACACCACCACTTTGCTGGAAGCTGGGGGAGCTTAGGTGAGAAAGTGTCGCTACAGGGGGCCAGAGTGGCGGGAGTGCCAGTTAGCTGCCTTGTTCTGAATGGAGTCAATTTCCAAGTTTTGTTGAAGCAGCTTTCACTAAAATAGAGAATGTACCATCACACTGCCTGCTTGTGAATCGGTTTTCAAGAGCCATGAAGGAGTAACATGCCACAGAATATCCAGCCTCTGAACTGCTCTGGTAGATATTATATTCAAGTGATTAGTCCAGTTAAATTCTTATTTCCTTGCAGAAATCAGAAGTCATACAATAAAAGCACAACTATATCCAAGACCATAGCTGATTCATGTCCTGTGGACAATAAAATAAGTTTTGTGAGTACAGTCACCAATCTGATTATGAAAGAGATGTGAAACTACCATAGTTGTATTTGGCTCTGTATTGAATCTGAAGGTGTGATACATGGTACTGAAGAGAGACCATGTTCAGCGTCTCTCTTGCTGAAAATAGTTGTTGCCAGGTATGTACGTCACCAATGATACGTGCCATTTAATGGCCCATCTGCTAAAGTCTCTGGGTTTTGCAGCATGCAGACATGGACACTGACATTCCTGAATAGTTAAAATTGGAAGAGAGCATTGCACAATCATCAATGAACAGACCTACTTCTGACCTTTAGATGCAAAGAAGGTCATTGATAAAGTAACTGAAAATATTGAGCTTCAATACAGAGGAGAGCAGATGGATTTGGAGAGGAGCCCCAAGCTAGCGTGACTACACAGCGACACCAGATTATTGATAGCATATGTTGTACTTTATCCATCATGAATGGTCACTCATTTAAACTGCTGTCACAAGTAGAAGTTGCCCAAAATTATTTACAACAAAAGTGAGATTATAAAACCATAAAACAAAGGAGCAGAATTAGGCCATTTGGCCCGTAGAGTCTGCTCTGCCATTTCATCATGGCTGATCCATTTTCCCAATCTCCTGCCTTCTTTCCGTTTTCCTTCAAACCCTAATCAATCAAGATCAGTCAGGCAAGATTTTCCCTTAAGTAAACTATGCTAAATTCATCCTACTTTAACACTCACCTACAAGTACTCTGAAACCTCATCCTTAATGTAATGCCCTAGTTCATAGCTTTACTGTTATGCTATAGGTATTTCATTTTGCAGCTCCATAAGAGCTGTTTGTTCTGCTTTCAGCCTGTTTGGGTTATTGTTGAAGATAAGAGATAATGTGGAATGTCTGCCATCCAGTTAGCAGGAGATTTTCTTGATGAGGTACAATAAGGTTTGTCATGGGCTTTTGTTCATCAGGAGATGAAGAGAGAAGATTCTGGAGAGAACTGGTCAGAGCATACAATCCAGTGAGAGACCTGTTTGTTCGAGATGGATTGTGAGCGATTTTCGGAAGGTAGTGTGGGTGTTCATGCTGACCGAGGGCCCAGCGCATGAGTGACAGAGAGGTTCAAGATGAGCTCCAACTTGTGCACATTTGTCTGCTTAATTAGAATGGGCTCTTTGCTTTTTGCTATTCTTTATTATCCCTTTAGTTAAGAGTCATAATATTAATTCCTTTAATTGTATGCAATATACTGCCTATTATTTCATGGCACTAATTTGTAACAGGGTAGCAAATTAGACAGCATGCACACAAACTGGGTTTTGGGGTGGGATGAGCTATCTCAATCTCACAAGTTTGGTGGGACTCGTGTCTTCCCTGGACTTACACAGCCAAGGAAACCACTACCACTAATAGTGGACTCCTACATCTTCCCAACTACTAAAGTCAGGCTAACTCACAATTAATTTCCTGTCTTATACCTCGCTCCATTCTTAGATACTTGCAGTTTTACAATCATCCAGAACAATTCCAGAGTCTAGTGGTTCTTGAAAGATATAAATATTATTATACTTATAAGTATTATAAATGCTTCCACAATCTTGTCAGCTATCTCTTTCAAAACTTTGGGATATAGTCCATCTCGTCCAGGTGACTTATCTATCTTCAGACCTTTCAGCTTCCGAAGCACCTTCTCTTTAGTAATAACAACTACAAAAACTTCTGCCAGCTGACCCTCTCAAATTTCTGGCATTCTGCTGATGTATTGCACAGTGAAGACTAACACAAAACACTTATTAACTTCCTCTGCCATTTCTTTGTCCCCCATTACTACCTCTCCAGCATCATTTTTCAGCAGTTCAATATCCACTCCCACCTCTTTTTTTCACTCCGGCACCAGGACCCAGCGGAGTACCCTACAAGGTGTACATGCACTGCCCGGAGCTTCTCAAGATTCTTTGTAAGATCCTGCGGGTTATCTGGTGCAGGGGGACAGTGGCAGACCAGTGGAGGTACACAGAGGGGGTCTGGATCCCCAAGGAGGAAGATTTGTCGAACCTGGAAAAGTTCAAATCCATCTACTGCTTAGCGTGGAAGGGAAAATCTTCTTTAGTGTCTTGTCCCGCTGGATGATGGACTTTCTCCTCAGGAACATTTACATCGACACTTCAGTGCAGAAGGGTGGAATTCCTGGAGTGCCTGGGTGCCTGGAACACACTGGAGTAGTCACCCAGCTGGTCAGGGAGGTGCACATGGGGAAGAGAGACCTGGTTGTGCTTTGGCTAGATCTCGCCAATGCGTATGGGTCAATACCCCACAAACTGGTCAAGTATACACCAGATCAACACCACATTCCCAGAAAGGTCAAGGACCTTATCATGAACTACAATGGGAACTTCAGACTGAGAGTCACTTCTGGAGCTATGACATCAGGTTGGCATAGGGTGGAGAAGGGGATTATAACTGGGTGCAAAATCTCTGTTATTCTCTTTGCCCTTGCCATGAATATGATAGTCAAGGCAGCTGAGGCAGAGTGTAGAGGCCCGCTGACTAAGTCTGGTGTTTGGCAGCCCCCAATCGGAGCCTTTATGGATGACCTCATTGTCATGACAACATCAGTTCCTGACAGCAGGTGGATCCTCCAGGGCCTGGAAAAGTTCATCGTATGGGCAAGGATGAGCTTCAAACCAGCTAAATCCAGGTCCATGCTGTTGAAGAAGGGCAAAGTGGTGGACAAGTTTTGTTTTACCTTGGATGGCACTATAGTTCCATCTATCACCGAGAAGCCAGTCAAGAGCTTGGGGAAGATCTTTGACTGCAGCCTCAGAGATGCAGCTGCCATCTGATCAACTTCCAAGGTGCTTGAGAGCTGGCACATAATGGTGGACAAGTCGGGCTTACCTGGAAGGTTTAAAGCTTGGATTTACCAGCATGGCAATCTACACCGAATCCTATGGCCACTACTGGTATATGAGTTGCCTGTGACAACTGTGGAGTTGCCAGAGAGAAAGATCAGTAAGTACCTTCGAAGGTGGATGGGCAGTCCTTGTAGATTGAGCGGTGCAGCACTGTACGGAAGGTGCAATAAGCTGTGACTTCCCTTCAGCAGCCTGGACGAGGAGTTCAGGGTTTCCCGCACAAGAGAGGTGTTGCAGTGCAGGGATTTCAAGGACCATAAAGTGGTAGCAGCAGGCATCCAGGTATGGATGGGTAAGAAGTGGAAGGCACAAGAAGGGCTGGTGATAGCAGAATCCTGGCTGAGACAGAGGGTACTGGTGGGGACATTGTCAACTGGGCGAGTGGGCTTGGGCTCCGTCTCACAACCTCGCTATGACAAGGCCAAAGGCAAAGACAGATGCCAACTAATTCTGGAGGAAGTGCAGGCTGGTATTGAAGCAGAGAGGAATAGCAGGATGGTAGGAATGTGGCAGCAGGGAGCATGGACAAGGTGGGAAGGTGCGCTGTTGCGGAAGATCTCCTGGTCTGACATCTGGCAAGCAGAACCCCAGCACATTAAATTTATGATCCAGGCTGTCTATGATGTCTTGCCAAGCTCTGCAAATCTCCATGTCTGGGACAAGAGCGTATCACCAGCACGTCCTCTTTCTCCAGGAAGAGGATCACAGGAGCAGATCCTTAGCAGCTGCCCTAAAGCCTTGGGGGAAGGTCGCTACCAATGGCATTATGACCAGGTGCTAAAGGCAGTGGCAGAGAGCATTATGGTGGCCATGACCACCAGAAAACAGAGTGGTGAGAGGAAGATCATCTCCTTTGTCAGAGCCGAAGCACAGCCCCTACGTCAGCCCAGACCATCATCATCATCAGGCCTGCTTAGCACCGCAGCAGATTGGCTGCTTCAAGTTGATCTGGGGAGGCAGCTGCAGTTTCCTGACCAAATAGCAACATGTTTACTGAGGCCAGATGTGGTCCGTTCTTCAGTGTCCTCGAAGCAGGTTGTCCTCATTGAGTTGACAGTTCCCTGGGAGGACCACAATGAGGAGGCAAATGAGCGGAAGCGGGCCAGGTACCAGGAGCTAGTGGAGCCGGGCTGAAGGCAAGGCTGGAAGGCTCACCGCGAGCCCATCAAAGTAAGGTGCAAGGGTTTTGCCAGCCGCTCACTCTGCAGAGTCTACATCCTACTTGGCATCACTGGGGCTGGCAAGAGCAAAGTTATCAGGACCATCACAACGGCCGCTGAGAAAGCCTCCAGATCGCTATGGATCAGGAGGGGTGATTCGTGGCCCAATGCTGCTGGGTCACAAGCTAGGGTCTGAACAACCCCGGCTGAGAGGGTATATGATGTTGAAAGACCCGAAACACCCAACAACCCCAGGTTACATCACTGATGATGTGTCCCAGTGCATCCGTAGGATGCACCTTAGAATTATATATGAAAAAAAGACGTCTGGTATCCTCTTTTATATTATTGGCTAGCTTACTTTCATACGTCATCTTTCAAGCCAAAGGAGAATCTGTTCCTCTATCAACTTGGTAATCACACACTCAGAACATTTTATGGTAAGTAAGACACTGATAGCTCATGATATAATGTATAACTGTGCACTTATCTTTTGTTACTTCATTTTTAAAAAGTAATAGAATCTTTATGTCCATTGTTAGCATCTGCTCAGAGGAAGTGAAGAAAGAATGTAATGTATGGTCTTTTTCTGTTGAACAGTGTCAGAACAGCCAAATTAAATCCATTGTGATTCAATGTTGTAAACCAATAAAACATGAAATCTTCCAAAGGGGGTGAATACATTTTTAGGCACTGTATATTAATTAGATTAAAGATAGTGCAAAAACAGAAGTAATATATAGGCCCTTAGGTAATGGGCCTAAAAATGGTTACAATACTCCAAGTGTGACCTCACCAATCTATCCAATCATTAATTGACAATAAAGCCTCAGCACTAAACTCTTGCTTCAACTGATTGAAAGCCTTGTGTGTCAATCAAAATGAACAAAAACTTGGCCTTATTGTCAATCAATGTGTGGATAGGATCAACATAGATAAAATGCAATTACTTTCATATTACTATAGCCCACCAAGAGAAACTGAAAGTTGATACCCCTGGGCATGGCACACAGAATCTTTTAAATATTTGGGCATTATTATGCCAAAAGATTTGGCAAAATTATCAGAATGTAATTATCAGCCTTTATATTATAAAATTAAAGAAGATGTGGCAAGATGGAGCCCAATTCCTTTCTTCAGTCTCAGTTCAAGGATTGAGTCTATTAAAATAAATATACTGCCCAGACTGTTATATCTCTTTCAGACCCTACCAATAGAGATTAATCAAAATCAATTCAATGAATGGAATAAGATGCTATCAACATATATTTGGCAGGGTAAAAGGCCTAGAGTTTATCTCAAAACTTTGCAATTAGCAAAGGAAAAGGGGAGATGGGGCTTGCCTTCTCTTAGAGATTATTATTTTACAGCACAGTTGAGAGCTGTGATATGTTGGTGCAACCCATCATATGATGCTCAATGGAAAAACATTGAGGAGCGGGTACTTCCCATCCCCATACAAGCAATTTTGGCTGATAACAACCTACAAAGGTACATAAATACTACTGATAACCCATGGGTGAGTTTGACTCTTAAAATATGGAAAGTTACTATAAAATAATATAATATAGAGGGAGATATTGCAATTCTTAAATGGTGTGCATATGACTCTGATTTTACACCAGATAAATTGGATGCTAGATTTAAGGACTGGACAGCTAAAGGAATAACAGTTCTTTGCAACATAATGAAAGAAGGACCACTGTTCAGTTTTGAAATGCTTAAAGAGAAACACTTATTAGAAAAACAAGATTTTTATCGGTATTTACAGATGTGACAATATGTTAATAAGATGCTTAAAAATGTAACCAAGGCAAATACATGCTTGATAGAGCTCTTTAGAAAAGCATATAATTCAGATAATGGTAGTAGAATCATTTCAAGCATATATAAGGGGTTGTCAAATTTTAAAACACATTCAACTTCATATATTAAAACAAAATGGGAGAAGGAAGGAGGGTTAATTATGTCTGAGGAAGAATGGACATCAATATGGAGAAATCAATGGAAGTGTACCAGTTCACAGAAATGGAGGGAGTTTGGATGGAAAAACTTGGTAAGATAGTTTATTACACCCTCTCAGAAATCCCATTATGATAGCAACCTCCCTGTTTGCTGGAGAAATTGTGGAAAACAAAATGCAACTCATTATCATATTTTTTGGGACTGCCCTGTTATCAAAAACTATTGGAGGGGGATACACAATGCCGTACAAGACATCTTTAAATGTGAAATACCCTTGGAGAGTAAGACCATATATTTTGGATATATACCTCAAAAATAGTTGAAAAGAGATACATATTTAATGAATATACTGTTGGTGGCTGGTAAAAAGATTCTTGCTAGGAAATGGTTATCACAGAAGAGCCCAACTTTAAATACATGGATAGAAATTACAATGGACATTTACAAAATGGAGAAGATAACAGCATCTGTTAATCATAAGCTGGAACAATTTGATTCATACTGGGAAAAATGGTTTAACTACATAATGCCTCATAGGCCTGATTTTATTCTCACAAATCAATGAATTTGTTGTAAAAAGAAAATGATCACTCCCTACTTGTACATAGTTCTTTCCTTTTCCTTGTTTTTCTTTCCACTCTTTTCTATAAGTGTATACCTCAGATAAATACTTTGTGGAGGTTTGTGATATATACGATTATATCATATATATGTACAATGTCTGAAATACATCTTATGGAAATGTTTGTTTGATGAACTTCAATAAAAAAAATAAATTACAAAAAAAAAGAAAGAAATAGTATTATTTCAAATGGACTTTTAACCAAGCTTTCCCATTCAATGTGGGACTCTGATTCTCAATCTTAAATAGGCACTCCCTTGTAATCTCTATATCCCCTATTTCTTGAGTGGACAAAATCTAATTTTCTCACCATTGAATGTATTCAGTAAGTGAACCTTTATAGCCTTGTGACGTATAAAACAAATCCAAATATTTACAAGCACTAAATTGTTCCTTATCTCATTTTGAAATGACTGATTCCATATTGGGCAATGATGTCCCAGAATGGGGGTTCCCCAATATGATATAGCAACCACTAAGCATCATTTGTTTCAGTGTTTTTCAGAATTATGCACACCTCATTGAAATTATCATTGATTATTTGAAATTTCTCCACATCAATGAAGTCCGTCCAACACACTATATGACTTGCATATCTGACAATTTTTACAAGTATCCAATCAAAGCAAAGCTTTTCAATCCTTCTATTTCAGTCAGGAATGATGGTGACCTACCAAATGACTAATGCGGTACATATTTTAGCCTTCACCCATGGTATCACCTAGCAGGAAGATACTAAACAAAGTTGCTAGATCTGTCCACTCCTATCTCATCACCCTACTCTGAATCATCACAAAGTGATCAATATAGGTACTACAATTTCCACTTATTTACTTCAGTGTTGGAGATGTTGGCTTGGAAGAAGATTTTGTCCTTAGTTGTTCATCCCCTAGGTGAACATGAAAGATTTCACAAAGGCAATTTTGAATGTATCTTTTTTGTGCTTGGTTGAGGACCTTTGTCTCATGAAGTTTGCATTTAAGGTCCAACGTCATGTATGCTTCAGTAAACTGATTCAGACAAATGCTTGAGAATAAAACGATACATTCACAATTACCCTGCCTACTCATGTTCTGTTGTTTTGGTTTGCCAGGACTAACTGACTCCAGAATTTAACACAACCGAGTCCCAACAAAAACAGAGGCGAGGTGAACATGAAATCACAATCAAACAATAACAAACAACAGAACAAAATAATCAAGATGCTAAAGGAATTCATTGGGTCAGGCTGCATCTGTGGAGGGAAGTGGACAGTTCTAGCCAAAATGCTCCTTTTTTTTCTCCCTTTTCTCTTGCCCTCAGATCAATCTAGTTCCTTTAATATCCACCTCAGACCTTTATCACACTACCACTCATTCCATCTCACCATTATCCACACACTCCTCCCACTGGGTACACTCCCACTTCTAGTCCTATCTGTCCTTTCCATCTCCCTTATTTGGTCCCTTACTCCACCTTGCTTTCCTGTCATAATACACCATCTGCAGTCTGCTATCTTGTCCACCTATCATCTCTCAGCATCCGTCCCTCTTCACTTCTCCATCTGCCCATCACCCCTCCTCAAATGCATCCATTTACTAATTGTTAACTCTTACTCCACCTCTTCCCCTCACCTCTATCCTTCAGTCCAGGTGAAGGACCTTGACCCAAATCATCAACTCTGTTTCCCTTCACAGATGCTGCCTGGTCCATTGTGTTTTCCAGCCATTATTTTGTTGCGGCTGTTTCTTGGGTCTCAAAGTAGATACAGATGAAATAGATGGCAAACTAATGAACTTTTAAAATTGATGGTAAAAGACATATTCACCATGAGACCTACACCAACTCTGGAGGAGTTACAAGCTTCAGTGGCTGAGATGAGAGAGACCGCTTGTGCAATAACTGTTTCCTAGGTGCTTCACCAGTTGCAGATTTGTGGGAGAATGGCAAAGAGAAAGCCTCTGTTGGAAAAAATTACTCACATGAAATCTCAGTTAGAGTTTGCCAAAAGGCATGTAGAAGACTCTGACATCAGCTGGAAGAAGGTTCTATGCTCTTATGAAACCAGTATTGAGCTTTTTGATCATTAGACTAAAAGCTTGGCAAATGTCAAGCACTGCACATCATCAAAAACATGCCATCTCTACCATGAAGCATAGTGGTGGCTGCATCATGCTGTGGGGTTGCTTCACCTGCAAGGCTTGTAAAGGTAAATGAATGCAACAAGTTACAGGGAAATCATGGGGGAAAACCTGGTGCAGTCTGCAAGAAAACTGACTTGGGAAAAGATTTGTTTTCCAGAAAGATGATAACCCCAAGCATAAAGCCAAAGCTACAGCAGAAAGGCTTAAAAACAGCAAGTCAGGGACAGACCTCAATCCAATTCAGAATTTGTGGGGGGACTTGCAAAGGGCTGTTCACTCATGATCCCCATGCAATCTGACAGAGCTTGAGCAGTTTTGTAAAGAAGAATGGGGAAAATTTTTCAGTGTCCAGGTGTGCAAAGCTAATGGAGACCTAACCACGCAGACTCTAGCTGTAATTGCTGCCAAAGGTACATCTACTAAATACTGTCTTGAAGGGGGTGAATTAATTTTTTTATTCATTCATTTACAGGATGTGGGCATCGCCAGCTAAACCAACATTTATTGTCCATCCCTAGTTGCCCTTGAGAAGGTGGTGATGAGCTGACTTCTTATGCAATTAATTATTTTTTGTTTCATATTTATATTTAATTTAGATTACTTTGTAGAGATCTCTTTCACATTGACATGAAGGAGTCTTTCTGTTGATCAGTATCAAAAAAGCCACTGTGATTCAATCTTGTAAAACAATAAAACATGAAAACTTTCAAGGGTGGGTGAATACTCTTTTTATAGGCACTGTAAATATATACACTTGTTATTTACTTATTCTTTCGACGTTATCATGTATTGCATTTTACTGCTGTTACTAATTTTAAAAAATCACGACACATGCTGGTGATAATAAGCCTGATTCTGATGATGCCGGTATTGGAGCTGGTTAGAAGAGGTTCACAAGAACAAAGCCGGGAATGAAATGGTTAGCTTATGTGGAGCTTGGCTTGTACCTGCTGATGTTTGGAAGGTGGATGGGGGAATCATTGAAACCTATAGAATGTGAAGGACTTAGACAGAATGGATGAGGAGAGGATGTTTTGTATAATGAGATACTCTAGAACCAGAGGGTTCTAGAGCCAGAGAACCAGAGGCCTTGGAATAGAAGGATATCCCTTTAGGACAGAGATGAACAAAAATTTCTTTAGCCAGAGAGTGCTGAATCCATAAGACATAAGACACAGGAGAAGTGTTAGGCCACTCAGCCCATCGTAACTGCTCTGCCATTCCATCATGGCAAATTTATTATCCCTCTCAACCCCATTCTCCTGATTTCTGCCTGAAACACTTGATGCACTGACTAACCAAGAACCTATCAAACTCTGTTTTAAATATACCAAATGACTTGGTCTTCCCACCACCCATGGCAACGAATTCTACCGATTCACCACCCTCTGGCTGAATAGTGAGGATTGATAGGTTCTTGATTAGTAAAGGCATCAAAGGTTATGGGGACAAGGCAGGAGAATGGGGTTGAGAGTAATAAATCAGGTAATATGGAATTGTGGAGCAGACTCAAAGGCCTGAAGGTCCTAATTTTGATCCTATGTCTCATGGTCTTATAGAAATGCAGACAACAATTTTTCTTTGGCTTTGAAGAATATTGTTTATGTACCTGGATATGTGCAACGAATTAAAATTATGATAATTTGAGGGTAACTGCTCTACATTTTACCAGATCTTGAATAAGTTCATCCAAAAACATCCATCTGAAGGAAAGTCCTTAACTTAGATCATTAATCAAGGCTGTGAGTCGTAATGTAGGAGATGATCATAATCTATGGTTTAAATTTTCAATCGCTCCATCCAATAATTGTTTATTTACCCTTGCATAACGATGACTTAGAATGGATATCTGAGGTTTCAAAGATGAAACATTTTGAAGACATTCAGGTTTGATTGGAAGAAGAAGGAATTCTAGAATCATTGAGAGATACTGCTAAGAACCAAGTCCTCCACACTGACTATCAACCATCTATTTAGACTAATCCTACATTCATTCCATTTTTTTTTACTCTAGCCACATTTGCAACAATTCCTTCTGTATTTAACTACCCATCTGCACAGAGGCAATTACCCTACCAACCTGCATGTCTTTGGGATGTGGGAGGAAACTGGAGCATCAGGAGGAAACTCACATGGTCACAGGAAGAAGATGGAAACTCGCTCCACAGGGACGACCTCTTAATCAAGATTATACCCAGTTTTCTGATTACTGAAAATGGCATGACAAAAAGAAATGTTTGTAAAATCTTCAAAGTGTGAATACAGTGTGGTATACCTAATATTGGCCATGAAGAATAATTATTGTTTTAAGTCTGTCATAGGCTTGTTCATGGGATTAATTGCTCTCCGTACTTTAACATATGGCTATTTTGGAAACAGCTTATGGAGAATGATAGAATAAACAAGATACGTCTTGTGTACACTCAGTAATGGACTTCATGAGAGCTTAGGAATCCACTGAGAACAAATCCCTCACAGTCAGAGAGAAGAATATATTTTATCTTTCACAGTCATCATCCTCTGGATTAAAATATATGGGTGAGGGCAAAGTCACTGCAGTCCTTTAAAATGCAATTTGTCAATGAAACAGAAGAGGATACCGCCTGATGCGGTGGAAAAGTTGATTCTTAGTTAAAACTGAGATGGAAAAATCGGGCAATTGCAATTTTTCTCAGGCATTTTTCAGAGGTTTGAACTGTTCAAAATTTTTTGCCCATGTAGCACCCAGACACTCACCACCACATTTCTTCCAGCTCCCCTATATCCATCCAGTATTATTTGTTAGGATGTTGGTGAGAACTTGTGAGGTCACACTTAAAGCAGGGCAGGTCTATAGTTCCTTACATCTTTGTTCTTTTGACTTAGCAATCTTTTGAATTACCAGCTAGTCTGAAATTCCAAAATAAAAAAAATGTTTATTGGAATCAGCATTAATCAAAGCATTTCTAGTTTGAATGAGGAATAGAAAGTCAAAGAAGATTCTTGCCCAATACCCAGTGGCATCAACTGGAAAGGAGATGGAAAGACGAGTTCCACTGTTGATTGATTTTCTGATATTCAAATTACATTTTTACACATTAAGCAAAAACTTTGAATTAAAGTCCTAGAGGAAGCAACAATATTTATTTGTTAGCACACTTTAAAAATGATTGCAGTCTTTTTTCCTAAGCTGGGTTTGCAATTACTGCTCTTCATGTGTTACTAATTAATAAAAGCATAATGATAAAAAAAATTCCACATATGATAAAACATGTATCTGTTTCTTTGGGGATAACAATATATGAAAGAGTAATGAGTTTAATAACTAACATTATTTTGTCAAATGGTATTTCCAACAAAGAGATAAATTACTTCAAGAAACATTCAGAAGACAAATGCAGAGATGTTGCAATCTTGCTTCCAACAAGGTGTAGTACAGTCTCCCATCCACTCATATATTAACATCCATAAATGTTAATATATAAGTCCAGACTTTCAACCCAAGGAAATGTATTCCTGATATGTCAGGTATGTAAAAGAAAATGAAATTCAAGAGATGTGCATGAGCTGGAAATCTGAATATAAGCAAAAAAAAATGCTGGAAACACTCTGCAGGTCTGGGACCCTTTGTTAGAACCCAGAGAGACTCCCTCCACAGACCTGAAATATTACTGGTTTCTATTCCACAGATGCTGCTTCACACATTTCCAACATTTTCAGTTTCCATTGTGTAAAAGAATGATTATGTAGCTGTCATCATTCAAATCAAAACAAATTTAGTTACAAAACAGGAACTTAAGGACAAACGGAAAAGTAAATGAATGCTTTTCATCTGCAGTTTAGACAACAATAAAATATATTGTCCCTATAATTAATAAGGACAAAAGAATGTAATCATTTGGAGTAATAATAGGCCAATTGGCCCTTTGAAACAGATGTCCTGTTCATTAAAATAATGGCTGACCTTTTACTTCAGTTTTATATTCCAGCAATATTCTCAGATCCCTTAATGCCTTTAATGTCCAGACAGCCATCAGTCTCTATTTTGAATGAACACAATGACCTAGCCTCAATAATCATCTCGGCTAGAGAATTCCACCACCCTGAATGAAGACAGTTCTCAATCATAACCAACCCACCATTTATTAGAAGTCACATCAGTCAAAACATCATTCAGCATGGATACTAGTGGATACTAGTGGTCACCCTTCTATATTAATCCCATCTCCTGGCACTTGGTCCATTTGCTTCAGGGACTACTGTTTCAAGTACTTACCTGGACCCTTCATAAATGCTGTTAGTACCCACCTTCAACAATTCTCTCAAGCAGAGCATTCTAGGTACTTGCCATCTCTGGGTGAAGAAGGGCCCTTCTTGTCCTTTCTAAATCTCTGACCCCTTACCATAAATCTGTGTTCTCTAGTTCTACCTGTTTCTGATATGGAGAAATCTTTCCTGTAATCACTGCTGGCTATATATCTCATTATGTTATATACCTTAAGTATGTCCACCACTCTAGAGAGAACAGGCTCAGCTTTTCTAGACCCTTCTCTTAACTGAGGTACAACATCCTAGTGAATCTTGTCTCTGTCCTCTTCAGTGATATCACATCCTTCCTATTGCATTGTGACCTATACAATGGTACCCCAGCTGAGGTATGACCACAGCTCCTCCCTAGTAATGTAAGCTGATATACCATATGTCTTCCTAACCATGTTACCTGCCTATTTTAAAGATCTATGGACTTGTAATCTAAGGTTTACAACCACGGATTCAGCAGCACAGTAGATACAGCAATTGTGCTCGTGAATATGCACGTGTCAGCTAATTATTATTTCATTGTGATGGTATTTAACTCCATTCTTTTTGTCGGAATGCTTGTTGAGATGAGCAAAGCACAGGAAAGTTTCACTGCCTGCTTGCATTCAGCCTTGCCTGGGAAATCGGACTGTCGAACCAAGTGACTCTGATGGGTAGCAATGTTTGTTTCGTGTTTAGTTATTCAATTCAGCCGCAGTGTCTGCTTCGCTTTCCATTTGAGAGTTGTAGTCAATGGCCCTACTTGGCCTAACGTTTATTGTTTTATTTTCCCTCTAACTCCCTTAAGGTCTGTGAACCATTGACCCGCTTCAGTGTCTCTCGCTCCGCACTTGGATGGTATCTGAAAATATTGACAGCAATTCTCAACCACGCAAAGATAGACCCAGCAGAGAGAGAGAGCAGCTGACTTTGGCCCTGAGATTCATTGATCAGGTAGGGGACAATTTAAGACAATTGAATCTGTTCTGAGTGGTTATGAAGGCAATGAGGCAGATACTCTCATGCCAACAAGCTGGGTCTCAACTGGAGGAACAGGTATTGTCCCTAGCTGCAACAGTTGAACAGCCCAGCACAGACAACCAAACTCAGGCGTCTGTGATATCCACTCTCAAGACCGCCAGAAAGGAGCTCACTGTGGAGAGCCAGCATCAGCTGACAGCCATTAACGTTCTAGCCACTGTGATTCAGCGGCCTCTGGCCCTGTCATTCCCACCCCCAGCATCTCGCAGGTCCTTCTTTTCTGCTGCCCCAACGATCTCAGCTACAAATGCTCAACTTCCACACCTGGACCAGAACTGACTTCTACCTTCAGACCCCCAACAGACTCCTGGTCCATCCCAAGTATTCCACCACTAGGCAGCTGGCCTGGTAATCCCGATGGTTGCAGGTATTTTATTACCCGCTGCAAGTTGACATTCCAAGCCCAGCCTGGTTATTTTGGTGATGATACGTGAAAACTGGTGTACCTGGTCAACCTTCTAGATGGATCTCCACTCAGCCTGTTCAATGTTTCATGGGAGCAAGGATGCCCTGCAGCCCAATCATTCTGACATTTTGTGGCAGAGTTAAGGAGGGTTTTTGACCTTCCAGTACAGGGTCAGGAGGCTGTCCAACAGTTGGACCCAGGCCTGGGTGGGGGAACCTCCTAACCAGCTGTTTTCTCTGCTGTGGTGTGTTCCAAAGTGTTGGAATGGGGTCACTCCTCCCATCTTCATATCTGCCTGTCCCACCTGTGCTCAGAACAAGACATCACACCAGTGTCCTGTAGGTCTGCTATGTCCACTGCCTATGCCCCACCACCCTTGGTCCCACCTCTCAGTAGATTTCACCACCGGGCTGTCCTCAGCTAATGGAAACACCACCATTTTGGTCATTGTGAATCCATTTTCTAAGGCTGCCCACTTCATTGCCTTCCCCAAGCTCCCATCAGCTTGTGAGACTGCCACACTTATGTTTCAACATGTGTTCAGGCTCCATGGCTTTCTTCAAGACATAGTGTCTGTTCATGGACCACAGTTCACTTCACGCTTTCGGAAGGCTTTCTGCTCTCTTGTAGGAGCCATGGCCAGCCTCTCATCTGGCTTCCACCCCCTATCCAATGGCTGAACTGAGAGAGTGAACCAGGAGTTGGAGACAACACTGCCTTGCATCTTCCAACCCCACTTTCTGAAGCTCCCAATTGGTTTGGGCAGAGATTGCCCACAATAACTTCTAGTCATCCCCTACGGCTATGTGTCCCTTTGAATGCTGAAGGGATTCCAACTTCCGCTCTCTCCTGCTCAGGGGATTGATGTAGGAGTCCCTGCTGCTGAACAGTTGATCTGGTGCTACAATCACACCAGGAGACGAGCCAGGGTTTCTCCAGGGCTGCACGTCCAGAAACAACATGCCCAGCAGGCTGATTGGCTCCACTGAACAGGGAAGTCCATTCAAGCCAGGAGAGGAGGTCTGGTTGGCATCAAGGGATCTTCTCTGAATGACGTCAGCTGCAAATTGGCATCGCACTATGTGGGACCATTTGTAGTGGAAAAGGCTGTCAACACGGTGTCATATAGATTGCGGCTACCAGCATCACTGAAGATCCACCCAGTATTCCATGTTTCCCAGCTCAAGCCAGTAACTCCCACTCCCCTGGCTCCAGTCACCCCACTTCCCCCTCCTCTCTACTTAGTAGAAGGTTCCCTGGTCTATACGGTGTGGCACATCCTGGTTTCTCGCTGGATACGTGGTAAGGTCCAGTACCTTGTGGACTGGGAAGGGTATGGTCCAGAAGAACATTCTTGGATCCTAGCGAAGGACATCTTGAATAAGTCACTAATCCAGGACTTCCAGTGGACACAGGTCTGTGGCGCCTCAGCTGCTGCGCCTGGAGGGTAGGCTGTCACAACCATGCATTCAGCAGAGCAGCAGATGTGGCAATTGACCTCGTGAATATGCACGTGTCAGCTAATGATTATTTCATCGTGATGGTATTTAACTCCGTTCTTTTCATCACTGCACTTGTCGAGATGAGCAAAGCACAGCAACGTTTCACTGCTTGCTTGTTCTCACCCTTGCCAGAGAAATCAGACTGCCGAGTCAATTGTCTCTGATTTCTAGTTATTCCTTCCAGCCACAGTGTTGGCTTCATTTTCGATTTGAGAGTTTTAGTTAATGGCCCTGTTTGGCCTAGAGTTTATTGTTTTCTTTTCCCTCAAACTCTAATTGCATTAAAGTCTGTGAACTATCGACCAGCTTTCAATGTCTCTCACTCTGCACTTGGGCCACATCCAATGGTAGTGATACCGGGGTCCCTCTGTTTCTCATTGCCCCTGAGACCCTACCATTTTGGCATATGTCCCAGCCTCATTAGTACTCCTAAAGTCCAGCAACACATATTTGTCTGGATTAAATTATGTCTGCTATTTTTATCCCATTTCATCAGTATGTCATATTTCATCTAGAGTTTGATGAGATTTGGTATGTCATCAAAGACTGTAGCAAATTTCTGCAGATGTGGAGTCAAGAGCATTCCAACTGGTCACTTCACTGTCTGGTATGGCGGCACCAACGCACAGAATTGTGAAAAGCTGCAGAGGGTTGTAAACTCAACCAACCCATCATGGGCTCTTGCCTCCCCCTCATTGAGGACATCTTCAAAAGTCAATGCCTCTAAAAGTTGGCATCCATCATTAAGGACCCTCATCCCCAGGACATTCCCTCTCCTCACTGACATACTCAATGTTTTAGGAACAGCTTCTTAACTTCAACCTTCAGATTTCTGAATGGTCCATGAATCTATGTACACTACCTCACTAGCTTGCTCACTTTTTTCACTGGTTGTTTTTTTAAAATATATTTTTATTGTAACATATTATTTTTAAGTATTGTACTGTGCTGCTGCTATTAAACAACAAATTTCATGACATACGATCTGGATATCTTGGTAACAAATGCAATTCTGATTCTGACAGAGGCAACTCTGCCTAAGTCTCCCTTCCATATTCTCCTGATCCTAGACTCCTCAGTGAAGGAAGATATCTCCCGTCTCTATTTTATCAAACTCTATTAAGATAATTTTTTAAAGTTTCATTAAAGTCTCCTATTCTTCAAAAATCAGGAAAATATAGTCCCACTCTACTTACTTGCTCTGCATCCAGACTAAAGAGGCTTCACTGCAGCCCCTCTGTAGTAAGTACAACCTTCCTTCTGCAAGGAAACCAAAACTCTATACAATACTCCAAGAGCAGTCTCTCCAAGGCCCTATACAAAAACAATTAAACTTTCTTATTCCTATAATCAAATGCTCTCATATTCTAGGCTAGGATATAATTTGCCCTCCTCATTACTTGCTGCAGTTTCTGGATGGGTTTCAAAGTTTCAAAGTACATTTATTATCAAAGAATGTATAAATTATACAATCCTGAGACTTGCTTGTTTACAGGTAGCCACCAAGAAAGAAACCTGAAAGAGCCCAATTTAAAAACATGAAATAAAGACCAATACCTGATGCACAAAGAATGGGGAGAAAACACAAATCATGCAAAAGTTAGAAGCAAGCAACAACATTCCAAATGAAAATGAGTCCTTAGATCTGATTTCCAATGCAGCAGAGAGTAGGCCTAAGCTTCAGTATCAGTCCATCATATTTTGGGGCACAGAGCACAGCAGCCAGGGAAGTTTTCATAGCCTCAGCACCATGGAGAGAGGCACATCTCAGATAAGAAATTAAAATGACTGAAGGGCTAGTTTCTATTTTGTATCTCCTATGCCTTTCTCACTATTTAATAAAATCTCATTAGCATTCAGTTATATGCATCAAAGTATAATGTTTTTCTACATTATATTCTATATATATATATATTATACATTATATTACGTTCTTGCCCATTCATTCAGCTTGCCCACAATGCCATAAAGTTTCTTTACATCCTTCTCTGAAAATCTAACTTTGTTTCAACAGCAAACTTGGAAACATGATATTACATCCCCTTCGCCAAATTGTGGATGTAAATTGTGAATAGTTGGAGCAATTCCTACAGTAACTCAACATCTAGATCACCAAACTCAGAGAGTGCCATTTATTTCTATTCTTTGTTTTCTTTTCTATGAATCAACTCTCAATCCATGCTAATTCTGTGGTCTCTGACATCATTAACCAGCTTCCTGTGTGTGACCTTATTGAAAGCTGTCAACGAAATCCAAATTCATCATACACATTTATTCCCCTGTCCCACTGGTCATGTCCTCTAATAACCGAAGTGGATTACTCCAGCATGATTTCACTTCCAGTAATTCGTTGTGACTTTGCTCAATGCTGTTATTCATTTCAAGGAATTTAATAATTATATTCTTCTTTATAGATTTCAACATCTCCTCAATGTACATTAAAGTAAAAAAGCTGTAGTTCCCTATAATGCTGCCTCTTTACTTTCTCAAAGAGCGTGGTCACATTTGCTATTGTACAATTCGAGAATCTACAGAAGATGATATCCAGAGCATCCACTTTCTCCAAAGAACTCTCAAAACACCGATTTATGAAAGACACAATAGATTCTGCAGTTGCTGGAAATCTTGAGCAACACACACAAAATATTGGAGGAACTCATGTTCAGGCAGCACCTATGGAGGGAAATAGACAGTCAACGATTTTTATTTTTATTTAGAGGTAGCATGGAATAGGCCCTTCTGATTCTTCAAACTGTGCCACCAGCAACCCAACAACCTTCAATTTAACCTTAGCCTAATGATCGGACATTTTACAATGACTAATTAACCTACTAACCAGTACGTCCTTGGACTGTGAGTGGAAACCAGAGCACTAGGAGGAAACCCACGTATTCCATGGGGAGGACTTACAAACTCCTTACAGAGGATGCTGGAATTGAACTTCGAACTCCACCGCCTCTAGCTGTAATAGCGCCGCACTAACCACTATATTATCATGGCACCCAAGACCAAGATCCATCATCAAGACTCATTTATCAGTTCTCTTGCTCACCTTTTCTCCAGTGGTACTGATGAGCAGTCTGTAACCTGAAGCACTAACTCTGTTTCCCTTTCCACAGATGCTGTATGACCCACTGGCAGTTTCTAGCCCTAATAGAGAATATACTAATCTCTTCCTTTTTACATACCAATTATTGTAAAACTAATGTCTCCATCGCCTGCCTCCAATTACAACAGGGCAGTAATTCAATTTACTGCACATTGTGCAGAAATGCTAAATAAAGATTTTTCTAACTAACAAAAAATGCTTATTTTATGCTGAATTACCTTTGCTTAAGACAATTCCAAAGTAACAGTTGCCACTGTAATAGCCTTCCCTTTCTCCCTACCCTTCATATCAACATCATCCCAGGGCCAAATACCAAACCACCTACTGAGACTTGACACTCAGGTCACTTCTCCCTGACTGCAGCACCTTCATGGTTAAGAGGTCTTTTAACATACACGTGCAACATCATCTACAGTTTTCTGTTTGACCTAACATAAAATTCTCTCTGACTTTAACAAATAGATCCTTAACCTTCTCTTCCCCTTTCAATTCTCTTATCTGTGTCATCTGTTGGGTACAGATTTAAGGTTACAAATTCTCAATTTTGAATTCTAAATGATTGAGCACAATTTCACTCCTTAAAACAGACTCCATTATCCTTCTTTATAACCTCAGGTATGAACTCAGGAATGTTGCACATTGATAATAGGATTTGAGATGGGAGAAATGCAGAACTTTCCCATTTTCAAACAATGCTAATCCCATACTGGATGTAAACGTGTATGTTAGTATTTCTAACAATTTCTTAGGGTATATAACTTCAATATTAAGATTTCCGTGAACTTGCTATTCCTTATTTATTTATTTATATTTTTATTGTAACATAGTAATTTTTTAATGTCTTGAATAGTACCACTGCCACATAATGACAAATTTGATGACATATGTTCCAGAAGAAGATGGCGCCAATGAACACCACTAAAAAGGGGGCCTCCTTACGATGGGCATGGAGTAAATCCTTTCACTTCTTTTACGTCTCTTTTTTATTTCAGATGTAGTCTTGCTACTATTGAGGCCTGTTATCTACATTCTGGTCTTGTGTTTTTGGGCCAATCAGGTGATCTAGTGCTTTGCTGACTCTGAGGGGGTAACACAAGGCTGTGAGTAAAGCGTGTGGCATGGGGCCAGGAAGCCTGGAGACAAGGCGCAAGCCCATGACGAATTCTATTTCTCACTGACCTCACTAATCACATTGCTAAGGAAGGCTGAAATTATCGGGGACGGGGGAGGTGCAGGACAAATTTTCAGCAGCATCTCCCAGCCTCTCAGCTCACTGCTGCCAGAGGAAGGTATCTGCGTGTGAAAGCCTATCTCTCTCCTCCTCACTCACTGCTCTTAAGGGAAGACACTTGCATTCAAATAATCTCCCTTTCTCCTTTGATGCAATCGGAGAATGGTGCTGGAACAAAGTTTAAACAGCCACGCAGTGTGTGGATTGGACTATAATTCACGTATGGTGTGTTTCTAGTTTTTCTGGTCACTCCATTTTTTTTGCTAATTTGGGTGAATTTGAATTGGGGTGGCCTGCAGATTATGCACACTGAGCTGA
The DNA here is from genome assembly GCF_030144855.1 of Hypanus sabinus. NCBI lineage: Eukaryota > Metazoa > Chordata > Chondrichthyes > Myliobatiformes > Dasyatidae > Hypanus > Hypanus sabinus. Next base: position 48,376,315 of record NC_082723.1, on the reverse strand, counting down.
ACTGAAATATGCTTTTTGATTTATTATTTTATATTCTGTATTTTTTCTCTTTTTTTTTGCTGTTTGCCTGATTTTAATTTTTTTTTGCACATGGGGTTGTGGAGGTGTTGATGTTTTTTTTCTTTGAGTGGGCTGGTTGGTTCCATGGTCTTTCTTTGTTTTGTGGCTGGCTATAGGAAGATGAATCTCAAGGTTATACACTGCATACATACAAACGTTTGTACTTTGACAATAAATGTACTTTTAATCCTTTGAATAATAAATCTGATTCTGACTCTGAGAATTGTGAATGCTGTAGCTCTCTAATCAAAAACCTTAAAAATTTAGACATATACCTTGATGATTATTCCACATCGAGGACATTCACAGATTCCAGCTTGTGGCTCACCGAAGTTGGAACTGTACGGGGGTGATATGAACCGAGTCACTTCTGCAAGTTGCCCAGCTTCAGAATTGCTCTTGTAACCACAATGTTTATATGGTTATTCTGGTCATATGTGAGCTAATTGGACCTCACAGTTCAGTGCTTGACAGAGGAATTTGGTAGGAAGGACAGATGCACTCAGGCTAACATAGGGAATATCCAAACATGTTTCTGCTTTGGGGGAAAATCACAAATCTACACCATAAAGATAACTTGGAAACTATTGATTACTAAACAGCATTCAGGAGAATCTTCCCTCTACGTAGCCGAGCATGAACTACCAAAATGGGAGCAGGATTGGGCTGCTCTACCTGCCACCCCCCACCCCAGGAATCCTCTACAATTTAACAAGCATGACCAATCTGATTGAAGTTTCAGCTCTGCACTCAAGCAACCTGCTTTCTTACTCCCCACCTCTGCCTTCAAAATAGTCAAATAGTCCTTTTCCACTGTCCTTTGCAGAAGACAGGTCCAAAAATTATGGAGCTTGCTCTCATTAAGAGTACTCAAAGTGAATCAAACTGAATATGTAAGAAGAATCCAAATATACACAGTGCAGACAATATTTGTATTGAAAGGCTTAAACAGATCGAAGGGAGGAGGCTAAGACAAGGCTTTTACAACAAAATAGCCCTTATGCAGTATATTAAATATACTTAATCTTTTAGAATTTTCTTGAGATTTTGAAACTTGCCATGCAACATTCACATGTTGAATAGATAAGCAGCAACGAAAATATTATTTGTGCCCTATTTTAGGCACAAATTTATTTTCTTGCACTGCAGTAATCAACAAGGAGAACACTATAATTTTCATGGAACTATATACCTTGCTGTCTCTAAGGAGATCTCTTAAAAACTTATTTCAAAGTTTTGTCACTAGAGACATGAACCCATCCCATTTCGGTGAACTAATTTTTGATTTTCCAAGAGTAATCTGAAGAGAAATCTACTGGGAGATTGAGACAGAAGCAATGAAAATATTGTAAAGTAACAGGATGCTGTTATCGTTTCAAGGAAACTGGCATCCGAGAAGATATGCGACGTGTTCTAAAAATGCTCCCTTTCACCAGGCCACATCAAGTAAAATCACCTGCCAGGAATTGTCAGACACAGTGACGTTGTTTGGAAAGGAACTCATCAGATTAACAGAGAACAAAATCAAAATAGGCCCATTAATGAAAAGTCAGAGATGCAGTGCATATTGTCACAGTTTCAACCAATTGTGTTCCCATTTTTTAAAATCTGGTGACAGCCTATTCTATTCTTGTAGCTGGCTGCAATCAGTAATAAATTCAGTTGGGATTTGAGATTAAACCTCCTTGCCCAATGAGTGGTTAGAGTGTGGAACTGGCAATGCAAGAATTAGTGAAGGTAAACAAGGATAAATGCTTTTAAGGAGGAGGTAGGTTAATAATTAAAGTGAAATTTATAAAAGGTTATGCCACTGGGATCTGATTAAGATGGGGTTTGGGTGGGTGTAGGCTTGTGTGGAACATGAACACCACTGGGAGCATGGGCATATCTCTGTAGTGTGAATTTTAAATTAAATTCCATGTTAGCTTCCTCAATGCTATCTGCTCCTAATAATACTGCCGTCTTCAGATCACTAAAGGTGAGGTTATTGAAGTGTTTGAGTCTTGCTGATGGTTAAAAGAAGATAATTTCAAACTCTTAAAATGTGTGTCCTGTTTACAATTTTCAAGCTACCTTTATGGACTTAGTTCAGTTTGTCACCTGATTCCAGCTGTTCCACTGGTTTTGCTTTGACCTCTTGCTTTATGCTAATTTGAAAGCCATGACTATATAACCATATAATCATATAACAATTACAGCATGGAAACAGGCCATCTCAGCCCTTCGAGTCTGGCTGAACACTTACTCTCACAAATTTAGAGGTTTTTAATCACAATCCAACATTAGCTATTGAACGTTTAAACAATCTGAAAGCATTTAAATTATAGAAAGCACATTCTAATCTACAAGATATTTCACGTGTATTACTTTATTAAAATGGATTAATCATTCTAGAAAGTTATTGAACTATGAAGTACGTTCCACCTCATCCCACTTCTGAAACGGCATGACTCTGTCATTTTAACTAATTTGGAAACTGAGAACCCGCAACATGTTGCCTTTCTTCAATCACCTAGACATCAGATTTGACTGACCAGTTTTTTATAAATGAGGGGGATGGATAGTTTTTGAATCTGGAACATCATCATTATTGGTGACTGGATGAGTCTGGTCTTGCTGTTTAAGTACAGTAAAATCAGAGTTGTGTTGATAGCAGTGTAACCCTGTTACTTAATTCATTAAACTTCCAAACTTAGTGCATGAAATTCAACTTGTTTCCTTAGAAAGATGATTTTATTCAGAAGGTCTCCAGTGGAAAAATTAACCTGCTGAGAAAATTCCTCACATGATCTCTGTATCCCAATCAAATAATAGCAATTCTATCACCACATCATAATCATAATTATGATTCCCGCTATTACAGACATCTACACTACACACTGCATCCGCCAAGCAAACAGCATTATGAAGGACTCCATGCACCCCTCATACAAACTCTTCTCCCTCCTGCCATCTGGGAAAAGGCACCGAAGCACTTGGGCTTTCAAGACCAGACTATGTAACAGTTTCTTCCCCCAAGCCATCAGACTCCTCAATATGCTGAGTCTGGACTGTCACCAACTTACTGCCCTCTACTGTGTGTACAGTCTTGTTTGTTGTTTATTGTAATGCCTGCACTGTTTTGTGCACTTGATGCAGTCCTGAGTATGTCTGTAGTCTAGTGTAGTTTTTGTGTTGTTTTATGTACGTTTGTAGTTCAGTGTAGTTTTTGTATTGTTTCATGTAGCACCAATGTCCTGAAAAACATTGTCTTGTTTTTTATTGTGTACTGTACCAGAAGTTATGGTCAAAATGAGAATAACAAGTGACTTGACTTGACTGGACTTGAAAGGTTCAAATCCAATTCATTGTCAACGCTTCAGACACTGCTAACATTCCAGTCCTCAACATTTAACGCGTCAAAAATATGAACATCACCGTTTTAAATCACAATCTATTAAAAAATCAAGCCTCACCACAATTTTTATTACTGACACTCCAGTCATCAGTACTCTACCTATATCAGATCATCAAGATTTCAATCAACAATCCATATCTAACACACCAATAATCAACATTTCTGCCATCTAAACTCTGATCAATATCAAATTATCAACATGCATATGATCTGCTTTCCAATCATCAGTCGTCAACTACACATTTAACAGCAAGACAGTAATCAAAATTAAAATCACTCACATCATAACTATATATTCTTCAATCAAACTGATTAATTCTTAACATCCCAAGCCATGAAGACTAAGCCCTGATAATCCATTCTCTCACTCTCCATTCTCTTCTCTTCAATCAGTCAATATTCAGCTATTCTCTTTTCTGAATGATAAGTCTGAAACTCAAAAAAATGTTAGATACATCCAAATCTCTAATGCAGAGGCTTCCAACCTTTTATATGCCATGAAACCCTACCATTAACCAAGGGATCAGTGAAGCCCAGCTTGGGAACCCCTGTTCTATAACAATATCCAAGATGGATTGCTGGTGATCTATTCTACTGGGTGCCAAATATTTTGAGATAAATTAAAACTAACTGCTTCACGAAATGGTAAAGTCGGGTGACCCCCCAGGTGGCAAAGGTCTGCATGGAGGGCGTATAGCCGGTCGAGCTGCGCGCTGGCACACGCTCCCCGGGATAGGGCATCAGGGGCTCATTGAGCCTTCCAGGCCGGTACAGGATATCATAGTTGTAGGTGGAGAGTTCTATTCTCCACCTCAAAATTTTATCATTTTTGATTTTGCCCCGCTGTTGGTTGCTGAACATGAACGCAACTGAGCGCTGGTCGGTCAGCAAAGTGAACCTTTTGCCGGTGAGATAGTGCCTCCAGTATCTAATAGCTTCCACTATAGCCTGGGCTTCTTTCTCCACCGCGGAGTGCCGAATTTCAGGGCCTTGAAGGGTAGGAGAGAAGAATGCGACCAGCCTTCCTGCCTGATTGAGGGTAGCAGCCAGCGCGAAGTCGGAGGCGTCACTCTCTACTTGGAAGGGAATGGTCTCGTCCACCGCATGCATCGTTGCTTTGGCATTGCCCCCTTTAATGTGGCTGAAGGCCGTGCGGGCCTCGGCTGAGAAGGGAAATGCGGTGGACTTGACCACGGGGCAGGCCTTGTCTGCGTAGTGAGGGACCCATTGGGCGTAATAGGAAAAGAAGCCCAGGCACCGTTTAAGGGCTCTGAGTGTGGTGGGAAGAGGGAGTTCCAACAGGAGGCGCATACAGTTGGGGTCAGGGCCAATGACCCCGTTCTCCACGACATACCCAAGGATAGCAATTCGGTTTTTCTGAACACATACTTGTCCCTGTTATTGGTAAGGCTAAGAGCTTTGGCTGCTTGGAAAAATCATTGGAGGTTGGTGTTGTGATCCTGCCAGTCATGACCACAGATGGTGATGTTATCCAGGTATGGGAACGTGGCCTTCAGCTGGTACTGGTCCACCATCCGGTCCATTTCCCTCTGGAAGACAGAGACACCATTCGTGACACCGAAGGGGATGCACAGGAAGTGATAGAGCCTGCCACCCACCTCGAAGATGGTGTAGGGGCAGTCCTCCGGGCAGATGGGGAGCTGGTGGTAAGTGGATTTCAGGTCTATGGTCGAGTACACCTTGTACTGAGCTATCTGATTGACCATATCCGCTATGCGGGGTAGGGGGTACGTGTTAGGTTCTGCTATAGTCCACGACCATCCTATTTTTCTGCCTGGTCTGAACAATGACCACCTGGGCCCTCCAAGGACTTGTGCTTGGCTCAATGATCCCCTCCCTGAGCAGCCACTGCACCTCCAAATTAATGAAGGCCCTGTCCCCCACACTGTACCTCCTGCTTTTAGTTGCCCCAGGTTTACAGTTGGGGGTCAGGTTGGTGAACAGCGGTGGGGAAGGGATCTTGAGGGTGGAGAGGCTGCAAGTGGTGTCAGTAGCGCAGCTGTTGGCGTGGTGCTGGGTGGGATGTGCGGATTGGTGTGTGTGTGAGGTCAGTAGCGGGGTATATGACGAAGTCCCACAAAACTGAGGACCCAGTGAGTTTTATTCACCCGGACACAGTGCAACAGCTAGTTCTGTGCCCCTCCACCAGGATGTCCATCATTGACCTTGCGAGCAGGTGTGGAGCGCTTTGGTCAAGGGTCATGGAAACCAGAGTTGAATCGGCACCCATGGATCGGAGGCGGGGCGAGCTGGTGCCGACAAAGATGGCCGCCCCCATGCCTCGCACGCGGCGCTGCTCGACCCCGCTCGTGATTTGGACTTACAGGCCTTGGCAAAGTGGCCCTTCTTTCTGCAGCTGGATGAAAGAATTGATGGCTTTGTTGAAAAGTTTGCAGATGATTTGAAGATAGGTGGAGGAGCAGTTAATTTTGAGGAATTAGGCTACAAAAGAACTTAGACAGATTGGGAGAATGGGCAAAGTGACAAATGGAATACAATGCCAGGCAGTGTATGATCATGCAGTTTGGAAGAAAAATTGAAAGGCTTTACTATTTATAAATGGAGAAAAAATACAAAAGGAATTATGAGTCCTTGTGCAGGATTCCCTAAATGTCAATTTGCAGGTTGAGTCTGTGGTGAGGAAGGCAAATGTGATGTCAGTATTCATTTCAAGAGGACTAAAGTATATTTTTAAATTTTTTTTATTGAAGTTCATCATCAAACAAACATTTCCATAAGATGTATTTCAGACATTGTACATATATATCATATAATCATATATATCACAAATCTCCACAAAGTACTTATCTGAGGTATACACTTAAAGAAAAGAGTGGAAAGAAAAAGCAAGCAAAAAGAAAGAACTATGTATAAGTAGGGAGCGATCTTTTTTTTTAAAATAGATTCATTGATTTGTGAGAGTAAAATCAGGCCTATGAGGCATTTTTCCCAGTATGAATCAAATTGTTCCAGCTTATGATTAACAGATGCTGTTATCTTCTCCATTTTGGAAATATCCATTGTAATTTTCATCCATGTATTTAAAGTTGGGCTCTCCTGTGATAACCATTTCCTAGTAAGAGTCTTTTTACCAGCCACCAACAGTATATTCATTTAATATTTATCTCTCTTCAACCATTCTTGAGGCACATATCCAAAATATATTGTCTTACTCTCTAAGGGTATTTCACATTTAAAGATGTCTTGTAGGGCATTGTGTATCCCCCTCCAATAGTTTTTGATAACAGGGCAGTCCCAAAAAATATGATAATGATTTGCATTAGAGCAAGAATTTAATGCTGAAACTTTATAAAGCACTGTTGAGGCCACAGTTGGAATATTTTGAGCAGTGCTGGGCCCCATATCTTAGAAAGGATTTGCTGAAACTGGAGAGGGTTCAAAGGAGGTTTACAAAAACTATTCCAGGATTGAATGGCTTGTCATATGAAGTGTTTGATGGCTCCAGGCCTGTATTCACTAGAATTCAGAAGAATGAGGGGTGACCACTTTTAAACCTATTAAACGGTGAAAGGACTTAATACAGTGAAACACGCACAAAATTCTGGAGGGACTCAGCAGGCCAGGCAGCATTCGGCAGGACTGGAGAAAAAAAGCTGAGGAGTAAATTTGAAGGGGAGAGAGAAACACTAAGTGATAGGTGAAACTTGGAGGGGAAGGGATAAGGCAAAGAGCTCAGAAGTTGATTGGTGAAAGAGACAGGCCATGGAAGAAAGAAAAAGGGGGGAGGGTTGGAGGAGAACCAGAAGGAAGTGATGGGTGGGCAAGGAGATAACATGAGAGACACAAGGGGATGGGAGATGGTGAAGGGGTGGGTGAAGATACTACTGGAAGTTTGAGAAATTGATGTTCATACTATCAGGCTGGAGGCTACCCAAACGGAATTTAAGGTGTGATTCTTCCAACCAAAGTGTGGCCTTATCCCAACAGTGGAGAAGGCCAGGGACTTATCGGAACGGGAATGAGAAGTGGAATTAAAAAGGGTGGCCACTGGGAGATCCTGCTTGTTCTGTGGATGGAGCCTAGATGCCCGGTGAAGCGGTCTCCTAATCTACATTAGGTCTCACCGATACAAAAGCGGCTACACCGACAGTACCGAACACAGTATCTGACCCCAAAAGACTCACAGGTGAAGTGTCGTCTCACCTGGAAGGATGGTTTGGGGCCTTGAATGGTAGTGAGGGAGGAGGTGTGGGGGCACGTGAAGCATTTGCTCCATTTGCAAGGATAAATACCAGAAGGGAGATCAAGATCAATGGGGAGAGACAAATGGACAAGGGAGTCGTGTAGCAAGCGATTCCTGTGGAAATCAGAAAGTTGTGTGGGGGGGGGGGGGGTGTAAGGGAAAGATGTGTTTGGTGGTGGGATCCAATTGGAGGTGGCGGAAGTTTCGGAGAATTATGTGCTGAACGTGGTGGCTGATGGGGTGGTAGGTGAGGACAAAAGGAACCCTACTCTTGGTAGTGCTGTAGGAGGATGGGCTAAGAGCAGACGTGTGTGAAATGGAAGAGATATGGTTGAGGGCAGCATTGTTGGTGGAGGAAGGGAACCCCCTTTCTTTGAAAAAGGAGGACACCTCCTTCGTTCTAGAACGAAAAGAGCCATCCTAAGAGCAGATGCGATAGAGGCGGAGGAACTGTGAGAAAGGGTTGAGACCTTTACAATTTTTACATCCACTGAAATCATATCTGCATAAGTTTTGGCTTGTTCCTGCACCACTGAACTCATATCTGCATAAACACTACCACCAACCTCATCATTCACATACCCCGCACCTCCTATTTCTGCCATTTACCCAAAATCCACAAACCTGCTTGTTCAGGTAGACCCATTGTTTCAGCTTGTTCCTGCCCCATTGAACTCACATCTGCATACTGGTGTCCCTCAACTTGACGGAGTGGATGTAGGTGGGGGAGCCTAAGACCAGAGGGCAGAACCTCAGAATCGAGGGGCGACCACTTAGAACGGAGATGAGGAGGAATTTCTTTAGCCAGAGAGTGGTGAATCTAAGGAATTCTTTGCCACAGGCAGCTGTGGAGGCCAAGTCTTTACATATATTTAGGACAGATGTTGATAGATTTTTGATTGGTCAGGACATGGAGGCATACGGGGAGAAGGCAGGAGATTGGGGCTGAGAAGAAAATTGAATCAGCTATGATGAAATTGCAGAGCAGACTTGATGGGCCAAATGGCCAAATTTTGTGCATATATTTTATGGTCTTATGGATTTATGGTCTAAAAGCACAGTTTTCTGAGGATTTTGACTGAGTGAAACTTGTTATGTATTTCACAGATATGACGGAAACAATCTCTGGGTTATTGCTCTGCAGTTTGAAATAAAGGTTAGGGACAGCATAGCTTCACCTACATAGGATTCAAACTACAAAGTAAATGTATTATCAAAGTACCTATACATCACCATATACAACTCTGAGATCCATTTTCTTGTGGGCATACTCAATAAATCCATAGAATAATGACCATATCAGAATCAATGAAGGACTGTTCCGCTAGGGTATTCAGCCATAATGCAGAAGACAACAAACTGAAAATACAAAAAGAAAGAAATAGTAATAATAAATAAATAAGCAAAAAATATCAAGAACATGAGATGAAGAGTCCTTGAAAGTGAGTACATTGGTTGTGGGAACATTTCAATGATGAGCCAAGTGAAGTTGAGTTAAGTTATCCCCTTTTGTTCAAGAGCTTGATGGTTGAAGGGTAATTAATTTCCTGAACCTGGTAGTGTGAGTCCTGAGGCCCTTGTACCTTCTTGCTGATGGCAGCAGGGAGAAGAAATCCTTGATGGTGTGGGTCCCGGATGATGGATGTTGCTTTCCTGTGATAGTACTTCCTGCAGATGTGCTCAGTGGTGGGGAGGGTTTTGCCTGTGATGGACTGGGCCGTATCCATGACACTTTGTAGGGTTTTCCTTTCAGGGCATTGGAGTTTCCATACCAAGTTGTGAAGCAGCAAGTCATTATAATCTCCACTACGCATCTATAGAAGTTTGTCAACGTTTTAGATGTCATGTCAAACCTCTGCAAGCGCATAAGGAAATGGAAACACTGCTGTGCTTTCTTTGTAATTGCACTTAAGGGCTTTGCTCAGGACGGGTCGTCCAAAATAATAACACCAAAGAATTTAAAGGATTCAGACTTTGACAGCAAAGTAACAATCTGATTACCAAGGCACAAACAACTGATAATCATCTGCAGTTGAATATTCAAACCAAAACAAAATTATGATCATAATTTTTTTTAAAAATCAAACATTCCCTTTGAAATTGTACTATTTAGCTCGTGTTGTCTCAGCTCACCTTTCTGACTATTTCAAGCTAAACTGATCTTCATCTTCCATGCAAGCACTTGATTTACTGGTTGTATTTTTGACTCTCTGAGGTCTAGAACTATTCTTCTCATTGCTTACCACACTTCCAATTCTTCTGTTGTCTGCCAACTTTGAACTTATTTCCTACGTATTTAAGTCCAGGATGTTAATATGCATCAAAAAGAGCAGAGGCCCTATGCTACTCCCAAAGCTATGCCTGGGAAACAAAAACTGCTGGCTATCCAACTCAAACTTCCTGAAACCTAACTACACTTGTTGGATCTGGTTGGCAGGGTGTATTCGACCACAAACCAGCTGTTCAAATCTACTTTTTGCCATATATGCCATGTAGGCAGAAATAATGTGGTAGAGCAATAATGATAGAGGGAGGGGAAGAGAAGGTGAGCAGAGACATAGAGGTTAGGATCAGTCAGTGTGTATATACGCATGGATACATATACAAGAAAGAAAGAGAAAGTCGACAACAGAGACAGATTTGGAGATGGCAAGCATACAGAGGACTAGTGAGTGGGTCTGGGCCATCTCCAATATTATAAGCTAGCATACCTCCAGTTCACCATGTCACGTTCCCTGTGACAGGGTTAAAGAACCAGCAGAAATGGAAAACAGTTTGGAGTCTGGTATTATTATAAACTAATAGTGTTTATTAGTAACCAAGCAACACAGTAATATAAATGCAAATATATCAAACAGGTTAGCAATGATATATATATATATATACATATATGTGTGTGTGTGTGTGTGTGTGTGTGTGTGTGTGTGTGTGTGTGTGTGTGTGTGTGTGGAAATAGGAACAAAACCCAGGGGTAAATGGGTACAGTCTTACGATATGATGAAGAGAGTTCAGTTCAGTTCGAGGAAGTTAGTTGAGTAATGTTGGAGAGAGAGAGAGGTGAGAGGTGAGCTGTTGTCATCGATCTTCCATTGTCTTCTGAAATCCTGTTGTAGTCACCGACTGTGACCATAGAACGTACGACTGTTCTTCAGTGGTGGAATTATCGCCCAGGCAAGGGTGATACAATAATTCCCCACTAGTCACACCTTTTCACACTGTGAGCCACTGATCGATCTCCCCGAATCAATCCTCCAAAACCCTACTTTCAGTGTCCGACACTGTGTGTGTCTTGTGGTGTGTCTGTCTGTGGCCCAGCGGATCTGCTTTTTATCTCTATGTGTTGGACACCAGCTGTCCATCAACCTGCTCCACCCAACGCTTTCTGCAGACTCTCTACCTCAGCCAAGCGACCTCGGAGAAAGGTAAACAATCAGCAGAGGAACCATAACATCATTCTTTCAAGCAGTTTCTGTCTCTTTCTCTCTCGTTGTGCTGGACGCCTCCATCTCTCTCTCTTAACAGCAGCATAGTTCATAGGGTCTCTTCTGGACCCCTTTCCCAAACTAGGGTGACCCCTAACACCCAAAATTGACTGTTTTTTGGGCTAAATACAGCAACCATTTCTGGAGGTTACTACACCAAAGCCAGATATTTAGCTCATCAAGGCTTTGCCAACGTTTATGTTCTATACTTGACTCACTCAACCATGTGATAGCGCACCGCTGTTCTTTTCTCCCCCATGAACAATTGACATATGCTATGAAAAAGAAATTTCGCAACCTATATCAATGATGACAAACCTAATTCTGATTCTGCACTAATCTTGTTACCCCATGAATTCATCCACCCCACATGCTTCGAGCACTGCACATGGTCATGAGTATCGATTATTGATGGTTGCATAGTGACTAATATTACAGCAGCAGTGACCTGGATGAAGTTCTGTAGCTGTCTATAAGGAGTTTGTACATTCTTCCGGTGACCGATTGGGATTTTCCTCTGAGTACTCTGGTTTCCTCCAACATTTCAAAGATGTATGGGTTGGTAGGTTAATTGGCCACATGGGTGTCATTGGGTGGTGTGGGCACAATGGGCTGAAAAAGGCTGTTACTGTGCTGCTACTACTGCATCGACTCGGGCCTAGGGGGCCAGCATGGGGCAATATATGTGTTGTATATCTAAATAAAATAAATGTACTGTGCTGTATATCTAAAAAAAATACTCAGAATATATTTGACACTTTTTATCAATCATTTCTTCTGAAGTCATTACTCAGCACACAGTTGTTAGATTTGTGGCCAGCAGATTTGCAGTGGAGGTGTCCTTTTCTCTGCTGTTTTCACTGTGACTCAGTTGATTGAACCCATTTCTCTGAGCACAAAAAAACATCGGAATGGACTACTGGGGTGATGTTGTACTCTTGAGGGTTCTGTTTTTCAGAGCAGATGATGAGCTAAGGGGCTGTCTGTGTACTAAGGTGGGCGTTGAAGATCCCATGCCATTATTTTGCAGAACCAGAGGACAATCATTCCTCATCCTCTAGGCAATCAGCTTTCCAAATATTGCAACTACGTTACATTGAGAACGGTAAGTATGCTATATTGTAAAAGTGATTATAGAACTCTGCTCTTGGTGAGAACTGTCCCATTACAACAGTGAAAACAGAACTCCACTTTGTTGTGACAACTGTTGTATATTTAATATTTCAGTAGCATTTGAGTATTAATGTAAATATATTGTTTGATTAATCATTCTTGTTCATTAAACTCATTCATTACTGGTTATATGTGAAAAAATTGTGGATTTTCATTTTGCTACCATGTGATATGTGTGTTTGCCTTGCTTAAAGTAAAACTAAGTTATACCTGCATTCTTGGCTCTTTTGTTTTCCTTTCAATTAGTTTTTCTGTTTTGGAGTTACAAAGCATAACAAGAACAACCACCTTCCTGATACTCGCTCATGTCGTGCATCAGTCCCAAAGCATCTTCTGACAGTCGGCAGCTTTCATGAAGCCCTGGAGGCTGATGGATGACCAGGTAGACATACATATAATTCTGAGAGTCAGAGACAGGTTAGGTTGTCGGAGTTTAAGGTGAAAGTGGGAAAGTTTAAAGATTTCTAAGGCAAGTTTTTGTTTTACATATGTGCTTAGAACTCACAGCCAGAGGAATTAGTGGAAGTAATCATAATAGTAATGGAACGCTCAGCTCTATCAACCCACGTTCATTTAGGGGAAACCACGTCTGCCTGCCAAACTGTGTCTCACGTTTGCGTAGATGCTGTGTATGCACCCCGGTACAAACCCACAACATAAAATGTCAGTCAGTACACAATGTATGTTTAAACAATTACACTTTAAAAATTTTAATGTGACTATGGGGTTAGTAGAGAAACAAAATTATAAAATAAAAAGGCACCAAGAATAGAGATTATACAGTTCATGCAGACGTCGGAGCTCACGCAATATACTTGGTCCACCATTTTGATTTCCTCCGAACTCCACAACCCTCAGACTGGGACCAACCATGTTGGTCTACCAGAGTGCTTCCCACAGGTCATCTCTCTTTGCTTCTCCTCGCTGAACTTCCTGTGCATCAACCCCAGTTCCCATACATACAGATAGAATAACAAGACTCCCATTGGTTAGTCCCGTTATCAGTAGTTATAACCCAAACATTTCAGCTGCAGAGAGCATTACCTCATAGTTAACATTACAGAGAAGCCATTTCTTTTTTTATTAGCAGTTAACAGTTAACATTACTGAGAACCCTGTGTAGACCTCCGTTAGTCTTGATGACCATGGATTTGCAACTTGGAAAGTTTTCCAGGGCTCAAGCCTGGGCAGGGTTTTATTTCTTTTATGGGAGACCGGCAGATACCCAAGCTGTAAGTCTCCCCTCTCCATGCCACTGACGTTGTCCAAGGGAAGGGCATTAGGACCCACACGGCTTGGCACCGGTGTCATCGCAGAGCAATGTGTGGTTAAGTGCCTTGTTCAAGGACACACATGCAGCCTCAGCCAAGGCTCAAACTAGTGACCTTCAGATCACTAGATGAACGCCCTAACCACTGGGCCACGCACCAACACACTGAGACCCCTACAGTAACATTAACAGGCATTTAGAAGAACAGCTGATCAGGCAGGGAATGGAGCAATACAGACCATGTGCAGGTAAATGGATTCATTTAGATTAGTATCAACACAGATAAGGAGGGCCTGTTCCTATGCTGTGCTCTCCTATATTCCATGTTTAATGGGAAAAAACACTGGCATGTGGGTTCATTATACTCTGTGCATAATGATTTTGCACTGTGTAATGATTTGATCTACAGTATATGAATAGGTGACAATTTTTGAGGTGACTATAATAAACCCCATTCTATCCAATTCTAAAAGAATAGATGCTCATCACAGGTTTCTCTTCCATGTGTTTTTTAAGTATCTAAATTCTTTACTTGTAAGTAAATGCAACCAATCCACCATCCAGCGACCACTTGATTGTCAAGTGAGGGTTGTACGGGTTTAGTTGCTTGGTGCTGGAGCAGGATAACTTGGTATGCTGATGGAGAAACTCTTCAGAACAGCTAATCGTGAAATCGTCCAGAACGGTCTGCATTGTGATGGAATTGATAAGAGTGGATAAGCTGATGGCTTTAGTCATGTTGTGTTCTGAGTATTTTGATGGCAACTCATTATGAACAGTTATTTTTTCTTGTCTTGTGATATAGGGATATGTGACTAAAATGCAGCATTTGTGCCTGAGGGATGTAACACCTGATTAGGCGCTGCTGCAGTAAGTTGTTTCATGTGGGTGGTTATTAAAAGTGAGAAGTGAAAAGTTACCCTTCGTGTAAGGAGGTTTGTTCAGCACCAGGCTGGAATAAGAGGAGAAAGGGTCAGGCAACTAAGAGTATGATAAAGAATGTTATTTATGCTATTATTTATGTTATTCAAGAAGGTGAGATATAAAGTTGTTACCTGAAGTGTAATGAATAATCAGCTATTACTTGTGTTCAGAAATTAAAAAGTCAAGCCCCACTCCCCCATCTTAACTCACTTTTACAGGAGCACCATTGAGAGCATCCTGAAGAGTTGCATCTCCATCTGGTATGGGAGCAGCTGAGCATCGGATCCAAATTCCCTACAAGGGACTATGAGAATGGCTGAGGGGATCATAAGGGTCTCCTTATCATCCGTCGGGGACATTTATCAGGAGCTCTGAATACACAGGGCCATTAGTACTATTAAGGAGCTCACCCATCCATCCAGCATCCTCTTTGACTTTCTACCATCAGGCAGGAGACTGAGATGCATAAAAACAAGAATGGTCACGATGAGAAACAGTTTCTTCCCCCAGGCCATTAGGCTTCTGAAATCCCTGCTGCATCGCATTCAAAGTGTCACTGGTTAATCCATCTGTACCTGACAATGTTTAATTTAAACTCTTTATTTTGTTTATCTATGCATAATTCATTTGTAGATTTTATCCTTACTTTCATAAGTTATTGTGTGTTACATGCGCCACAATATTTTACACCCTGACTCAGAGAAATGACTTGTCTAATGGTATAAATGTATATAGTTAAATGACAATAAACTTGACTTGATTTTAAGCTTGGGGCAGCTACGATCTCAAAGATGTAAAGGTGGGCAGTTAAATGAAATGAACTGGTAGTAGATAAATTTGATTGGATTTTCGTGCAGGATTGTATGTTGGCAGAGTACGACTAGCTCCTGATTCTACTTATTATGTTCTTAAGCTGGCTGGACAGCCTACAATTTAACAAAATCTTTACATCACAGCAGGAAGTGAAAAGCACAAAATTTAATTAGCATTTAATCATAATGCTTAATAAAGAATTGTATGAGTAACCTATGATTAAAGGGAGAAATGGTAATACTATGGCTGTCATTTGGGTGCCTTTATGGCACAGCTGCAGCCTTGCAGCACCATTTCCTGATCTCTGGTGCTGTGAGAGATTCCTCTCACAGCGCCACTTTCCACTGACATTCCAAAGATTTGTCAATCGTGAGTATAGTTGATCACAATGTGCAGGTGAATAGTGGAGTCTGGCAAGAGTTGATGGTAATGAGGAGAGGTAAAAATAGGGTAAGTGGAGATAATTGGCAAGGGGTCGGTGGGCTAAAGGACCTGCTCTCACACCATATGAGTCAATGATTCTGGAAGTTAACTTCTTAAAAAAAAAGTAATGTTGACATATTCACGGAATTAAATCAGCATCCATAAAAGCAAAGGCAGGCAGTATCTATGAAGGGAAATGGATAATCAATATTTCAGTCCTTCATCAAGTCCAGGCGAAGACTTTCAACCCCAGACATCAACTGTTCATTCCTCTCTAGAAATGCTGCCCGGCCTTTGAGTTCCTCCATCACGTTGTGCATTGCTCCAGATTGCAGCAGCTACAGTCTCTTGTGTTGCCATACATAAAGAAATTGATGTCCAGAAAGATGTGGTTTAGTAGATTACTAAAAGTGTGCCTATCTTGTGAATTAAATTACAAGGCTATATTATAGTGGGATTAATTTGAAAATAGTTTAAAACAATTAAATTTCCCTTGCTTGTATTGAAGAAAGTTGCAAACAGCGCCATCTGTAGAGGTGTTCAATATACTTGACTGCAACTGCAGGATTCTGTATCACATTCCCTTGCACAAAAGCCCCAAATGTGATGTTAACTTCACAGAACAATGAACAAAATATGCCCAATTTCTTTGTTCCTCCCAACATTTAGTCAGATTAAATTTATCTCATGCAGTTCAATAAATAATCTGACAACTTGAATGCAAGCGCAGGGTGGTCAAGAGAAGTACAGATGATGAGATAGAGAAAGCCACACTTCAAAATAGACGTGCAAAGTACTACAAATTAGCTCTTCTTGGGCTTCCAGCCAGGTACAGGCATTGATTTTAACTGATGATTTGATGACGAACTCTACCATCTTCATCAGGGATGATGCCTGCATGTATCTAACCTGGTGGTATTTATACCCCTGTTGTCTGTCCTTCCTGATGGGTTAGTCCTCATCCTATGTTTCTGCTGTCCCACCTTGTTTACAATTGAATTGCAGTTCTTATTTAAAGCGAGACCTTCGACTTTATTAAAATTGTTTTCCTCTAGTTTTATTTCAATGGCTTCCTTCACCAGTGGTCCCAAAAGCCTTCAGCGTGGCACAGTAGTTTTGTGTGGTTGGTTAATCCTATGGCCATTGTCAATGGTATGTTATGTCACTGCCAATTTCTCTGGGTAACCCAAATGGATACACTTCATGTGCTGCTTAGAGAAACTGGAGGTAGAAGAACATTGCATTCACAATGGCCATAGGATAGACTTTGATGGCATAAGACCGTTGTGACACTCCATTGGCTTTTGGGACTGCCTGGTAAAGGAAGCCATTAAAATAAAACTAGAGGAAGAGAATTTTAACAAAGATCAAGTTTTTGCTCTAAGTAAGAACTTAGAGCATTCTGTTGTAAACAAAATTGAACGATGGAAACCTGATTGGATGAGGACTAACCAATCAGGAGGAACAGATGACAGTGGTATAAATACCATCGAACTAGACATGCCCAGGCACCATCCCTGATGAAGATGGCAGAGCTTATCATCAAAACATCAGTTAAATTCAATATCTGTACCCAGCTGGAAGACCGAAAAGAGTTCATTCTTCATATATGCCAGGAAAGCATCAGTTCATTCTCAGTCACTGGCAGTGATGTTCAGTAAGCTCTCATCAAGTGATGTATACAAATTAATAACTTAGCTGAAACTGTCAGGGCACTGGAGCAGGGATCCAATCGCAGACCCACTACTGTGCACACAGTGATATTAACACAGTAACAAATCCTGAGGTGCATGCTAAGTTAGAGTCAGAGCTCAGGCAGAGATCAAAACATCCGGAGAAATCCAAAAACCAGAATCAGGATACAGGCAAGGTTGATATTCAGACAGACAGAGTACAGATACGAATGCTAGAAAGCCTCAAGAAAATTCACTGCCACAATCTGGCAACAAACAGGTGAAAACACAGGACTAAAATATTCTGAGCAATAAACAGAGAAGCAGATAATAGGTTCAGTACAATGAGACAGTAGTGGAAGCAAAACAGGTAATAGTGAGAAACAGGTGAGTGGCAGAGTACTCAGTACTACAGGGGCCGGAGTAGAGCAGGAGCAGGGACAGGAGCACGAAAACAAATGAGAGCGCATGGCAATACAAAACCACAGACCTTCGGCTAGAGGGAAAACACACAAAAAGAAAAAAAGTTCAACTGGAGGTATTGACAGAAGCATGATAAGGCACTGGAGAGGACACACCTGGAGTATTGTGAGCAGCTCTGGGATTCTTATCTAAGACAGGACATCCACTTAGAACAGAGTTGAGGAGGAATTTCTGTAGCCACATGGCAGTGAATTTGTGGAATTTGTTGCTAGAGGCAGCTGTGGAGACCAGGTCATTGGGTGTATTTAAGGTGGAGGTTGATACATTCTTGATTAATCAAAGCATGAAAGGTTACAGAGAGAAGGCAGAGAATGCTGGTGTGAGAAAAAATGGATCAGCCTTGATGAAATAGCGGAGCAGACTTGATGCTCCTATCCCTCATGGTCTTATGGTCTACTCATCAGTGCTCTGTTTGAATTTTGACGGATATCAACAGAGCCTAGGTCTAAGAGATAAGATGCTAATGACTGCCATCAAGGCAGCATTTGACTGAGTTTGGCACCAAAGCTCCTGGTTATACTGAAATCAATGAGTATCAAGGGGAAGATGATCCAGCAGCTGGAATTATACTTGGAACAAGAGAACATGGCTGTGTTTATTGAAGGTCTATTGTCCCAGCTCCAGTACATCACTGCATGAGATCTCAGTGCAGTGTCTCAGGCTAAATCATTTTCAATTGCTTCATCACTGACCTCATAAGGTCAGAATTTTTCTGAATGAAGGCCAATGTCCGCATGCAGCAAAATCTAGATTGCATTGGCATTCAATATCATTGTCAGTGAGCCCCACACCATCAATAGCCATTGGCATCCCATTAAACAATATTAAATATTCTTACTCTCCATCACTGGACACACATTGGGTTGCATTCTGTGCTATCTCCAAACCGTACTCAAGTTACTCACCCAGGTCACTTTGATAACACCTCCCCACATTTGCTACCTATCCTACTAGGAAGGACAAACACAACAAGCTTGTGAATACACAAACTTCAGGTTCTCACACCACCCTGATATGGAAAGATATTGTTGCCCTTCACTTATGAACAACATAGTGGAACCTTTTTCATAGGAAGGACTGTAACAGCTCAAGAAGACAGCTCTCCAGAACCACAATAAGGTTGTCTGGCTGGTGACACCAGGATCCTGAATTGAATATATAAAGAAAGGTTATAATCATTGATAACTAGCTCTTTGATCCAGATTTATTTACTTGTCTGATTTAAGATCTGAATCTGTTGTTATAGGAGTCAAAAAGATCTCTCTATTCATAGTCCAGGTCTCTGCACACTAGTTACATTAAATGATGAGTGTCTTCAAGCAACCAAGTTTATTGCAAGCATGCACTTTTCCTCCTGTCACTCACTGCAGTCTAACAGCAAGGGTTATGGCTAAAGAATGCAGATGTGGTACAGAGATCCATGGTGGGTTTCCTCCAGGTGCTCCAGCTCCGTCCCACAGTCTAAAGATGGTTGGTTAATTAGTTATTGTACATTGTCCCGTGTTTAGGCTAGGACTAAATTGGGGGATTGCTGGCTGGCATGGCTCAAAGAACTGGAAGGCCCTACTCCACACTGTAGTTCAGTAAATAAAAATAAATACATACATACATTAATTAATTAAATTAATAAATAAGCAAATTGCTCAATTAAATAAATAAGTGGGGGAGGGGGGATTGGGGCTCTAACGTTTAACTGTTTTTTTATTCTTTGGGACACTCTGTTTTGTGGATGGTTGTGAAGAAAAAGGATTTCAGGATGTATATTGCATACATTTTTCTGACATTGAATGTACCTTTGAAACCTTGAAATCCTGAAACCTTTGAAATAAGTAAATAGATAAATAGATAGATAAAATGAACAGACATGATCAAACAGAGTTCAGAAGAAGGATCAAAGAGCTGAATTACCTTCTCCCGTTCCTGTTTCCTATGCTTTTTTTGTTGCTTTGTACCCACTTTGTGAACATGCTCACTTATTTGGTCACATCAGTAAAGAGTTCACAGGCTGTAAGATGCTTTAGCAAAATGGGAGTTATTTACGCTGCTTATTCTTCCATTTTGGATACAGCGAGAGTAGAAGGTAAATTAGGCACCTATAAACTATGTTATAAACATGACCAGATGTATATTTTGGCAACATCAGTTTGATTTCATAATGACATCAGAGTCATGTCCAGTAGGATGGCACTGTAGCGTAGTTGTTAGCAAACTGTTTTACAGTGCAGGTGACCTGGGTTCAATTCCCACTGCTGTCTGTAAGGAGTTTGTATGTTCTACACATGATCACATGGGTTTTATCTGTTTTGGTCCCACAGTCCAAAAAAAATAAAGGTTGGTAGGTTAATTGATCATTGCAAATTGTCCCGTGATTAGGCTTGGATTAAATTGGGAGACTGCTGGGCAGTGCGGCTCAAAGACCAGAAGGGACTTGTTCCGTGCTATATCTCAACAAATAAATAAATAGCTTCAAGGATAATCTCACTGCATCATTCTTCTGTTCCTTTTCTTTTATATACTTATCTCTCAGTAGTGGGAGGAGTATCACAAAATAGATGTTGTCAATTATTTATAAATCAGGTTTGATTTAATCAATGGTGCCTTTTTTTAAAAGAAAGACTAGAATGGAAATCGTCATCCTTTACAACAGAATTGTTTTAAATCTTTTTATTACTAGCAATCAGGGAAGCATTTCTTGAAACAAGTAAAGTTAAGTCATCACTTTTATTGTCATTTTGACCATAACTGCTGGTACAGTACATAGTAAAAATGAGACACCAGTTTTCAGGACCATGGTGTTACATGACACAGTACAAAAACTAGACTGAACTACATAAAAAACAACACAGGGAAAACAAAACAACTACACTAGACTACAGACCTAACCCAGGACTGCATAAAGTGCACAAAACAGTGCAGACATTAGAATAAATAATAAACAGGACAATAGGGCAGTAAGGTGTGTTATGTACCCGTGGGAATCTTGTGCCTGTCACATGACCATGATGTAATTCAGGCTATGCTGGGCATGAGGCAATGGTCTTGTGACGGTGGAGTGACGTCATTTTCCCACCAGTGAGAGGTCACGTGATAGTTTTTATTCAACAGAGTATAAAAGGAGAACCCCTCTTTGTGACGTGGGACAGTTCGTGGTTGTATTCGCCAATGACTCTGTTTTGCTGCGTATTTGATGTTATTAGGCAGTTTCATTTTAAAGTGAAGTTTCACTTTCTGCCTTAAGTCAAAGGTTATTACCAGCAGTTTTGCTACAATACTGCCAGTTAAAGTCCAGTCAGGGAGTAAAGATTTAACAAAGTTCAGGAAGCTGAAAGATCGAGGAAAGTTGGTGTTATCAGCTGTAAAGCAGGTTTGACCTTTATTTAATCTTCGTACGAGGAATTAGTAACTTGTGTCCATGATAACTTCTGCTTTGCTTGAGTTAGATGCATAGTTTCGTCAAGGAAAGGTCAGTGCCTTTAAGCCATTTTATTTCCTTCAATCGTAAATCCCTCAGCAAAGCACACTTCGGCTGGGATCAGCAGTAATGTCGTGAAAGAGGATTTATTTACTTCAAAGAAGGTCTCTCCCTTAACTGACTGTGTAAATCATTTTGGACTTCTTGCAATACTACTTTAAAGAACTGTTTTTGCATTATTGCTTTAAGAACTGTTTGAGCTGCCGTATCGCAGCCGACTTCAGGTTAAGTTAGTCGTTTGTTTACTTTTGGGGTTTTTTTTAGCAGTGTTTAATAAATGTTTTATTTGTTATATTTAAAAAAAAACCTGTCTTAATTCTATATTCATGGTTGCTGGATCGTAACAATTGGGGGCTCGTCCAGGATGAACAATTTTTGAATTTATATGCTTTTTTGATTTTTGATCAATGTTTTGGAAAAGGGGAATACTCGATTCTTTTGTTTGATTGGCTTGTGTCTGGTATTCTGCAACAATGAATATTGATAACTTCCTGGCTTCACCAGACGCAGAATTATTAGTGAAGACAAAAAAGAATGATGTATTTGAGATTGCTAGCAGATTGGAACTTAAAGGTATCTTGAGAACTACATCAAAGCCTGTAATTCAGAGAAAAATCACAGAACACTATATAGAGTCGGGTCTTTTCAATGTATCGATTTTAGATTGGTTTCCTGTGAGTAAAGCTGCAACTCAGTTACACCTGGAGCAAGTAGTGTTAGAAAAGCTTAAAGTAGAAGTTGAATTAAAACAGAAGGAATTAGAAGTTAACTTTGAACTAAGTCGATTAGCAGCTGAAAATTAAAAAAAAACAGTTGGAAGCTTATTTGGAACTTTGTCGGTTAGAGGCTGAAAATATAAAAAGGGAATTTGAACTTAAAATGGTGGGATTAAAGTATGAGAATCAGTCTCCTGGTTCTAGAAAAATGGTTATTGTTAGAAGGAAATTAAATTGGTCCCTCCTTTTAATAAAACAGAAGTAGAGAAATATTTTCCACACTTTGAAACTGTTGCTCTGATTTCAGAGTGGCCAAAATAGAAATAGTCAGTGTTGTTACAGAGTGTAATTAAAAGCAAAGCACAACAAGTTTATACAGCCTTAACTGCTGAGCAAGCACTTGATTATGATACTGTGAAATGGCACATATTGAAGGCGTATGAGTTAGTCCCAGAAGCCTATAGAGAAAGATTCAGAAATTCAAAGAAATTTGTGGAGAAAACTTATGTGGAATTTGCTTATGATAAAGCTGTGTGTTTTGAGAGATGGGTTTCCTCTAAAAATGTAAATGGGGACTACAATAAACTGAAAGAACTGATTTTAAAGGAAGAATTTAAAAGGAGCATCCCTGTTGAAGTAAAGACATATTGAAATGAGAGAGACCCTGCTACATTGCAGGACTCTGCTAAATTAGCTGATCAGTATGCTTTAATCCATAAGAATATATTTTTTCAGGGCAGAACTTTTAACAGGAAAAATAGCACAGAGGTAAACAAGAAATTAAATCAGAAATTAGTGAGAAGGGTAAGGAGGAAGGAAAACCTGTGAAGGAAAGACAGTTTGGTCCCATTTGTAATTATTGTAAGAAACCTGGTCACGTAATAGCTAACTGATTCTGATTGAAAAAGAAAGAGAAGGAAGCAGTCTCAGACGTTTGTGTGCAACATACTAGAACACCTGTAAATTCACAGGGTTTGATAAACACAAATGAAGTTTTGTAAGAGTCTAACAAAGTTAGGAAGGGATATGATCATTTTATAACTGAAGGGTTTGTATCCTTGAAAGAAGGATCTACTCTGGTGCCAATAAAAATCCTTAGGGATACTGGAGCTTCTCAATCACTGATGTTAGACAGTGTGTTAAAGTTTAATGATGAGTCTGATACTGGTGAGATGAATTATATAGAAGGTATTGGGAGTGCCCTTATGCCTGTATATTTGCACAAAGTGAACTTAAAGTCAGGGTTAGTTACAGTATTTAAGTTAGGACTACAACCTAGCTTACCTGTGAAGGATATTTCTTTATTGTTAGGAAATGACATGGCAGGTGGACAAGTTTTTCCTGAAGTGCATTTGACAATAGAGTCAGAGGAACCACAGATGGATTCTAACATGGATTCTTCCTGTGTTGTAACTCGAGCTATGGCTAAAAAGATTGATGTGCAGAATGAGTTTGTTACCCATGACTGTTCAATTCAGGATTTGAGTTCTGAGGATGTGTCAGAAACTTTCTTACCTTCATTGTTTGAACAAGATTCTTGGAGTAAGTCTGACCATGAAGATTTGTCTGTCTCGGAAGGAGATGATAGCAGAGCAGAGTAGAGACCCTGAGATTATCAAATTAAAAGAACAAGCTCTTCCAGATAGTGAAATTGATAAGATGCCAGTAGGATATTACTTTGAGAAAGGAGTATTGATGAGGAAGTGGAGACCGCCTACAAGTCCTGCAAGTGATGAATGGAATATTATTCACCAGGTAGTTGTTCCTAAAGTTTATTGAAATGAGATTTTAATTTAGCTCATAGTGTGCCCTTGGGTGGACATCAAGGGTAAGGAAAACTGTGGACAAGATTTTAAAACATTTTTACTGGCCTCGTTTAAGAAAAGATGTTTTGCAGAATGTGCCATACTTGCCAAATTGTGGGTAAATCAAATCAAGTTACCCCAGTGGCTCCATTGCAACCTATTCCATCATTAGGTGAACCATTTTCTAAAATTATTATAGATTGTGTAGGTCCATTACCAAAAACAAAAGCTAGTTATCAGTACTTGTTGACTATCATGTGCACTGTGTCAAGGTTTCCAGAGACAGTACCACTTTGGAATACAACAACTAAAATGGTAATAAAGGCTCTTATAATTTTTTTCATGTCTTTTGGGTTACCTGAGAAAATACAATCTGATCAAGGCTGTAATTTTATGTCTGGATTGTTTCAACAGATAGTTTATAAATTGGGAACTAAGCAAATCACTTCGTCTCCATACCATCCAGAATCGCAAGGTGCCTTGGAGAGGTTTCATTCTACCCTCAAGACTATGATTAGGACGTATTGTGTGGGAAATGAAAATGATTGGGATGAGGGTATATCCTTACTTCTATTTGCAGTAAGGGAGTCAGTCCAGAAATCATTAGGTTTCAGTCCATTTGAACTTGTATTTGGGCATAGAGTTAGAGGACCTTTACCCTTATTGAAAGAACAATGGATTAATAAAGAGGTATACACTAATTTGTTGGACTATGTTTTAAAATTTAAGAACAAATTACATAAAGCTTGTAGCTTAGCCAGGGAAAATTTTAAATTCACTCAGGAGAAAATGAAAACCTCGTATGATAAAGAAGCTAGGATGAGGACATTTAAGCCTGGAGATAAGGTGCTGATTCTTTTTCCAGTGTAAACAAGTCCTTTACAAGCTAAATTTCATGGTCCTTATGAAATTGTGTCTAAAATCAATGATGTGGGTTATGTGATAAAATCTCCAGATCGTAGAAGGCCAACACAACTTTGTCATATAAATATAAAACGATATTATGTGAAACCGTCTGGTACTATGACTGTTGTGGTCAATAATAATGAGTCTGATCTCACTAGGAACATAATGGATGATTCATCTGAATTTCATTCTAAACCCAACATTGTTTCTGTCAGATTAACAAACTCAACGATTCTGGAAAATATTGATGAGAAGTTAGCACATTTACAGCCAGAGCAGAAGCAGCAGATGAAGCAATTAATTTTTAAATATAAGGATTTGTTTCCAGATGTTCCTAGAAGAAACACTGTAGCTTCAAATGATGTAGATTTTGGAGTTGCCAAACCCATTAAACAACACCCATATAGGATGAACATGGAAAAATGTGAACTTGCTGAGAAAGAAATTAAATGTATGTTAGAGAATAATATTATTAGACCTTCCAACTCAAATTGGAGTTTACCTTGTGTTATGGTGCCTAAATCAGAGGGTAGTTTTAGATTTTGTACGGACTACAGGAAAGTGAATGCTGTGATGATAATAAATGCATTATTATCATAATTCATAATATTACATAATAATATTATGCATTATTATTATAATTCCTAGAGCAGATGATTGTGTAGATAAAGTGGGAAAAGCAAAGTTCCTTACAAAGATTGATTTATTGAAAGGGTATGGGTGTGTTCCACTAATGAATAGAGGTAGAGATATTTCTGTATTTGTAAGTCCATCTGGGTTATATGAATATAATGTTCTTCCATTTGGGATGAAGAATACCCCAGGTACTTTCCAGCGGATGATTAACTCTGTGATTCAGGGATTAAAAGATACAGATGCTTATATTGATGATTTAGTGACAGGGAATGATACTCAGGAAGCACACATTACTGCGCTAGAAAAACTTAATTCACTTTTAGTTAACTTAACTCTTAACTTAGCTAAAAGTGAATTCAGACATGCCACAGTAACTTACCTTGGTTATGTTGTCTCATTTTGTGTTGTGGGTCAAGGTAAGGTAGCTCCTGTTCAGGCAAAAGTTCGGGCAATTTTAGAGATCCCCACTCCAACTGGGGAAAATAAAACTCTCAGAAGATTCCTGGGAATGGTAGGATATTACCGAAAATTTTGTAAGAGTTTTACTAGTATTGCCCTTCCATTAAGTAACCTCTTGAAGAAGAGTGAAAAGTTTGTGTGGACAGTGCCTTGTCAAGAAGCATTTGAAAAATTGAAAACTATGGTATGTCAACAACCTGTGCTTAAGGCTCAAAGTCACTCGCCAGTGACTCAGATGTGTATTCGATGTTATGACTCAGTTTTGTTTTAAAGTGGAGTTTTACTTTCTGCCTTAAGACAAAGGTTACTGCCGGCAGTTTCGCTACAATACAGCCAGTTAAAGTCCAGTCGGAGAGTGCAGATTTATCTAAGTTTGGGAAGCTGAAAGATCGAGGAAATTTGGTGTTATCGGCTGTAAAACAGGTTCGACCTTTATTTAATCTTCGTACGAGGAATTAGTAACTTGTGTCCATGATAACTCCTGCTTTGCCAAAAAAAGAGCAGAAAGAGTTGGATGCAGAGTTTTGTCAAGGAAAGGTCAGTGCCTTTAAGCTGTTTTATTTCCTTCAATTGTAAATCCCTCGGCAAAGCGTACTTCGGCTGGGATCAGCAGTAACATCGTGAAAGAGGATTTATTTACTTCAAGGAAGGTCTCTTCCTTAACTGACTCTGTAAATCATTTTGGACTTTTTGCAATACTACTTTAAAGAACTGTTTTCACATTATCGCTTTAAGAACTGTTTGAGCTGCCGTATCGCAGCCGACTTCTGGTTAAGTTAGTCGTATGTTTACTTTTGGGTTTTTTTTAGCAGTGTTTAATAAATGTTTTATTTGTTATATAAAAAACCTGTCTCAATTCTATATTCATGGTTGCTGGATCGTAACAGGTGTTAGTCCAGGCTCTGGGCATTGAGAAGTCTAATAGTTTGGGGGAAGAGTCTGGTCATGAGAGCCTGAATGCTTTGGTGCCTTTTCCCAGACAACAGGAGGGAGAAGAGTTTGTATGAGGGGTGCATGGGGTCCTTCATAATGCTGTTTGCTTTACGGATGCAGCGTGTAGTGTAAATGTCCGTGATGGCGGGAAGAGAGACACCAATGGTCTTCTTAGCTGACCTCACCATCCGCTGCAGGCTCTTGCAATCCAAAATGGTGCAATTTCCGAATCAGGCAGTGATGCAGCTGCTCAGGATGCTCTCAATACAACCCCTGTAGAATGTGATGAGGATTGGGGGGTGGGAGATGGACTTTCCTCAGCCTTCACGAAAATAGAGACACTGCTGGGCTTTCTTTGCTATGGAGTTGGTGTTGAGGGACCAGGTGAGATTTTCCGCCAGGTGAACCCTAAGAAATTTGGTGCTCTTAACGATCTCTACTGAGGAGCTGTTGATGTTCAGCAGGGAGTTTTCACTCCATGCCCTCCTGGAATCAACAACCATCTCTTTTGTTTTGTTCATATTCAGAGACAGGTTGTTGGCTCTGCATCAGTCTGTTAGCCACCGCACCTCCTCTCTGTAAGCTGACTCGTCGTTCTTGCTGATGAGACCCACCATGGTTGCATCATCGGCGAACTTGATGATGTGGTTCGAGCTGTGTGTTGCAGCACAGTCATGGGTCAGCAGAGTGAACAGCAGTGGACTGAGCATGCAACCCTGGGGAAGCCCCGTGGTCAGTGTGATGGTGTTGGAGATGCTGCTCCCGATCCGGACTGACTGAGGTCTCCCAGTCAGGAAGTCTAGGATCCAGTTGCAGAGGAAGGTGTTCAGGCCCAGTAGGCTCAGCTTTCCAATCAGTTTCTGAGGGATGATTGTGTTGAATGCTGGACTGAAGTCTTTGAACAGCAACTGAACGTATGTGTCTTTTTTGTCCAGGTGGGTAAGGGCCAGGTGAAGGATGATGGCAATGGCATCATCTGTTGAGCGGTTAGGACGGTACGCAAACTGCAGGGGGAAATTGTTTGTTTCTTAATTTATGATCTATTCTGTAATTTCAGATTCTATACATAACTTTGTAACACTATCCTAGTCTTCTTTGTAAAACATTATGTTATGTGTGCATGATTCATGTTAAAGCCAGTAACAACAGGCATGCCTTTTTAATGTGTTCTCAGTATTGAAGATTTGGAATCGACAATACTAAATGCAAACACTTTAGCCTGCTGGGTTTTTTTTTTCTGTGCATTTGTCCTAGTATCGAGGTATCTATTGGAAAGATGGCAAAGTTTTAAATGCAACTTCCATTCAACACTAAATGAGTTTTTGGCAGCCTGAACAGAGTTTCTTCTGTAGTAGATTTTTAAAAAAACTATTGGAAGAATCCACAAAATGTACTGTATCTCTCTTCAGAGTGAAACAATCACCACTAAGATTTCTACTAATTCTAATCTTCACAATTTAAAGCTGCAAATTTAAGCAATAAGGCCACATGCTAATTATCAGTTTTATAATCTTTGATTGCTATTCTGTTGAAATGTATTAATAAAACCCTCAGTTGTATCTTCCCAGATACTAGAAAATG
Source organism: Hypanus sabinus (assembly GCF_030144855.1). Classification (NCBI taxonomy): domain Eukaryota; kingdom Metazoa; phylum Chordata; class Chondrichthyes; order Myliobatiformes; family Dasyatidae; genus Hypanus; species Hypanus sabinus. The sequence continues at coordinate 48,347,884 of NC_082723.1, read as the reverse complement.
GTTCCATTTTAAAATGAAATTTATTAACTTAAAAACAGGGTGGTAAATTTAAAAACACTTACCTTTGGATAAATGCATTTTCAGTTGGGCTTATCAAACTTCACCAAATTACTACATAGTTAACTGAAATAATTCCTCTTGAAATAGAGGCAATAACTAGGTATGAAAGGATGAAACAGTATGGCAAATTAGATTTTTTAAAATTGCATTGAGTAAGCAATGCCAGATATATGAAGAAATATTACACAACGCCCAGTGAATAAGAATTGAAAGTAAAGGCATATAAATTTATGAGGAATGGTATAATTGCCAGATAGAATTTTATAAACCATCCAAAGACAATAAATAAAAGTAATAATGAAGAACAGAGAGTAACTACCAAAGACAATGATAATAGCTTGTAATATTTTCCACAATTATGAACAAAGGAAGAGACATTCACCTGTTAGAAATGTGGGCAGGAGAATTAATAGTGGTCTCCCATTACAAATTAACCATTACTTGCTTTTAAGGGTTCTAGCATTGAGATTAGCAAGTTCCTCACAGAGAGGCTTCCCCTGCCAGATAATGTGTGTTATTTTTCTACAGTGGTCCATTCTCTGCAAGTCTCACCTCTTGAAGTTCCTTGTGAGAGTGTGAGAGTGTGAGAGAGAAAGAGTGTGAGAGAGAGAGAGTGTGTGAGAGAGAGTGTGTGTGTGAGAGAGAGAGAAAGTGTGTGAGAGAGAGAGAGTGAGTGTGTGTGTGTGTGTGTGAGAGAGAGAGAGAGAGAGAGAGAGAGAGAGTGTGTGAGAGAGAGTGTGTGTGTGAGAGAGAGTGAGTGTGAGAGAGAGAGAAAGTGTGTGAGAGAGAGAGTGAGTGTGTGTGTGTGTGTGTGTGAGAGAGAGAGAGAGAGAGTGTGTGAGAGTGTGTGTGTGAGAGAGAGAGTGTGAGAGAGAGAGAAAGTGTGTGAGAGAGAGAGAGTGTGTGTGTGTGTGTGTGTGTGTGTGTGTGTGTGTGTGTGAGAGAGAGAGAGAGAGAGAGAGAGAGAGAGAGTTGCCCAGCAGCAAATACACTCAGAAAGGCCTGATGTTCTATTTTGTTAGTCAAAGCTCGATTGCCATCTTTTGGAGTTTGTCCAAAAGATCCTGTTTCTGTGTCATTCAAGTTGGGCTGATTACACCTGTCCTTTCACATAACAGAGGAAAACCAAAGGAAACCCATGTGGTCAGAAGATAATTCAAAGTTCAAATTTCAATTTAAATTACATGTCACCATATACAAACCTGTAATTCATTTTTTTTTTAATGTGGGCACACTCAGTAAAGAGCACACCAAACAGAACAGGGAAAAAAAAAACAACTGTACAAGTACAAAAAAAAAATCCACTAATAAATAAATAAATAGATATCGAGAACATGAGATGAGTCCTTGAAAGTGAGTCCATAAGTTGTGGGATCAGTTCAGTGATGGGCTACGTGAAGTTGAGTGAAGTTATCCCAGTGATTCTTGATGGTTGAAGGGAAATAACTGTTCCTGAACCTGGTGGTGTGAGTCCTGAGGCTCCTGTATCTTCTTCCTAAAGGCAGCAGTGAGAAAAAAGCATGGCCTGGGTGGTGGGGTGTCAGTGATGATGGATGCTTCTTTTTTTGCTGCAGAGCTCCATATAGATGTGCTTAATGGTCGGGAGGGCCATATCCAATACTTTCTGTAGAATTTTCCATACTAAGCTATGATGTAGCCATTCATTATACTCTCCACGACACATCTATAGAAGTTAGTCAAAATTTTAGATGTCAAGCCAAATCTTCACAAACCTCTAAAGTGGCGCTGCTATGCTTTCTTCAGAATTGCACTTATGTGCTGAGCCAAGGACAGGTCCGCTGAAATGATAACAAGGAAGAATTTAAAGTTGCTAACCTTCTCCACATCTGATCTCCAGTGAGGGCTGAATCATAGACTTCCATTTTCCTCCTCCTGAAGTCAGTTTTCAGCTCCTTGCTCTTGCATGTATTGTGTGAAAGGTTGTTGTCAGGCACCACTCAACCAGATTCTCATTGTCTCTCCTAAATGCTGATTCATCACCATCTTTAATTTAGCCTATGACAGAGGTGTCATCGGCTAACTTAAAACGGCATTGGAGCTGGCCTCAGCCACACAGTCATAAGTGTAAAGCGAGTTGGACAGAGGGCTAAGCACTTAGCTCTGTGCTGATGGAGATCATGGAGGAAATGTTGTTGCCAATCTGAACTGATTGGAGTCTGCAAGTGAAGAAAGAGTTACTAGGCAAAGGTCTTGAAGCTTATTGATTAGTTTTGAAGTGATAATAGTATTGAATGCCAAGCCGTAGTCAGTAAAGAGCATTCTGATAGTATGGATCTTTGCTATCTAGATGCTCCAAAGTTGAGTGAAGAGCCAATGAAATGGCATCTGCTGTGGTCCTCAAACCACTTTATCACTGTGGAGTTAAGTGCTACTGGATGACAGTCATGGAGGCAATTTATCACATTCTTTGTAGGTACTGATATAAGTAAAGCCTACTTGAAGCAGTTGGGTACCTCAGACTATAGAAGTGAGTGGTGAAAGGTGTTGGTGAACACTCTAACCATTTGATCAGCACACGTCTTTTGTACTCGGCTACAAATTCCAGTTCCTACTTAGAATGAGACCTTGGTCTTTGTTAAAATACTTTTCCTCTAGTTTTGTTTCGATGTCTTCCTTCACCAGCAGGGTGGATTCACCCTCTTGAAGGATGCTGTCACCTCGTCTTCAGAGACTGAAACCACAGGGTTATTGGGGCGCTCTGGGAGTTTGTGAAGGTTCGTCATGTTCTGATGGTCAAAGCTAGCATAGAAGGTCTTGAGCTCATCTGGAAGTAAAGCCAGTTATCACCCAAATTGCTTGATTTCACTTTGTAAGAGGTGTATGTGTGTGTGTGTGTGTGTGTGTGCATTGAAGCCCTGCCACAGCTGTCAAGTGTCCTTCGATGATTCAAGCATAGTCTGCAATTGTTGCTTTGCCCCCGAGATTACCTTCCAGTGATTGTACTTGGGCTTCTTGAATCTCATTTGGCTGCCAGATCTGAATGCCTCAGACCTGGCCTTCAGCAGACTGCGGAGCTTATAGTTCATCCAGAGCTTCTGGTTGGCGAAGACTCTGAATAATTTTGTTGGGACACACACATTTGTGACTATTTTTATTAAGTCTGCAACAACTGGGGTGCATTCAGTCACATCCCCTGATGAGTCCTTCAAAATGGCCCAGTTCACTGCCTTGAGCGATATAGTGGTGGCTCCTCTGCCTTCTGCGCCCACCTCTTTGATGTCCTTATCTCTGGAGCCTTGCTCTTTCACCTCTGCCTGAATGCAGGTAGGAGGACAGCCAGGTGATCAGATTCCACAAAATGTGTTCTGGGCATGGAACTATTTGTCTAATTGTGCGAACTCTACAGAGCCAGTCAGTATTATAGTTGTACCATTGTAACAGTGAGGTGACAGTTCTGCTAGAAGTGCCACTGAGTCTTCCACTTCCAATAAAAAGATTGAAAAAGAAAGAGTCTCCCACTTCCAGTAAAGCACTGATATTCTGGCATCCATTGTTTGGAAATCCTGTCGTGTTGACATCTAGCCCACTCATTGGTAAGAATGCAGTGGAGCTGGTGTCTGGACAGGTACAGAGCCAGAGCCAGTGCCAGTGCCAGAGTTGACACCAGGGGTCAGGAACATGACTGGTGGCAGGTTTGTGACTGGTACAAGCATCTAGAATGCTTGTGTATTTCTTGTTCCTTTGACATTCATTGTAAAATTTATTGTACTATACAAAATGAAAGCATGCTCAAGTATTAAAAGGAGTAACAATTTGCTGGTCTAGCAAGTTTTGAAGGGAGCCAAGTTTACTGCATTAGGATCATGGCTAATCCACATTCAACAACCCCCCCCCCCCCCCGCCCCATCCACAACAACCTTACTTATTAAATATCTACTTACCAGCATCTTAAGGACATTCAGACTCTGGTTCATTGCCCTTTGAGGAAGACAGCTTTAAAAACTTGCAACACACTGAGAATTTTTTGCCTCATCTTCAGATTGTAAACCCTTAGTTAAAATGTCAATGTGCTCTCGATTCTAAAGATTTTGCGTCAGAAGTACAAACAATTTACCTGAGAAGTTCCTACTGGATTCCGATTATTTTTTGCTCAGTATTGAAGTATCCTTCGGAAAAGATTGCAGGCATTTAAATGCTGTTTTCCATTCAATGCCAAATGAGTTTATAGCTACAGCAGTTGAGTGTCCTTAGTGTTGGTTGTCGAAAGAATCTACAAGATATGCTGCAACTCCTCCTGAGAGTGAATCAATCCCCACAGGTTTCCGCAAATTGCATTCTGAATCCTGCAACTTTTTAACAACAAGCCAACATGCTAATTACCATTTTGATTGAAATTTTTGTTTAAGTTTGCTAATATAAATCCTCACTGTTGTACCCCTCCAGGTATTAGAAAGTTGTTCCATTTTAAGCAATAGTTATTAATTTGAAAATAGAATTGGTGGATTAAAATACTCTGTTTACCGGATCTTTGCCAACTCACTTAAACTATCTACTGTACATCCCTTTGTAAGCATCCTTTGTTTTCTTCGCAACTTACTTTGTCATTTGCTTCATGCAGAGATCACACATACAGTTGCAATTCATTCTATCTATATCCTTACTTCAAGCTTCCAGCTTCCACAGTATTTTTTTTATCTTTATCCCTCATTCCCAGACAGTTGACAAATTCTATTTTCATGACCAGAGTTTCACTTTTTTTTTGCAACCCTTTGCATTATCATAATAACACACACAAAATGCTGGTGGAACGCAGCAAGCCAGGCAGTATCTATAAGGAGAAGCACTGTCAACGTTTCTTCTCCTTATAGATGCTGCCTGACCTGCTGTGGACGAAGGGTCTCGGCCCGAAACGTCAACAGTGCTTCTCCTTATAGATGCTGCTTGGCCTGCTGTGTTCCACGAGCATTTTGTATGTGTTGTTTGAATTTTCAGAATCTGCAGATTTCCTCGTGATTGCATTATCATAATGTTGTTTTCAATTATTGTGTGCACTTACAGATTGTTATCCATTTTCCATCCTCTTCATTTTTTCTCCTGGTTTGTGGGTATCCCATGTTATGAATAGGGCAAATTCTCCTATTTAAAGCAGTAAATGCAACTTTCAAAGTAACATTTATTCTCCAAATCCTCCACAATGATTTGCTTTATATGTTATAAAGGAATTTGATTAAATTTCATTAAGAAAAGGAATTTGACAGAGAATCTGTTGCGGGTATGAGAATATTAGCTATCAGGTACATTTACAAGTTCTTCAAAATTATTGAACACATGAAATACTTTTGAGTTTAAATGTTCATTAGCATACTGAGAACCAAAATATAACAATATAATTTCACAACTTGGATCTCCTACAAATTCAATCCAATTCAAATGTTGATATCATGGCCAAGAAATTTGACTAACACCTCTACGTCTTCAGGAGTCTGAAGAAATTTGGTTTATTCCGGTCAATTCTTACCAATTTTTTATCAATGCACCATAGAAACTGTCTGGATGCATGACGGCTTGGTATGCTAACTGCTCTACATGTGACCTCAAAAAACTGCAGTGAATTGAGGACACAGGAGTTGGAATGTTATGGTGAGGTTGTATAAGGCATTGGTGAGGCCAAACTTGGAGTATTGTGTACAGTTTTGGTCATCAAATTACAGGAAGGATTATTAATCAGGTTGAAAGAGTGCAGAGAAGGTTTACAAGGATGTTGCCGGGACTTGAGAAACTGAGTTACAGAGAAAGGTTGAATAGGTTAGGACTTTATTCCCTGCAGTGTAGAAGAATGAGGGGAGACTTGATAGAGGTGTATAAATTTATGATGGGTATAGATGGAGTGAATGCAAGCAGGCTTTTTTCACTGAGGCTAGGCGAGAAAAAAACCAGAGGACATGGGTTAAAGGTGAAGGGGGAAAGGGGGAAAAGTTTAAAGGGAACATTGGGGGGGGGGCTTCTTCACGCAGAGAATGGTGGGAGTGTGGAATGAGCTGCCAGATGAAGTGGTAAATGCAGGCTCACTTTTAACATTTATGAAAAATTTGGACAGGTACATGGATGAGAGGTGTATGGAGGGATATGGGCCAGGTGCAGGTCAGTGGGACTAGGTAGAAAAGTAGGGCCAAAAGGCCTGTTTCTGTGCTGTAATGTTCTAATGTTCTATGGAATCAGCCTCCCCTATATGCACTCTGTCTAGCTTAGTAAAGCACCCAGTATAAACAAATACCACAACCATCCATGCCAGATACTCTTTCTTCTCCCCTCTCCTATTGGGAAGAAGATACAAAAGCACATATCACCAGGCTGAAGGACAGCTTCTATCATATTGTTATCAGACTATTGAACAGACCTATTGGATAATAAAATGTACTCTGAACCTCCTAATCTACTTTGTTATAGTCTTCCATTTTATCATTTACCTCCACCTCACCTTTTTGGTAGCTTTTAAACTTTATTCTGCATTGATATTGTTCCCCCTTATTCCAGCTCATTCAGCTCATTGCACTTTGTATAAACAGTATGCAAGGCAAACATTTCACTGTATCTTGGTGCAACAAACCAATACCAATACCAATAGTGTGGATAATGGAATACTTAGCAGATTGGGAAGTATCTGAAGAGGGGGGGAAAGTGAATAAAACTTTATAGAATTGGAAAGGATTCAGTTAACTTTTTAAAGATACAATAAAAGGCCAATGGAACGAAAACAAGGTGAATGCCAGAGGAAGAAGGCAAGTGAAATAATACGATAGGGATTATGTACAATGCAAAAGGGAGTAGTAATGTGTCTTGTAAATCGTAGTGCTTACTTAAAAGCAAACCAAAACTGCTGAAGGACTATGCCAGAGTACTCAGCACTGTATGATGCACTTCCAAATAACAAATTTCCAAATCAAAAATTGTCCGTTTGATCCTTTATTATGAAACCAGCAAAGACAAATGGTCTTGTAGCGATGAAAAACTAACAGAATTAAATCAGCAATATAACGGTCCAATTATCAGTCTAATTGTGATGTTAACGATAATGTGATTAGCATAATAAACATTCCATTTAGTGTGACTAAGCAAAGTTAGTGGTCAACAAAAAATGTCATTCCCATCTCCACTCGACTAAACTGAGGAACTAACTGAAACAATTAGTGAATACATAACAATACTCATTTGCTTCTATCACACTCCCAACCCATGTGACAGATGACCACAGTAAAAGCACCACAAAATACAATACAGACAGAAAACAGATACATAAATTATGGGGAGGTCTAAATAGTAGTTTAATTTCTTGAAATTAGTTCATAGGGTTAAAAACATGATTGTCAGGATTTCAGTTAGAATCCACATTTTTTTCAGACTGTAAGTTATTTACATTTTTTTTGTTGAATTTTAGAGTATTTTTGGAAGCTGTTGTTACTTAAGCAATGTGAAAAGGATTATTTAATAATAACAAAAATAACTGACTGATCGGGTTTTCTTTATCCAATTGGATTCTGTCTGTTATTTTTGCTCTTTATTACTTTATTACCCTTGAGCAGGCAATTCTTCCTAAGTTGTTGCCATCAACAACTTGAATCCCTCCAATGAATATTTTTAAACAGTCTCTTTGAAGCTCAATAAAAATCACTGAAGCTATTTTTTCTTTCCAATGACTTCCTTCCTCTTTGTAATTTTTGATATGAATTCTACAGTTTCTTGGACTATGCAGTATGTTTATTGCAACTGCCAAATCACATCATTATTAACATCTGAAAAAAATATATACTCAAGAAGTGTCTCATTGTATCAGCTCATACATGGAATTTTTCCAGAAAAAAATTAAAATTGTTCTGCAATAAAGATAAGCATTGAAGCAAAACAGAAAGAAAATATCACCTGATCAGTTTAAAAATAAATGCATTGAACAAAATCTGATGAAACATTTCAAGAAATACTGCCCAATTTTGATGGGATGGAATTGCTTTAAGAAGCAAAAAAAATTGCTGAATATTATGGACCATTTTGATAGAGTAAAAAAAACTGTTGTTGTTAGCAGAAGGGTCAGTAGCAAAAGATCAGATTAAAAGCAATTGGCTGGAGAACAGCAGAAAGAAGATAAGAAGATTTTTTTTTAAGTGCAGTGATTTATTATGAAATAGAAAGGATTGTCTGAAAGGATGATGCGAAGAGATCCAATAATATATTTCAAAAGAGAACTGGGTGCATGAGTAAGAGGTGAAACATTTGGCAGGTTTATGCGTAAAGTGTAAGAAAGTGGAACTCTTTCAAAGATGTGACTTGGACAAAATGGATTAACTGTGTAAAGTCAAATTTTATTGTCATGTCCATAAGTACATATGTAGATGGGTGCCATGACAAACTTGACAAAATTAACATAATACTGTATTGTGGAACATGTCACCATTTCAACCACTCAGGATATCTTCAAGGAGTAGTGCCTCAAAAAGGTGGTATCCATCATTAAGGACCCCCAACACCCAGGTTAGGCCTTGTTCTCATTGGTAACATCTGGAAGAGTGGACGGAAAACTGAAGTCACACATTCAAAATTCAGGAACAGCTTCTTTCCCCTCTGCCATCAGATTTCTAAATGGACTTTGAACCCATGAACACTACCTCACTACTTTTTTTATTTCTATATATTTAAATATATATTATTATACATATATTGAATATAATTCACATGTTTTCTGTTAATATATATTGCATTGTACTGCTGCCACAAAGACAACAAATTCCACAACATATGCTGGTGATACTAAAGCCGATTCTGATTCAGTGAGGGCTAACCTACCCCAGAGGTCAGTTAATTAGGTACATATGCACACCCGCTCATTAATGCAAATATCTAATCAGCCAGTCAATGCAGCAACTCAATGGATAAAAACACCCAGTTAAGAGGTTCAGTTGTTATGTGGACTAAATATCAGAATGGGGAAGAATGTGATACAAGTGACTTGGACCATGGAATGATTGTTGGTGCCAGACAGCATTATTTGGGTATCTCAGAAACTGCTGATTTCTTGGGACTTTCATGCATAACAGTCTCTAGAGTTTACAGAGAATCGTGCACCAAGCAAAAAAAAATTCCAGTGAGCTGCACTTCTGTGGGCAAAAAATGTCTTGATAATAAGAATAGTCAGAGGTGAATGACCAGACTCTTTCAAGCTGACAAGAAAGCGACAGAAAGTGGATGGGCCACCGCAACAGAAGGTACCTAATAAAGTGGCCACTGAGTATATAGTAATCTAGTAATCTTAGCCTCATGGTTTAAGGACTGTCATTTACAAGTTTACCATGAAAAACTGTGAGCTGCCAGCAAGGACTACATTCTCCAAGCTGAGTGGAGGCAGAGTGTGTTTCTTCTTAATAAAGCTTTGTTCTCTCTCCAAACATTTGCAATTGGATAATGAAAGAGGATTCACAGTTTGCTGAATGTGTCTGTGCTTCTGACAATTCTAGATTATGAAGCATCCATTTCTAAATCTGTGTGAGGAACTAAGAATCATCTTCAGTAAACTTAATATTTTACCTAATTTATAAGACATCTATTCATTTGAAATTCCTTTCTTCTAAAGTAAAGCAGAAAATGGTGGGAAGACAGCAGATCTGGCAGAGTAAGAAAAAAAGTTAGTATTTCAGCTTCAGTACCCTTTCATCTGTGAAAAGGTCAAGATAAGCATGTTTTAAGATGGAATGAAGAGAAATGTGGAAAGGAAAGCAGAGATATGAAATAGAGAGAAGAAAATGTACCAAATTAGTATTTAAAAAAGAACATGGAACATGCAACAGTACAACATGGAAAGGGCTATTCAGCCCACAATATTGTGCTGATCTATATAATCCTCCCACATAATGTACCTACCCCATCCTTCCTATAACCCTCTATTTTCCTTACGATCGTGTGCCTATCAATCCGCCTCCTAAATCTCCTATTGCATCAATCTCTATCACCACCCCAGCAGTACATTCCTGGCACTTCCCACTCTGTGGATAAAATATAAAACATCTCCCCTAAACTTAAACGCAAGAGATTCTGCAAATACTGGAAATCCAGAGTAACACACCAAAAAAATGATGGAGGAACTCAGCATCTAGAGACATGAGAAAAGAGTCAGTGTTTCACTCCTGTCTAAGGGTCTCAGCTCAAAATGTCAAAACTTTGTTCTCCTCCATAGATGCTGTCTCCTCTAAACATTCTTCCACTCACCTTAACCATATGTCCTTTGGTTTTGGCCATTTCTAACCTGGGAAAATGGCCCTGGCTGTCTATTCTATCTATTCCTCTCATAATCATATACACCTCCATCAAAAAGCCTCTTAGCCTCCTTCGCTCCAAAGAGAAACATCCTAGCTGATTCAACTTTCCTCATAAGACCTATACTCTAATCAAGGCAGCATGCTGGTAATGGGTGGCTTAAGTACACATTGCCTATCTGTCTGCAAAGGGGAAGGTTGGCTCCAGTGGTCTCACTTGACTACAGTTGCCCCAGGCTTGATCTTGCCTGGATGTCGACTTTAACCCTGGCCTTACCTTCCACACATGCATTCTCAGTTATATCACTTCTGCTGACCAGCTGCACCTTACTATTCCATTTGGGGCTCTCATTCATTTTGTGTGTCATGCTTTGGTCTACACCACAGCTGCAACAGCACTAGTTGATTATATTGGCACCCTTCCAGTCCTGTGAAATTTCAGAGGAGTGTATTGTCAAAGGGCAAGGTGAATCCAGTCCACAAATACCCTTGACAGTAACATGTTGATGCCAATGCCATGACTCCAGACTAGCTATTGCACCTCCTCTGGTATGTCCTGGTATTATAGCCTCAGCTCCATAAAGAGTCCCAATGGCAAGATGTGAGGCACTGTTGAGATGAAAGATCTAAACTTGAAATGTTGTATATCCATTTTCCTGCACAGATGATGGCTGAGCCACTGAGTAACTCCAGCATCTATTGTGTTGTTCTGATGCAAGACTAGTCTGAAGGAGAGAAATGATGTTCACATTCATTGGCCAGAAAGCTCCTGTAATAATGTGTATTGATGGTTAAGCAATACAGCTAAAAGTTGTTGTGTGCTGAACAGGCACACAATCCACTGCTGCTCAGTAACAGAGGCAAAGTTCGTCTTCTTAAGAGCAGCAACATCAATTCCCCATATGGAGCCTACCAGCTTGTTAATAATGATGTAATGGCAATTGACCTTCACTGCTATCTTGCTCAGTTGTCTTTAATATATTAGTATTCATTTAAGGTAAACCTTGCATGCAAAAACTCTTATCTATTTCATTTTAATTTGCTGCAGCATTGCTGGTAGGTTGAACTAAAATAGAAATTTATGAAACAAAAGACCTTAGGAGAAAGAAAGAGCATTTATTTTTTGAGTTCTCCTACAGCCAGATAAGGAACTAGATCTAGTCAGTTTGATACTTAGATTTGTGCCAGATACACCCAGATATGGAACTACGTTCTCAAAGTACATTTATTGTCTAAGTATGCATACTTTATACAACCTTGATATTCATCTCCTTACAGGCAGCCATGAAACAAGGAACCCCAACAGAACCGATTAAAAACTAAAGAAGACCATCAAATATCCAGTATGCAGAGAGAAAAAAATCAAATCATGCATGCAATAAAGCAAGCAAGCAGCTTTCAAAACTGCAGTTCACAAGACCAGGATTCAAATCCCAATACTCAGGTCACAATTATATATGCATAGAGAACTGATGGTTGAAGATCTTAAAGAGGCACGTTTGCACTTTTACATAAGCCACATCTATTACAACATGCTTCAATAACTCATTATGATGTTTAGCTTGTTCCAAGCGCAAATATGCTGGAGATGAGGTTGCTGATTCTGGATTGCAAGCACTGAGCTTTGATATTGTTGCCCACTTTTGCATTGCAATTACTTGTGCTTAAAAAAAAGTAGGAGCATTTAGGGCAAAATTTAATTAAAGGGTATAAAAAGAATATGAGAGCAAGCTGAAAGAACCTGACAGAAAGAAAATCACATTGTGATGATAATCGAAAAGGAAGAATCAGAATCAGAATTGGAGTCTACAATTACTTCAGGGAAATACTGTGCAACATTTTGAAAATGGAAATTAAAAAAAAATACTCATTTTGTTATTGCACTTCATCCAAAATTTTCAACTGTCTCAAATGTATACCTTGCAATTGTGGTAGTTCTGTAAGATGAAGAATTTGTTTAATTTACATTTTGCACAGTATGGATTTCCAGAAGCTGTAGTAATTGCACATAAGATATTGTTTTGTGTTTGCTGTTAACAAATACCTTTACTTTTCTTCTTTCTCAACCTCACACCCTCAGCACTTTCTCAAGCTGACACCTGCAAAGGATTAGGGGATGGGGGAGAGAAAGAACTTTACCCTATGCTGACCTTTACTAGAAAATACACATAGATTGTTGCCAGCTAAATTAAAGATCAAAGTCAAACTACCTGCTATTGAACAGCCTGCTAATATTTCAACAGTCTTATATAATATCAGGGAATGTATACAAAATACACCTAAAATTCCTGTCCTTCACAGAAATGCATGAAAGCAGAAGGGTACCCCAAAGTATGATTGACAGTAAAATCATTAGAACCCCAAAATTCCCTTACTACCCCCTCCCATGCACAAGCAGCACCAAAGCATCAACCCCCACCATTTATTTCAGCAAAAACTATCAGAACTCTCCACCCAACATGCAAGCAATAGCAAAGCCCCCAAGAAAGACCATGATCTACAGTACAGTATTTCTTCACCCAACAATTCGACAAGCCACAGGATTTCTCCTTCTCTAATAATGTGGCAGAGAGGTGTCACATAGCGAGAGGGGAGTCTAACAAGACAAAAAAAGCACTCACTGATTACAAAATTAAACTCTGCCAACATGCAAAATGGACATGTAGTATCAGGAATCAGAGGCTGTAATGTCCATTGAGTGATGCGCAGGAGAAAGAAACTAACCCTGAGCTGCTGTGTATGCACAGTGAAGTCACCACGCATGAATTTGTGAGTTGTCCAGCCAATGGTATTTCTGTGCTGTCAATTCTTGATAAGCACATTAGTATTTTGTGGGCAAATGTGCTTGAGTCAGGATTATGTTTGGATAAGGATTTCTATAAACTGCAGATAAAAAAGCCAATTTGCAGTCCTTTGTACCACAGCCATTTGTTCATTTGTTCAGTAATTCGATTGACAGAAAAGCAGATAACAGGTAACAAAACATACATTTTATACAGGAGTGATTTAGATTTCTAGGAGCATCCTGCTATTTTAATCCAGATTTCCAATGATCAAGACTAAAGTTTCAAAAAATATACAATTTCTAACACCTAAAAGTCTGCAGATGCTGGAAAGCCAAAGCAATTACACACAAAATGCAGGAGGAATCTGGCTGGTCAGGCAGCACCTATGTAAAAGAATAAGCAATCAACATCTTGGGCCAAGATTCTTCTTCAGTGCTGAGGGGGAAGGGGACAGATGCCAGAAGAAGAAGGTGGGGGTATGGAAAGGAGGCCAGCTTGAAGGTGATAGGTAAAGCCAGGTGGGTGGGAAAGGTAAAGGGCTGGAGAGGAAAGAATCTGATAGGTGAGCGGAGTGGACCATAGGAGGAAGAGAAGGAGCAGGGGAGCCGGGGGAAGTAATAAGTAAAAGGTCAGAGTGGGAAATAGAGGAAGAAGGGAGGAGGAAATTTGTTCAATGGAAGGAGCAATTGTTAAGAATGCTATCACGTTGGAGGGTATCCAGACAGAATATAGGTGTTGTCAGTCCACCCTGAAGGTAGCCTCATCTTAGCACAAGAGGGAGCAATGAATTGACTCATTGGAATGGAAATGGAAATCAGAATTAAAACCTTTGGCCACCGGAATGTGGTGAATGGCACAGAGGAACTCGATAAAACGGTCTCCCAGTTTACAATGGGTGAATATATAATTTCAGTTTGGAAAGCACATCAGGGATGACATTCCCCCTCTCCTTTTTGAAACCCGAGATTGCTTGTTTTGTCTACAAAATTAACCACCTAGAAATGAAAGTCAGACTTCAGTTCTAAAACTATACCTCTTTGAGGATGAGAAGCAAAGACTATCTGGGGAAAAAAATATATATACACTTTCATCAGCAGAGTGTGAAAGCCATTTGTCAAACTCGTCCGGCATTAGTATCCTTGACTGAAAATGGTTGACAGCTGGTGCCAGATGCTTGTTGGAGTCTGGATAGATGCAAGTTGGAGTTGCACATTTATGTTAAACAATTGTATTTGGAGTCTGAAGTATTGACATACAGGACTGCTGCTTGGGTGCTTGGCACACTGCAATGGCATTGAAGAGAAAGTTATTTCGCAAATTGGGAGTATTTCAAATTGAAATAGATGAGAAATGGTTTATTGCATTTAAAATGACTGGAATAAATCAGATGTAGTTGTATTTGCATTTGAAATGAATGGAAGGCAATAGTTATTTGGAGCCATCTGCACTAAAACATTGCTCATGTAATGCTCCTGATTGAAATGTATGTAGTTTTCAATATGTATAAAAAGAGATTACACATTCAAAATTGCTATTGATACATCTATTATTAAAGAACCAAAAAATACTATAATTTACTAATTTAATGCATTATGTTGAGTACATTTGAGTTTCTCAAGTGTTTCATCTCCCTTAATAATTTTTATAGTGTACAATATAATTTTGATTATAAATGTAATATGTTGTTAACTTTTTATTATACAGTATATATAAGTACAATATATATAAATATAATACATCATGTATTATGATGGGCTGAAGGGGCTACTTTTATGTTGTATGACTCTATGAATCCACAGCCCCTTCTTAATATTCCACAACTTTGAAATGCCCATCTTGAAAGGTTTTAACAAGTCTCCTTTTTCCATTACCTTTGTTATTACATTTCTACTCCTTCACGTATCCTTCACCTACCCCCCACCTTCACATTCCTTGAGTGATTAAACATCCTCGTACAACAGCATATCAGTTCACCATTCTGCCACAGAGAATTTGGTTCTGCTCCTTCCCAATCTCTGAAGTTGGCCTTATTTCCTGCCGTTCCTGCCACTGAGGAGCACTTAAAACATTTATTAAACCCTGGCATCAAACAATCTGCTGGGAACAACTGAGGTGGACAAATAAGATCCGTGAGAGGGAAAGGAACTGCTGCCTTTTCAGGTCAAAGCCTTGCATCTACCAGAGGGTGGAAAAGGAAGATGGCCAGTATGCAAAGCAAAGGGAAGTGGTGAGAAAAGTGACCAAGGAGATTGGTGGATTGGGGATGGTTAAGTGATGATGGCAGGTCAAGCCAGGTGGGTGAGTGCAGGGGTGGAGTAGGGAGGCAGAAATAGGTTGATGACATAAGGATCCAGTGAGAGAACAAAACAAGAGGCAGATGGATTGCAGAGCGTACTGGAGAGTGGAGCTGGAGACAGAGGATGGATGGAGCCAAGCAAGATAGAAATCACAGATCACTGTTGCACTACTCTCCTTTTCTCTTTCTACTGGCTCCCTCCCTTCTCCACTCTCATTCCCAATGCAAGGTTTCAACCAGGAACATCAATAATTCCTCCCCTCCTCCGCAGATGTTGCTTGACCCGCTGAATTCTTCCAGAAGATTACTTCTTGCCCCAGATTCCAGCAGCTGCGATTTCTTGTGCTGCCATTTATTAAACCTCATCTTTACTTATTAATAGCTTGGACATCAACTCCTGCTTTTATTGAGCAGAGAATATTGAACCAATTTTGACAGTGGATGATCATATAAGACAAACAATATCAAAGTAGCTATCCATTCTGGTCTCCAGTTTGATCTTCCATTTGATTTATTTCAATGTGAACAATATAGAGGATGATGTATAAAGGGCAGCCAATTTAATACAACCTTCTCTGCTATATTATTCAAGTTAAAATTATCTCATTTTATTTCCATTAGAATTTGAGGTGATAACAACTGCCTTGTTGTCAGTCATTCAATTAATTATTAAGTTGGAGTCTCCCAGTGGCCAGCCTTTTTATTCCACTTTTCATTCCCACATCAAAATGTCTCCCATGGCCTCCTTTATGGCCAGCTCAAAGCCAAATACACAACAGAGATCAAACAACTCATATTCTATCTGGACAATCTCCAACCTGGCAGCATAAATATTAAATTCTCAAACTCCTGGTAAATACTCCCCCTCCGTCTCTCCTCTTGATGCAACTGGCCCCCAACCTCCCTCACTCCCATCCTCTCCATCTGGCCATCACTCTCACAATCCCTCTGCTTCTTCATCTCTCCACCTCTCTCCCGTTATTCCATGCTTCAACATATTCTCCCATCAGATTCCATTATCTTTAACCCTTTTTTACACATCATTTCCCAGCTTTTGACATTATTCCCACTCTCTCCATCCTCATCTATCACCCCCTCACCTGGATCAACCTATCACCTGTCAGCTCTTCACCATTTTCTATTGGCTACCTCCCCAGCATCTGCCAGTCCAAATGAAGATTCTTCACCCAAATCACTGACCTTTCACTTCCCTCTGTAAATGCTGCCTAACCCATTGAGTTCCTGCAGTGTTTCTGTTTATTGTATTTAATAATTAACAATGAGTATTCTGACGTATGTGAATATGTGTCCTTCCAGAGCATAGAAGTTCAAATCACTGTGCACACTCAATAACATTAGCATGATGTCTCAAACAGTGACAAACAGAATGATGTTTAAATACAGTATGATTTGTTCCAATGCTGTTCACCACTTACATTTTGAATGCTTTTTTCTTTAGCAACAAAGGCTGTGGGTTACCTTGATCAGTCATGATTTCTGATGCACTGGGCAAGGACAGTTGCATTTTTCCCCACCAAATTCACAGCAGGTGCATTTGTCTGCAATAATAACTGGCCTGCAAGCAAGCTTGGAAGACCTGGTTGAATTTCCACTTTTTATGTTTTCTTTCTTCTGAAAGAGCAAAGTTTGTGAGATCTGGACACTGATTGTCTACAATTATTAGAGTTGTGATTCAGTATTTAGGTGAACATCATGGTTTCATTTCTCATAATTTCGTATTATATTGCTGCCAATTAAAGTAAATGCTGCAGACAACAAAATCTCACCAGGCGACTTTTCTTATTAATTGCATTTCTTTAATAATTGAGACTAGTTGAAACAACATGAAGATTCTCAATGTAGTGCCAAAAAAATCTCAATGAACCCTTTAAATAATTTCTCAACTGTTTTGTTTTGTAACTCCAAACATAAAAACTAACTGCAATAGACAGATGAGAGCCCAGGAGAACGTCTCTTAGTTTTGTTTTTACTTTCAGCAAAAGGCTCGCACATATGATGTGATAGCGTGATAATGTATGTCATTCATGTACTTTGTACATATAACGTTAACGAGGGGTGTCATCCTGCCTGGTTGTTGAGATTTGTGGCTTTGAAACAATCTCGAGTTCTGGGACCTCCTCCGTGGTGGTTGTAGGCTTAGACTGTGGGACTGCAGGAAGAGCTGCTGACAGCTCCGGACATCTTTCTTCTAGACATGTTGGCATGGCAAACTTCTTTGGACAATGTAGATCATAATGTCTGAGCACAGTGTCTGATGTCACCATTTCTTTTACCTTTTGGAAAGCCAATCACAGTGATTTGTCCATTGCCATTTCTTTCCGACCTGCAGTAATGAGTTCAAGGGATGGGGCACACTAGCCTGGTTTGGCAGGAATCTGCTATGGTCATCAATAAATCCTAGACAGGATGGTGGCATATCCTTTGGCATTGGGGCAACCGCCGCTTGAAATTTTTCAGCACACTTTTGCAAATCTTATGGTTCTATGTATGAGATACATGAATAGGATACATTATTATGTTACCACATCACATGCATGTGCCTCGCTTAAGTAAAAAGAAAACTAAGACACGTTCTCCTGTGCTTCCATCTTTTTCTTGCAATTAGTTTTTATGTTTGGACATAACAGTGGTGACAAGGAAGTTTTAAAACAACCACAAGATGACTGCCTACCTGGTGAAGCACAGCGTGATGCTCAAGTTAAAAAAAAAATGGTGCAGCATATGTCTCTTCAGAAGGGGGAAAGAGAAAAATGGCTGAGTTTGTAAAACTGACAAATTTTCTCCTCAACTGTCGACATACAGACGGAAACTATTCAGTTCATTGAGGTCATGCCATCTTTGAGAACAATCACATCAATTCCTTTCACCCATTTACTTATAATCCATTCTCTCTTTTAATCCTCCCATTGGCGACCTACATCAGGAGTGACTTACAACTGTCAATCAACCCAACAACCAGCTCCTCTTAGGTTTGTAGGAGGAAACTAGAGCACCTGGAGGAAATCCATGCAGTCAAACTGAGAGCATGGAAACTCTATGCAGACAGCACCCAAGTCACGATTGAACCTGCCTCACCAAAGCTGTGAGACAACACACTACCTGTTGCACTACTGTGCTGTCATTGATGCAAAAATCAATCTTGTTTCTATTTATAACTGCTCCACCTTTAAAGAAAAAACATAATTAAGCTGGATATATCATTTAGAATAAAGGTATAAAGCTGCTTCTTGTAAGTTTATTTTAAGTAACTTGTCAAATGCAGTTGTTTATATCAGTGGTTATTGGGGTTTGCTATTTCTATTAACTCTTTGAACCAAGGTGCAGTGAAATGCAACAGCCATACACATAAACTGAAAAGTGGTGGACTGACGTCACCCGCAAGAATGTCAGCCAAGGAAAGGAGGGAACTATAGTCTTACATCAGATGAATTTGCACTGCACATTTAGATGCAGCTGCAAGTGCAGGAACACAGCAGTATTATAGACTGCTGTCAGCAGTTATGAACAGTATATTCTCCGTCTTCCTCTCTGGTGGGCTGTTTACACTTTTCTTCCCTATTAACCTCCTTATATGATTTACTGATATGTTTAACAGTTCTGTGAGCTGCCTTGATCTCTTTTATTTAACTGAAAGCCCTTTATAAATGCAAATTGCTCTTGTTCTAGGCGGAAACAGTGCACTGACACACATTTCACTATGCTATGCTTCCTTTTTGTTTCAATAGGTATATTTAATGTCAGAGAAATGTGTGCAATATACATCCTGACTTTTTTTTTGCAAACATCCACAAAAACAGAGGAGTGCCTTAAAGAATGACAGTCAACACATTAGAACACCAAAGCCCCTCCCAGCTCCCCCTTCCCACGCACAAGCAACAAGGCAATGACCCCCCCACGCCCACCAGCAAAAAAGCATCAGCACCCTCCACCGAGCACTCAAGTGTGCAGCAAAGCATCAATAAAGACACAGACTTGCAGTACCCCAAAGACTACTCATTCACCCGGTAATTCGACATACCACAGGCTCTCTCTCTGATAGGGGAAAAAGGTGTCCCCGTTTCACAGCAAGAGATGAGACACAGCAAACAACTCGCTGATTTACGATGCTAAAAGTCTGTTGCGTTGCTTTTTTCCGAGCATTGTGCCCAGAGAGTCGGCACCATAAAGGGGCAGCTCCGGACACACAATGCCCAGCAGCTAACCCACTGCTCCCGATGTTCTGTGTTCTCCCGCAACACTTCAGAGGCACCACCGAGAATCAGCATGTCCCCAGAGCCATGAAATCCCAGAACACTGAAGGTACACTTGTCTTCTAGGCCGCATCCTTGGGATATCAGAAAACTGCCTGTCAAGAGGCCCTGAGAGTGGGTCCCATTCCCACAAAGAACTGAAGTCAGAGTGTAACTCCAGGTCAGGGTCTTCAAACGAACCTTAAAAAGGAAAAAAAAACGAGATATCAAAGATGGAAGCTGAGCTGTTTCCGAAAATGCAAGCAAAGGAGTTGCTGTCTAGCGCCATCTTGACTTCGCTCCATCTCCAGATGTCCACAAGAATGTTTTCTTATCTTTACGTTGGCATCAACCACCAAGTAATTGGGCTTTCAACTTTGCAAAAGTAAGTCCACTCTAGATTGTGTTACACATCTGATGCAGTAATTGACTTCACAATATCCCATTTCTTCATTTCAAAGAAAAACATCTATTTACTACATGCTCTTTTCTCACCGCTGAAATCAGGTATAAGGTACAGGAGACTCAGGACTCGCACCACCATGTTCAGGAACAGTTGCTACCCCCCAGCTATCAGGTTCTGGAACAGAGGTTAACTACAATCAGTTACCCACTGAGATATTTCCACCACCAATAATCTCACTTTAAGGACTCATTTTTATTTATTTCTATTTATTTATATTTTCATTTGCACAGCTTCTGCACTCTGGCTGATCTTTCATTGATCCTGTTATTGTTACTATTCTATAGGGTAAGCCTGCACAAGTATGCCCACAGGAAAATGAATCTCAGGGAGTATATGCGTCAAATATGTACTTTGATAATAAAACTTACATTGAACTTTGAACTTCACATTCAAGCTGGTGAGGTAATTCAACATAAGTTTATAAATGGTTATTATCGCCTTCAACTTTGTTTTTCATTATTTTCAATGAGATTAATGGTTCCCAATTTAGATATGGGATTGAAGGGTAAGGAGAATTAACAAAAGTTGTAAAGGTCCATGAAATGTTATCGGTTGAGTTAATTTAGTAAGAATGTTCATAAGTGCTATTTCCAAACTTACGGTGGGCAGCTGTTTCTCTGGATCCACAGGATAATCCCAGTTCTTTAAAAAGACAGATTTATGACATCACCAGATATTGAAAGGGGGCATGTGCTCCACCATGAGGGATTTTCATTCAAAAAGGTTGCGAACCATTAATTTGGGCAATAGTTGCCATGGCATGTAAAAATTTTTTTCATTGCACATTTCTCATATCATAACAAAAAGAAAATCCTTTTTAAGTATAAATAAATCCCTGATTTAAGCAAGCAACCAATCACACTTAAGGGTTGCCTCTTTTTCCAATTTTTCCCAGCTGGATGGATTTAGCTAGATGAGGTAACCACGGCAGGGCATCCCCCACTGTATGTTCTTAACGCAGCAAAGAACATTGTTAATCTCCTTTTAATCCCTGTGATATAATGACTGAGTCACAGTGCAGCCAATGCGTAAAGACTTATTTTATCCTTTTAGTCCTCTTAATAAAGGCTGCTTTTCCCAGGTGTCTCATCTAACATGCTTAATTTTCCCCGATTCTGCCCTCTGAATTTCAGTCTTCATGATCTGGCAGGAAATTACAAATGGAGTAAGCCTTTTGACTTTTTATTTATCCAGTCAGATTAGTTTTATAATTCTGTACCTCATATTAAGTTCTTTAATTTTTCCAAGTATTCCAGCTATTCTGCCCAGGAATTTGTTCAGTGGAAACTGATCTGAGCACCAATTCACATCAGCCATTCTTTTTCTGATTAGATTTACAGAAAATAAGTCTTATTTTCTTTATGTAGAATGTGTCAATTATTGATCACGGAGAAGAATCCTAAAATGCCCTCTCTCCAAAAATTCCACTCTTATTATGGATTCTTCATTTCAGACATCACCCAAACATTTTTGACACAAGGTTAGTCCCAGTTTCTCCATTCTCCAACTATACCACAAGCTCACTTTCATCTTCATTGGTTTCCTCTGCTTTCTTCTCACATTTTGTTGATCCAGTTATTGTGGAGAATCAATACCAGATATTACTGGGCATATAAGTCCTACGTGGGTGGAGTGGTGGAGAAAATATCACTACCAAAAGAGGTGTAAGGCGCTTCTTCCCTCCATTAGCCTGCAAGTTACCATTGGGCAAGGCATAATACATGGATTAACCCTCCCCACCACCCAGATCAGGGTCACGCGAAGCTATGGGAGCAGGTGGTGGATGAATGTATGGAGCGCTAGTGCATATCGCAAGTCCTGTTTGTGTGACCTCTAACACTAGGCAGACAATCTCCGGAAAATATTGATAGTGGTAGGGATCAATCATCTTGTAAAGACACTGCCCAGATGAAGGCAATGGCAAGCTACTTTTGTAGAGAAATTTGCCAAGAACAATCATGGTAATCGATAAGATCATGATCACCCATGTTATATGACACAGCACATAATGACAATGAAACTATGTCTATTTTGCTTTCTACCAAAGCTATTGAATCTGCAGAGTGGTTCTGGCATTTTACTGTTTTTAATATCTGTTGCTTCATATAACTGGATTTGATTCCTTCAATGCAATAATCTAGCCCAAAGTTTCTGTTTATGTATATCCATAAATCAAATTGAAGCAATGCATTTTGGAGCTCTAATAAAGATTGCCTAGAACTGGTAGGACCTGAGGAAGTATTGAGGTAATGGAAGACCTTGGTGTTAAAATCCATCAATTCCTAAAGGTAGCCACATTCGTATATTAGATCGTAAAAAAGGCATAAGAGTTTTTGGCTTCATTAATCAGAGCACAGAATGTGAAGATCACGGTATCAATTTAAAATCATTGGTCAGGCCATAGCTGGAATACTGTATACATCTCTGGTCACCACTCATTTTGTTAGTTTGCTGTAGAGTCATAGATTCATGGAGTCATATATTCCTGATAAAGGCCCTTCTCGCAATAACTGAAGTGCTCATTCAAATACTGGTTAAAAGTTGTGAGAGTTTATCAGTTTATCAGTTACTGCTTTAAAGAAGGGTTTGGACTTTCTGGTAAATGAGAATAGTATAAAAATGTACTTGATGCTTGGCAGGGCGTGGGTGAGCTGAAGAGTTATATCAGTATTATATGACTCTATGAATCTATGACTCTACAACAAAGAATTGATGGATTTTAACACCAAGGTCTCCTATTTGCTCAATACTTCCTCAGGTCCTACCATTTCTAGGCAGTCCTTGCTAGAACTCCAAAATGCATTGCTTCAATTTGATTTATGGATATAGATAAACAGACACTTTGGACTAGATTATTGCATTGAAGGAATCAAATCGAGTTATATGAAGCAACAGATATTAAAAACAGTAAAATGCCAGGGTCACACTGTGGAGGGTGCCAAGGAGATTTATCAGAATGTTGCCTGGAGCAGAATTTTTTACAAGGAGAAATTAGATAGTCTGGGTTTGTTTCCCTTCAAGCAAAAGAGACTAAGGGGTGGCCGGATGGTGTCGAAACAAAATTATGAGGAGCTTAGACAGGGCGAATAATGATAAACTTTTCCCACTTAAAGGAAACGTCAAGCATCCAAGGGCTCAAGTTTATGGCAAGAATGAAGAGGGCTAGAAGAAATATGAATTTTTTTTCATGTAGATGGTAGTTGGAGTCAGGAACATACTGCCTGAGAAGATGGAGGAACGGGAACTCCCACAAATTTTAAACCAGTATCTGGATAGGCACTTCAGTTTCTGATTTAAAGAAGGTTTTGGACTTTCTGGTAAATGAGAATAATATGAATATGTACTTGATGCTCAGCAGGGTGAGGGTGATTTGAAGGGTCTTTATCAGTATTATATAACTCCATGTATATATGACTACAGCAGAGTAATAAAATGATCAGAGGCTTTAAGATGGGGTACTAAAGGACTCCTGCATGTTGCAGACATCGTTCCTTATATATGTACATTCTTTGATAATAAATTTATTTTGAACTTTGAAATTGGGCACCAGTGCAAGTCAATGGTCACCTCCAAGAATGGAGAATCTTACCATTTTTTTGGGATCTTCAACAGAACCACTGACAAATCTCCCATCATCCACAAATTGTGTGCTAATATTGACCAAATACCCAACAACAGAGGTTACTAATATTAGAGATGAATATTTAGTGCAGACAGAAAAAATGCCTGAAATAGTAACGTTTTTTTTCCATTATCCACAAGGCATATAAGGAGTGTGACACCTTGTGAAACACTGGAGTTGGACTCTATGAGATACCCTTTTTGGTATTTCATGTAACTACTTAGACATGCCCATAGTTTTGCTATGCAATCTCCTTAGCCTTCAACTATTGTCCTAACCTCAAGGCCAATAGGTGACTTTGGCCTTGAGATGACAGGCATCTGAAGCACCCTTAACCCATGTTTTGTTTCAGTCTAGGTGTGCCAAACCTGTAAATCATCTGTTCCTGTGCCACTTGCTTTGAAGATCAAGTTCAATGACATAATGACATCAACATGCATCTGGACTTCACTTGACTGTCAGGATGGTCATCCCTGCCAGCCTTCCTCCAAGCTGGAGTCTCACTCCCAAAACATATTGCCCTTGAGGAGATTGCATTACAGACAAGATGATCACTTCCCTCTTGAGGGCTGTGCATTTGCCAAGAAGTTCTGGAAAAGGGATGCGGTTGTCTTGTTGAGGTTCACAATGAGCAGCTGTGTAGTAGAGCACTCTGCAATCTATGGGCTGCTCCCAAGATGCATAATGATGCATGTAAATATACCCTGGAGTGTGTGAAACTTGTCAGTCTGCCTGTGTAAGACAACCACAAATTAATGCTGCTAAGCAGGACATTCCAGGGTGTATAAGTGCATGCTGAAGGACACACTGGAGATCAGTGCAGACAGCATCAAGGCTCTGTGAAGATGGATCACAGTGGGCAATGAAGGGATGACACCAGTACAAACACCTCTCAATGCTTCAAGGAGCACCGCTAAAGGAAGAAAGGTAAGTGATTCTGACGCATTTTCCAACTATTAAATTGATGATTCCGTGATTATACAGAAAGCTGAGACCTAATTGAATCTACTGTGTACATTATAAGGCATAGCTCTGAAATAATAAGAAAAAAGACTCGAATCCCTGTTGTTGCATTTCACAACCTTCCCAGACCCAAGGGTTAGCAGTACCACTGGTTCCAGGCCGTGACTGATGCCTCCCCTCTACTCCCTCTTCCCCATCCCTTGGGATTCGGGTTAGCTGCAGGTTTCAATGACAAATGTGCCCTGAGAGCGCTGCCGTCTCTGCGTACGAGAAACAAACACGAGGAAATCTGCAGATGCTGGAAATTCAAACAACAACACACAAAATGCTGGTGGAACACAGCAGGCCAGGCAGCATCTGTAAGGAGAAGCACTGACGAAGGGTCTCGGCCCGAAACGACGACAGCGCTTCTCCCTATAGATGCTGCCTGGCCTGCTGTGTTCCACCAGTATTTTGTGTGTGTTGTACAGAAACACTTTGGTTCAAGATACCGAGCCTAAATTTCGTATCCGGTTTGAACGAACTGAAGCTCAGTCACGCAATCGCTGTGCACGTTTAACAACGCTTCCCGAGCCAGCACTTGTCTGCCGGGATAATGGACATCCCTGGAATAGGTCCAGGACCCGCTCACTCACCAGTGACCTGGCCAGCATCCAGCTCTCGATGTGCCGTGCTGGGGTTAACCATTTTACTATCTCATCGTCGTGTGAGAGATCTTACTCTCTCCTGGCCTTAAAGTCGCTGGTTTTGAAAATGATTCGTTGCAAGTTACCTGAGAGGGCAGGTGCGTTGTTGTGTGAAGTCTTTTTTGATTCCAAATTTGTTCAATGGCTTGAAAAGCAGAAGGTAACAACAAAATGAGGATTGTTTTCGCTTGCAATCTCGGACAGACTAGTCAGCGCCTCCGGGTTTCAACTGTGCTTTATATTCCATTACAGCTCTTTTAAAATTAATATCGTTAGCAACTAATTTAGGCTTGTGGTTGATTTCAACTAAAACGGCGTAATTTACACCGGTGTAGCAGGCATTCCTGTGTAAAGGAGGACGTGGGCCGGTTGGTATCTTACACGCTCAATGCAATCAAATGTTACTTGAAAGATCAGAATAAAATATAAGCAGTGTGAAATGTTTCCTAACACCGCTGATAAGCAGTTGAGGACAGGATGTGTGTCCGCAGAAATTTATTGGTAACAGCACCCAGTTTTGCCGCTGCTGTGACTGGAATGCTGAAGGAATCAGTCGGGTAAAAATCAGCCGTTTTGGGCAAGACGTGCGTTGAAGAGAGGCCAGTTTTATAACCAATGCATGTCAATGTGCCCGGCTTCGTTCAAACAGGGTGTTACAGAATTGATACATGGTGGGGGGGGGGGGGGGAAGGAGGAGGTCGTGCAATGTGTTTTTTTAAGACATAAAGCGTGTCGTAAACAGAGGTATCGATCACGCTTACGAAATGCAAATACATCTTCTCCGCGCAGTCCCCGAATGCTTGAGAAAAAAAAGGGGAAGATGCGCTTTCAGTCTGTCCATACAGGCGTTCAGAAGTCGAGATCGCCACCAGGTAGTGATCGAAGTGTGCGCATCACAGCCTGCCCCAGCTAGTAGCTCGGGAAGGGCGATCAATAATTGATGTCAGCCCGACCCTGTGCACTCTTTCACTGGGAGGGTGGACGCGAGCAGCGTCTGCCGGGGCTCAGTGTGCATTTCCTGGCCCGGCTGAGGACTGCTCCGTGTAATACACACGCGCATACACACACACAGACATACACACACACACACACACACACACATTACACGGAGTATACTGTACATAACATACAGCATACGTGTAACGAGTGAAAAGAGCGCCACTTAACGTATTTACATATGAGAACGAAAACATTAACTAAGAGTACAAACTCTCTCCGAAACACACACTTGACCGATTCCCCGCCACCTCGGCTCTGCCTCCACCGGCAGGTTGTCCCTGGTCGCTCTCTCCACAGTCGGACTCATCGCTCTCCTGTTGCTGTTTCGGCCCCTGCATTTCCCGATACCGTTCCGCTCACTTGCAGGTGGTGGGACGCTGCACTGTGGGAAATTCAGGGGCCACATCTGTGGTTATTTACACAGAGCGTGGCGCCCAGCAGCCCCTATCTCCCGCGCATCAATCTAACGTCCCCGTGAGGGTAACATCCCAGCCCCCGGTTTTCAATCTTCACCTTCGCAGCATCGCGTCTTCTGCCGGCTTCACAAAACTGCTCAGGTCCTGATCTATTACCGACTTGTCGCGTCTCCACTCACTCTAATTGTCTTTCTGATCTGACCCCCTTCCACATCCTCGCACCACTGTTTATCCACTTCACTATCGAAACCGCTTCCCGAATTGAAATCCCTTTCGCCGAAACTTGGACTCCTTTTAAAGGCTCCGTATCCGCACCGTGCTTAGAAAAATCTTGTATAGCACAGTATCCCCGCACCCCTACGGATCAGTCCCAATGCTAGAGTCAGTCTCATTCATTGCATCAATTTAACCAACGCACCTTCCCTCCCTCCCCGCCCCTTCTCCCAGCATGAAGTCTCTCTCCACCTCTTTTTTTTATTTCTGGCCATCCACTCCCTAAGCTTTGAGCTGATCCCTCCTTGTTCCAGCAGTCCATCAATTGCTCTCTCTTTCTCTCTCTCTCTCCTTCCTCATTCAGCCCATCTTGAGCACTAAGTCGGTCCCTCCTCTCTTTCCCACTAACAGGAGCGCCGGCTACATTCTCATTCAGTATAGATCTCCTTACAGGATCAGACCTTCAAACCAATAGCCTCTACCATTCATCCACCCCTGGAGTATGTTGTTGCTGCAGCCGCCGCTGGTTCTGCTGATCTTGGTCGCTGAGGTCTCCGCAGCCGGTCGGTAACGAGGAATACATACATACAGTATATTTACATATATATATAGAATATATATATATATATATATATATATATATATATCTCTAAATATAAAACATCTATCCAAAGTCTTGTCACACCGGCATGAAAAGAAGGCATCAGTCTCTCTCCTCAGCAACCGCGCACAGACTGCAAGGTCGCTCGAACCGCCGGAGCTGGTACCACAGGGTCCTCGGCAACTTTATGCCGAAAAACCTTCAGCCCAGAACTCGCTGCACACCAGCTACGGAGAAGGACCGTCACTAGGTGAGTGAGCGGCGCCGGGGGGGGGGGGGGGGCGGTGAAGGAGGCCACACATTTAACTGGATACCGTGTGCACATTTTTGGTGGGGGGGGGGGGTGTACAGAGAGAGAGAGAGAGAGAGGGAGAGAGAGAGTGTGGCGGGTGTGGGGGCGGGGGTGAAATGGTCAGTCCCGGATACCAAGAACTGCAATCTCTTTCAAAGATTGTATTAATTACAAGTTGTGTTCTGATGGGTCAATTCGTTAATGGA
Organism: Hypanus sabinus; assembly: GCF_030144855.1. NCBI lineage: Eukaryota > Metazoa > Chordata > Chondrichthyes > Myliobatiformes > Dasyatidae > Hypanus > Hypanus sabinus. Next base: position 48,319,769 of record NC_082723.1, on the reverse strand, counting down.
TATTGGAAATCTTCCTCGGATCCACGGGAATAGTACTAAAGCAGAGGGATGTGCAAGTGTTAAATCTTGCCCTGATCGTCCAATATTTATTCTCTGGAAACCCTTCCCTGCGGTGCGTGTGTGTGTGTGTTGCAGACTGTACGCAGACCTAGTACATGTCGATTTTGCAGAGTTCTCTGCCAAGGTGTGGGCTGACGGGGGGCTGTTTTGAGCAACGGCGGGATGTGACGGGGCCGCTCCAAGATGACAAGAGACTGGGGGTAACGGTTCGAACTGCTTTGATGTACATGCAAGCACGGTGGGCATATTTTATAGAAGTATTGAAGGAATGTAGATATTTTAATAACAAGCGCTCTCGGCTTTTATTTACGTTATCTGTTAACTCCACGATCACATCATTGTGAATTGAAGAACCTTTGGCTTTTTATATTCATCTTCTATTACTTTTAGATTCCCGCGTGATTCCCTTTTTCAATCTCGGATATTTTGCAGCTATACTTTTGATCAGAAAACGAACCTCTTGCATTCAAAGTTTCCTTTAAAGGATTACACTCTGTGAGAAGGAGGTGCCGGAGTAACCTCTTCCACTAGGGGGAGCCCTTACTCTATTTAACCCAAAGTTTGAGCACATTGAGGTTTGCAGCGGTTCACTCGTCATTGTCTCTTTAAATGGGAACAATTAAAAATGCACTTATCGTTTACTCTGTTGGGCACATTTGACGAAAGCGCCAATTTGTCCCTGCAACGGTTATGTAATATGTACTTTCTCAAATCGCACCGATTATGTCAACGAGGCCCTTGTATTTCAGGTTTAAAAGTTATTAATTAATTGAAAGTCCTCCCTCGCCCATCTACCTGCACCGGTGCAAAAAGTGCATCGGTGCAGCGGCACGGACGTGATCGAGGACACCGATCGCAGAGTGTTTTTGTTATTAGGCGTCCTCTCCTGTTTAATGTGTGGGTCGTTACACCATCTGCTTCACTGGCTAGATATCCAGCGACCCAGTCCGGCGAGGATATACGCTCCCCTTGCATTTTGCTGGCTTCCAGTTTATAGACTCATAATCCACACCTGCTCTTTTCTTCTGCTTTCAAAACGAAAATGCCATTGATTGATTGACACAAGCAGGGAGAAAGTAAGCGTGGGCACCTGATGCAATGCTACTGATAAGATTCAAGCCAAACGCTGCATCTAGCTTCACCTTCGGTCAGGTTTTGCAAGCCTTTCAGGAGTTTGGCTGAAAGAAGGTCTGTACCTCCTCTCCGAAATGGCATGCTATTTTCTGAATGTTACCCTTTCTAGAGTACACTTTAGGTCTTGACAGCTGTGGAGGAAGCTTTGAAAGTCTTGATAACAGTGGAGTGAGCTTTGAATGTCCTGACAACAGTGGAGGAAGCTTTTGAGGGGCCGATATGTGTTTTAGATTTACTGCTCTTCCTTGTGCTTGAAGCAGTAAAAAAATTGTTGCATCCTCCTACTGTGTAGCTCTGGCATTCACTTGCCCTATTAATCAATTTGAGTAGTTTAAGGATGCATTAGCCACGTTGGGCAATAAAACTAATATATTGAAGGTGGATTTCCTAATCGTTTCTCCATTGACGTGGACAGCATTCTTGATGAGAATTCACCCTTGCTGTCGTACATACTAAACTACTGTGAAGGCCTTGCTGAAGCTCTGTTGCTGGTTCTCCTGGACTGAGCCTTGCGGAAGAGCCAGGGAATCAGACACTGCTTTCCGTTTACAAGGTGTACACATGTGTGGTGTGTAACGTGGGCTGCGAGCACCGTGCACAGAAGCAGGCAGCCGATGAAAATGTATTCAGGGAACAATGATTAATGTGGCAGTTAAGCTTGGAAAGGAGATTTTTCTCTTAGCATTTTCCAGTTTAATCTGAACAGATATGCTTAAAGTTTGCAGCGAAGTCTTGTATAATTAACTTGGTGAGTATGCAATGTATTGTACTTTAAGGAAACTGTTAATGGTCAGCATGCTCGCAAATTTTATTTCGTAGAAATCTCTCTGATGACTATTTCCATTCTGGCATCAAATCTGCATGCCTACCTCACACTTCTTTGTCATTTCATCACTAGCCTGATAGAAATTCATGGTGACCTTTATCTCCTTTGCGGTTTATTTGAATCCGTATTCTTAAACTGGCAATTAGAAGTATTTTGTTGGGCTCTGATGGCATTTGATGCCCAGGCAATCGAGTGTGGGGGATCACTCCTGAGTTCTGACTGGTGTGAACCTGGACATTGTGGAAATTTTAAACATTATTTAAACAGTCTAGTTGAATGCCAGCAGTCACAAGGATGCAAGGTGCTCTGAAATTTAAAGCCTGTTTGGAAAAGTATTTCTTTATTTGGTTTTGGAACAAAGAATGATTATGCATTGGTTTATCTTAAATGAAGCTAAGTAATAGGAGTGGGATCTGCTCACTGAGTAATATGAAGAGTTGTGTGATTAGTTGACTGGGAAAGGTTGTTGATGAACATATATCTTCAAGAGTGCATTAGAAATGTGGAGTTAACAACAAAATTAAGCCACTGGATAGTCTACAGGTCCAGCACAATTCTTTATGAAATTAAACTTTTTTTTTTCTGTGGAATTGGGTTACGGTTTCTCTTGTATGAATGCATGAAAATGCATTTTGCTGCTGCTGCTAATGCAAGGTATGATCAGGGTCATGGTGATATGAAATAATAGGGTAATCACTGAGAAAAACTGTTAAAGTATTAGCAAAATAACCGGAACTGGTCGGGTGGATTATGGGGAAAAAAAGCAAGAACTGAAGGCTACATCATTGCTGTTGAGCGGGCAACATATTGGCAGAACATTTTACTCCACAAGAGGTGGCTAAAATTTCTTGATTCTTCTGCTTCTGTTCTAAGCACTGTTGATAAAATATTCTTCTGTATTACCTGAAGGCAAATGGCGGAAGTCTTCAGTCTCTTGAAAAAGTTTCGACCTTTAGTTAGTTCATGGCTGGTTCATACTTCAGCTCAACACTGGTTTGGTTTTCAATCGAAAACATCCTTGCTGAACAGGAATCTAAGGAGAGAGAGTTCCAGAGATCTATCATCTTTATGTGAAGAATTCAACCCTGAACAGCTTAGCTTACATTCTGTTACTTTACCTATCCGATCAAATCCCCAAGACTTTTATTGACACCTTAAACATGTCAGACACTTATCTTGTATTCTTAAGGGAAAATCAACCAAGTGTATATAACCCTGACTAATCATTTAACCCTCTTAATCTCTGTACTATTCTGTAAAGATATGCTATCAAATACATTGGCAAATACAATTCCATCTGAAATGCAGTCAGTAAAATTGATCGTAGTACTCTGGAACTTAATATAATTTTATTTTTTGTTTATTTTTTAACCTGTCATTGGCACAGTCAATATTTATTCCCTTCTTTCAATGTCTTTCAAAGGGTGGCAATGACCCAATTTCTTGAACTGCTGCAGTGCTCTTGGTGAAAAATCACCCAC